>NW_005370777.1:1666933-1675511 GCF_000412655.1 Myotis brandtii
TAAGAGAAGGACAGCATTTATTAATCCTGCACCAAACACATGCACACATGTGTGCACATGCGCGTGCACACACACACACATAAAACCATCTCATTTTATTAACATCAGTTTATATACATATAATCAACACATGAAATGCTTTCAAGAGATCTGTGCAGGAGGTCCAGAGACTGAATCTAGGAAAGGTGAGATCCAGCCTGTAAATACTAGAGGCAGGAATCCAATCCAGGCCTGCTTCACGTCAAAGCCAGTGCAGGTCCTGGTACTCATAGTGCCTGAGAGATAGGGAGAATTGATTAACATTAATGACTGTATAGCGTGTATGCATACTGTGGTACGTTATGTATGGCTGCACTGCATGCATCATAAAAATAGAAGTTATTTACTAAACCATGATGTATCAGGCTCAGATATGTTCTTAAGTGCTGATATCTGCACCCCACGGGACATATTTCACTGAGGAATGACTTATATTTATAACTTTTATTTGAAACAGAGGACTCTCCAAGATTCAGACAAGGAAATCAAGGCCCAGAGAAGAGCAGACCCTTCCTGAAAGTCAGCATAGAGTCCCAGAGCATCACCCCATCCTGAACTTCACAGTATCTGCCTGCCTGCCCGAGCTTTTGAGAAACACTGTGCATCTCAGGGAGCAGATTGACACTCCCCATACGTAAGGATCCCAGACCACAGACTAACGGGGAAGGATGCAGAGATCATGTGACAATGCCAGATGCAAAGAGGGGATGGGAAGGGCAGCCAAGGCATTTTCAGTTGAGAAATATTTGAAGACCTTGTTCTTTTATAAATCACAGGCCAAGAGCCAGTTGTGAATTCTGCATCCCCCTTTACCAAACTTTTCACACTGATTACATATTTGTATAGGCAATCCCAGCTCTTATGTCAGTGCAATCCAAGAAATTACATAAGGATAGAATTATTTTTTAAAGACTCTGTTAGCCTCCATTTATTTTCTATTATTAATAAACTTTCTTTTATTTATTTATTTTTTTGGCTGCCTTTATTTTGCTGCATAAAGGCAGCAAAATTCTCCATATGCCAGGTAATCCATATAGTTTGGGTGAAGACCAGGAGTGATCATTTTCAACATCAGAAAATTAAATGCACTTCTATTTTCAAAAATTGGTGAATAAGCAGCAATAAATGATGTGCGGGGATATTTAAGGCACCAGAGCCCTTCAGGATGAGCAGGTCAGCAAAATGCCACATCAGACGAACAGGTTTGGGTACTATAAATATGGCTACTGCATATTTCAACTCTCTTGACAACTCTACCTTGGATGTAGAATTCACGTACCTTTCTTAAGAATCATCGGAGAAGATATTTCCTAAAAAATATAAGTGTTTTGCAAGGAGAGAGTTTATACGGATGTAGTTTCTAAAAAGAAAAAAAACTGTTTAGAAGGATTAAAATCATTCCGTGGGAAATAGGTGAAATTCTCAATGACTGCCCTTTTAATTAACAATGAGGAAGGAAAATCGTCATTACCCTAGTTGTGTTTCCAAGTGGAAAATGCATCCCATCTCTTGGAAGCCACCATGTTTGCAATGCATATATTCCTGGTATCTAGCCCTGGCCAGGTGGCTCAGTTGGTTGGAGCATCATCCCATACACCAAAGGGTGGCAAGGTTCTAACAGGGCACATACCTAGATTGCAGTTCAATCCCCAGTCGGGGTGTATACAGGAGGCAATGCATCAATATTTCTCTCTCTCTCTCTCTCCCCCTATCCCTTTCTGTCTTTCTTAAAATCAATAAAAGCATACCCTCAGATAATATATGTGTGTGTGTGTGTGTGTGTGTGTGTGTGTATTCCTGCTATCTAAAAGGTATGTAAGAAATATGTAAGGTGCCCAGCTGGTGTGGCTCGGTGGTTGAGCATCAACCTATGAACCAGGAGGTTGCGGTTCAATTCCCACTCAGGGCACATGCCCGGCTTTCCAGCTTGATCCCCCGTGTGGGGAGTGCAGGAGGCAGCTGATCAGTGGGTCTCTTTCATCATTGATGTTTCTATCTCTCTCCCTTCCTCTCTGAAATCAATAAAAAATATACATTTTAAAAAAAGAAATATGTAAGAAATGACACTGCAATAAGTAGAACTATATCCTAAGCAGTTATCTGGCTTTGGCTCGAGGGTAAAAGAAGTGCAAGTGTTGAGACCTAACAGACTTAGTTGCTTGCATAACCTCCCTGAACCTGTTTCCTCATTTGTAACATAGGAGGTATTACTTTCAATATAGGTTGTAAGGAGCTGATGTGGTAAATTATACATAAAGACTCGCCTGTCAGCTAGTCCTGTGTGGCTTTCCAGCCCTATCACTGCATATCATCTGCTCATTTCAGGTCTTAACCATTTATTTCAGTGGTGGAAATGCAGGGGAACAAATGCTGTTCCAGAACCTCCCATGCTGTAAAATGTGTCAATTGTCTCCTGCAGTACCATTTCCTGGAGTAGTCTCTGTTCCCACCCCAGCACATTCCTGACTTCCCTGGCGGTCTCACCGCCCACTGACTGGTTCAGACACTTCCCTGGACTACTGTGAGCAACAGCGACGAGTTCTGTCTGCACAGTTATTTTTATAAACCATGCATACTTAAGTAGGAGAGCAAGAAAACTACTCCAAGGTTGAGGAATAGTAATGCGCATGTGCTCTTCCTTGTGGGGGCTTGTGTGTGGGCCAGTCACTTCATTTGTTTGGCCTGTCTTGCTGATGAAACCAGAGAGGTGGCCTCCATCTACACCTGAGTCAATCCAGTGTTCCATTTCCGGTCCCAGATCATAACTAAGCCCAATTATGGGACAAGCCCCCCCGCCACCCAGGGGCTGAGTGGCCCTCTGCTTTGCTAACCCTTGTCTCACCATCTCAGGGTTAGTATCATTTGTTCATTAAAACAACAAATAGATTCCAATATCCTGCAGTATGCCAGGCCCATGTTAGGTGCTGGGCTGAACCACGTAGGCATGCTCCCTGCCCTCAGTTTGAGAGGGAGGCAAGCAGAGGAGCAAACAAGCAGAGGTGTGATTAGAAAATCGAAAAAGAACCATGTGAGAAATCAGCAGAGTGCAGTGAGGGTCACAGGAAGGGTCCAATGACACACAGTGATGTCACTGAAAGCCAGGCACTACGGCTACCACAGAAGGTGGGTGCAGCCTCTGCTCAGTCTGCTAACCGTGTGATGGGACCAAGAGACAGATCAGCACCCTCTGCAGGGCCCCCCGTGATGTTCACAGGCTTTGTCCAGTGCCAGGAGGAAGCACATCCCACCCAGTGGCCACTGCTCCCCACCAGTGACCACCCCACCCAGTCCCAGAGGGAATTTTGCAGACATGAGTGGTATGAGTTTGGGTTTATTCAGAACCAAGCCTCCTTGAAAACAGTTGAGTAATAAACCCTCTGACTGTGGAAGGCAGTATTCATTCTTTTCCCACACCTCCAACTCAGATTTTCATGTTTTAGGAAAATTGACTCATAAAGGCAGCAAAACAACTCAACCAGTTCTCTGAGCCATGGTTGAAAAAGGTGCCTTTGCCATCACACGACCCCAGTACTGCATCCAGCTGCCATCATCTTCTGCACGTCTCTAGAATTCCTTAACAAGAATCTGAACATTTTTCTCGTTTTTTATGTCACCTTGTTTTTATAGAAGGCTTTCTAGTTTTCAAAAGATTTTCACATCTTTTTTGGTTCCTTATGACTCTGTGAATAGGGAAGACATGTTTGGCCTATTAATGAAGCAAAAAAAGTTAACAGAAGTTATGTTTTGGTTTCTTTGCAAAGTACCTCCCCTCTACAGCCACAAACTTTCTTTTTTAAACAAAGTACTTTATTTTTTTAATTTTTATTGTTGAGAGTATTACAGATGCCTCCCCCGACCCCCTGTCTTTCCCCCTTGCCTCCCACCACTGGTTCCCGCCCCACCCAGGCCTTTACCACACTACTGTCTGTGTCCATAGGTAATGTAGACATTCATAGAAGTTCTTTGGTTAATCTCTTTCATCCCCCTCTCCGCCCCTTCCCTCTGAGACTTGTCAGTCTGTTAGTCTGTTCCATGCAGCCACAGCTTTCTGAATTTGGAATATACCTCATTCCAAATGTTCATTTTAACAGGAGAGGCATTGTGGTTGAGTGGTAAAAGCAGACGCAGGAAGATGTGTGTGTTTTTAATCTGGGCTCCGCCACCTAATGGATATGTTGTCTTAAGCCTCCGGCTCCTCAACTGTAAACAAGAAACACAAATTCAGAGACAGTGCGTGGGGATTAAATGGGGTGACCGGGAAAGCACTCAGCTCAGTGCCTGTGTGAGGGGCCTCGCCCTCTCCCCCTCTTGGCTGCTTTTTCTCAACACTCAGGAGAGGATGAGCCCGGCAGTTGCATGGAAAATAGTCATCACAGAGCCTTGTCACACACCCTCCATACCAAACCTGTTCCCCCTCCTTTCTGTAATGCCATTCTCCCAAGCCCAATTTCCTAGAGTCATCCTTAAATATCCCCTTCCCTTGTCCACCGACACACACTCCTCACCATCCCTGCCCTTTCTGCCACCTGGATATTTCTCAGATCTGCTCCTTCCTCTCTTTGCCATTCACTTATTTATTCAATGACTATGTATTGAATACCTACCATGTGCAGCCACTACACTGGACTCTGGCAAGACAGCAGTGAACAAGACTTCATTCTTTGCTGTCATCCTCACTCACTTGAATTATTTTAATTTACTGATCTGTGGATTGAACCTCCTTACTCCAATTCATTCTCAAGAGTGACATCAAAATGAGTGTGATAAGCAATCCTGATCTCTGATCTCATCAACTCATTTCCCGTCCTTAAAACTTGGGAGGTTTCCCAAAGATCTCAACATAATAAAAACAAGCCACATTTTCTGAGTATGCACGAAATGCCAAGTATTGTTGGGAGCACTTTACATGTGCTCTAATTTAATTAAGTTGGGATCAGATTCCTTTAGAATGCCCTTAAATCTGGCCATAACCCACCTTCACAGCCTCCGGTCCTGCCATTCACACATACAGTTCTTACTTGCCAATACTAAATAGGAACATACATAAAAATTTTAAAACATAAACAGCTTATGTTCTCATGTTCTTGCACACCTCTGTGCTTTTGAACATGATATCTCCTCTGCCTGGAATTCCCTTCCCTTAGTTCTGTACCTGGAAAACTCCTACTCATTCCTCAAAGCCTGTCTCTTACCTATGAAGCATCTGCAATTCCTGTCACCCTGCACTTCCATTACATTGAATGTACTCCCTTGGAGTAGCTGTCAGTGCCAGTAATTCCATGTCTTCCGGAAGCTCCTTACGGGAGTAATTATATCCCGTTCATTTCTGTATGCCCTGACAACCTAGGATCACCAATACAGTCAATCTGGAGGCATATTTGCTGATGAATAACTGGGTACTCAGGCTGCATTCTGGGGGTCCCCCACTAAGGAGCCACCTCAGAACAGAAACTTCCAATGGGGATCTAGAACTCAGGACTGTAACAATTTTGTTAAGGACACAGGTTTTATAAGCTTTCTTCCTAGTAATTTGCACTTTAAGTAACAACAGTAATGGAACTGCATACTCGGTTAAAGCATGTACCCTTGTTCAGTGTCAGGTTAGGTCTTGGTGGGCCTGGGTGCTGTGCAGATAGAAGTATTGGCAGGAATTGGAGAGATTCTATCTTTCCCCCTTTAATGTTGTCTCTATGGTCTCCATTACCTACATTATGTGGAAAATAGCCTCCTAAGGAAGCATTTAGCCTAAATTTTAATCAAAGATCAGCTGAACACTTGGAAAAGGAGTATTTGCTAAAGGAAGACCAGGTACTTACAACTTCTGCTATTTTACACCCAGATTACCCACCTGCCCCAGAGCCTCCAGCTGTGGGGAATCTGATAATAGATCAGAAAGTATAGCAACCAGAAGCCCTTCCACTCCCTGAGAGGCAGTTCAGCAACGACATAAGCAACAAAACATGCTTAATGCTGAGTTTTAGAAATTTGTTTGTTTGGTTTTTATTTAACTGAGATAGGATTCTAAATAGTAAGTCTGTCATGAGGGTGTCTGTCTGTCTCATTTGGAAGCCAAGTGCATTTTCTGCACGCATGATCATTTAATCATCAAGTAAACTGAACTAATCAGACAAAGCCCATTTGTTCTGTTGTTTGAATGATCAATTCAAATCCTCCAGCTTCCTAATAAATTGCTTTGTGGTCGGTTCAAATTAACTGGGGATATACATCTATTAGACCTTGCATACAGACAAGACATTAGCCAGGAGGCCATTCCAAGGAGTAAATTCAGATTCTAAGTTTAAATACTTGAATGTATGCCCTTTTACATTAAGATGAATGGTTTATAAAACCTTTCTCCCTGCAAAACTCCTCATAAGTAAGTGCAGTATTGCTATTTTAAAATTAAAATCATCTTTTTTAACATCATGACTAGAGATTTTGCAAATAGCCATGTAAAGATTATAAAATAGGGGGAAATGTTTGAAAAGGTGCGTTTTATTCAGTTCCTGCCTAGATGCAATTTTTTTTCTCTCAAAGTCATGATTTACTCAGTTTTAAATGGGACATATTTATAATACTATCAACAATTAAAAAATATATTTAATAAATATATAAATTACTCAGTTTTTAGTTTGCCCTAATGCCATCATTTTTTATGAAACAAAAAATAAGCCATACTTATATAAGATCCACGTGCTTCATAAAACCACCATGTTAATAGCACCTGTTTTTTAAATGTTGCGTTTGGCAAGGTAGATCTCTTTTCTCCTGGGCTCCTTAATTAGCATCTCTCATGTGCAGCATTTCTCTAAGGGACCCAGTAGTTAAGAAGCTAAGAATTCTGCAATGATTTTTACTTCTGCTCGTGGTTTTTCCACAGGGAGCCTTCAACACATTCTTTTAATGTTCAGGAGATATAAATATCATTTTCCATGAAGCTTGATGAAAGAAGAGATTAAACCTAAATAAAAACAAGAACTGCTGAGGAAAGGGAAGCCACTGTCATCTCAAGGAATTGAAATACGGGATTTCAACATTTGAGGCCTGAAATAATATCAGTAAATTCCTTAAAGAGTTGAGATTAAAATACTTCTAATTGGCAAACAATCATTTTTTTTATAAGTAGGAAGTAAGCTTTGGTCTTTCAATTTTTCATCTTTTTTGCTTCTTTATAAATTACTTGAATTCCACAAAGACGAAAACAGAAATTTCAGGAGGATTTCATTTAAGCATGTGTGAAAAAAAAAACTTGATGTAATCAGTAAGTATGATATTAACACTGTGGCATTTTCATCATTAATTATGCATTTCAGGGATATCAAGTGCCTGCTATGTGAATAACATTATATTAATTAATTAATGACATGCCCCATATTATCAGCATTCTAGGACAATCCTATATAATAAAAGCCCAGCGACCAAACAGCAGAATGACCAGAATGACCAGTCGACCAGTCACTATGACACACACTGACTACCAGGGGGTAGACGCTCAACCCAGGAGCTGTCCCCCGGTGGTCAGTGTGCACCCACAGTGGGAGCACCGCTCAGCTGACCGGGATGAGTGGTGCTCCCACAGTGGGCTTATCCTTGCAGGCCACACCCCCCACCAGTGCACAAATCCCGTGCACTGGGCCTCTCGTATAAGAATAAATTACACACACAAAAAAAGAATAAATTACCAAATTTTCATCATGTGTTTTTCTGTCCAGCTTAGTATTATAATTATCTTGAAGTAAAAATGAATAATTTCTCACTATACAAATGACATTATATATAGGTAATGAGTTTGGTGGCAATTTCATATTAAGCCCCATTTTCTACCAAATACTAAAACATTGTCTATTGCTTAGTTTTCACTGGAGCCCTGTAGAGTCTATTCAATTACATCAGCAAGTAGGGAAAATTACTTTTCTGTGTGATGGTTCAGCATCTACTTTGAAAGCATTGACCTCCTTTTCACTTTTTTTTTTGTTTTGAGCCCATGAATTTGATCAACAAGCTTGCAAACCTCACACAAAATAAATGTCGTTCATGTTTTCATACAGTGCGCTGAGTAGATTTTGTAGTTGTTGTTGTTGTTGGAACATGGATAATTTGATACTGTCATTAAAAGGTCATTGCGCTTATTTTTTTGAGATTTCTTTGTTTTGGTCTGCTTGGGGGTAGTTTTGAGCCACCTTCTAATGTACCGCATGCTAGGAATAGAAAGAGATAAGGCTTGTTTTTCACATGTTTACACGAAGACTTTGGTCGGTAGAAGGAAACATGTGAACACCTGGCTTTGGCACAGTGTGGTAGGTGGTGGGGACAGATGACAAGGGTGCTGGTAGAAGTTTCATCTCTCATAAATATAATCATTGAACTTGGTCTTGACTTATTGAAAACTAGTAGCCCGGTGCATGAAATCTGTGCACATTAAAAGGGAATTAATTGCCCTAACCAGTTTGGCTCAGTGGATAGAGCATCGGCCTGCAGACTGAAGGGTCCCAGGTTCGATTCCGGTCAAGGGCATGTACCTTGGTTGCGGGCACATCCC
>NW_005370777.1:1677097-1679504 GCF_000412655.1 Myotis brandtii
GTGCCTGAGTGATGTAGGCTTGATAGAGTTCAGGTGCATGTAGTTGAGTAGGATTGAAACCCAGGAGAATGTTGTAAACATCTTGGTCACGCCCTTACTTTGCCTCGTAGCATCTGCTGTAAAATAAAGGCATGGCTGTGGGCATGGTCACTGTCTCTCAGAGAAGCAGCATCCCACCAAGACCCGGCTTTCATTCTCTTGTCTGTCTTTTTTAAGCCTTTCAGCCTCCCCCACTCAGGTTCATCCTTGGCTGTGCTGGCACGGCACACTTTATAAAGATAATGCCTCCACGCTCCCAGGGCGGGTTCCTGCCTCAAACCCCGCCCTTACAGGAAACAGCTCCGGGAAACAGCTCGAGGGAGGGCGCAGCCATTGCCAAGACAACCCCTGCAGGACTGACTTCCTTCCGCTTGGTCGCTGTGGTTGTGGTCGTGATGAACACCACCCATGGTTTTTATATAAGTAGATGAGTAGGGTTCACCAGATAGTGAAGAGATGAAGGGCATTCCAAAAAGAAGACAAAACTCATGTACCTTGAAAACCTGAAGTGAGTGTCCCACTTTACCTCTGGCCCCTGAAGAATCCTCCATCCCCGGAAACATCACTTCTTTTCATATCTGTGTGAGACAGGTTGCAGCAGACGTTCTCAGCTTGTCCACTGCACAGGGCAACCTGGTCACTCACCAGGCCATCCCTCTCCCTGCCAGGGTGTGGAGAGGACAGGACCAGCACCATCAGCAGCAAATGACTCGATCTTTTTTGTTGTTGTTGCTGTTAATCCTCACCAAGGATATTTTCCCAGGCTTTTTAGAGAGAGTGGAAGAGAGGGAGAGAGACAGAGAGAGAAACATTGATGTGAGAGACACATCAATTGGTTGCCTTCTGCACACAACCCAACTGGGGCCAGAGGTTCAGCCTGCAACTGAAGTACATGCCCTTGACCAGAATCAAACCCTCAACCCTTCAGTCAATGGGTCGACACTCTGTCCACTGAGCCAAACTAGCTAGAGCTTCATCTTTTAAATGACTCTCCATTCTCCAGCTTTGTGAATCATGGCTAGCCTAGAAGAAGAGAAGGAAAGAGAAAATTAAAAGGAGCTCATTCCCCCCCTACCCCCCCCAAAAAAAGAAATACTATTTTTTTTACAATAAACGCTCCATTAACTGGAACTTTCACATAGCTAATGTTGTCAGCCCTTGCTTTTAATGCAAGAGACAATGAAAAACAGCTGCTCCTAAGCATTTATTAAAAAGAGCCAAACCTTCTGGGACGCTGCTGGGGCCACTGTGTCTTCCTCGGCCTCCTTCTGCAGCAGCACCATGGCCAGTGACTGATGGGCTTCACAGAGCATGGCTCAGATACTGGCAGTATTCCCAAGTTCCAGGAAAGAAGTAAGGACATTTGATAAACTGAATTTAGGCAGGGGAGGGGGAAAATGTGTTTATGTGTGTATATTAGGTATGTAGAGATTATAATATATACTAGGGGCCCAGTGCACGAATTCGTGCACCTTGAAAGGAACTGTGGGCCACGAGGCTGCGGTAGGCACAGGGGCTGGTCTTGGCCCATCCTCCATGCCCCCGCCTGGCCCCTCCCGCCACGCCTCTCCCCTCCCCCGTCCCCTGTCTCCCACTGCCGCTGCTCCAATGTGCTGACAGCACTGGCCCCGCTCGTACCTGCTGACGGCACAGAGTGATTGGGGCTGGGGTCAGCAGCGGGGGCAAGCGGCAGCTGCTGCCCCAATTGTCCCTCAGGAGCAGGGGGAGGTAGAGAAGCCCTCAGGGGTGATCAGGGCTGGCAGCCGCCACTTGCACCCACTGATGGTGCCAAACAATAGGGACTGGCTCCAGGCACTGGCAGCGGGTACAAGCGGCAGCTCCAGCGCCAGCAGCAGGTGCAAGCAGGGCCATCGCTGGTAGCGGGTGCGAAAGGTGGCTGCCAGCTCCGATCTCCCCTTAAGAGCAGGGAGAGGTGGAGAAGCCCTGAGGGGCGATCGTAGCCTGCAGCCGCCCCTTGCACCGCTGATGGCGCCAGTGATCGGGGGCAGCACTGGGCACTGGCAGTGGGTGCAAGCACCGGGTGGGACCGTGGCACGTGGAAAGCAAAGAATTTTCAGTAACCAACAGAGGCTCACCCCAATTACAGCGACCTGCACCCTGCCTTGGTCTGGCACCCCCGCTCACCTGCTCCACCATCCCACTGTGGCTGACGCCCACATGTTCCATGCACGCCCCTTGGTGGTCAGCCCTCGTCATAGCGAGCGGTTGTTTGGTTGTTCCGCCTTTCTATCTGTTTGCATATTAGGGTTTTATATAGATAGATTATATATAATATTTATAATTCTTTTTAAATATTTATATATTTATAATAACTATATAGATTATAGATATAGGAAGAATATATATT
>NW_005370777.1:1679603-1693447 GCF_000412655.1 Myotis brandtii
AATATATACATATTTAGGAAGAATTCCAAATGTTATATAATACATATGAACATGTTTTATATGTAACACATATACATATATTTTGGAAGAAGTCAAATAACGACTCCAACAACAACAGGGGGGGAGGGTTTAACCATAAAATACACTAATTAAATCATTGAATTTTGTACATTCTACATGCATATCATTATACTAAGGAGATATGCACTACCTCATTATCTAAAGGTAATTGAGGTTTTTTTCATATAAATATGCAGCATTAAACCACTAATGCAGCCCTTGAAAATTACCTTAAGGGAATAAAAGTTTTCATTATCCAGGAATCATTACTGACTGAGATTTCAGATTGCCCCCAAATTTCCCACTACCTTTTTCCTGGCCGGAGCTTCCTCTTCTGGAATTAAGCTTTTAGGAATAATGGTGAAAGAGTAACAGGAATGTAGAAAAATTGACAGAATCATTTCTAATAGTGTATTAATGGATAAACTTGGAAAGAGAATGAACTGCAGGTCTCCTATTATAATAAATAAAGTACCAGTCATTTAGGTATAATCACACAGCCTTACAGCTACAGGAGTCCCTGGGAATAGACAAACCACTTTTGAACAGAGGATGTGTGCCAGGCACTGTGCCAGGTTCCTCCATTAAAATGGTCTCACTGGAGCCTCACAGCAGCTCTGGGCACCATGAATATAAAGAACATGATTGTGGAAGTCAAATCCTGGCTTTGTCACCTATTTTGGCAAGTTTCTAAAATCCCTGAGCCTCGGTTTATTCATTTCTAAAATAGAGATGATTACCAATCTTTAAGACTGAATGGTAAGGGAAATGAGATTATTTGTTTTGAAAAGTCATTTTAAATGTGTGTGTTCCCTTCCCTTTATAACCTTTAATCTTGTATTCTTTTAACATTTTTAAAATTGATTTCAGAGAGGAAGGGAGAGAGAGAGATAGGAACATCAATGATGAGAGAGAATCATTGATCAGCTGCCTCCTGCACGCCCCACACTGGGGATCGAGCCCGCAACCCAGACATGTGCCCTGACCAGAATCGAACCATGACCTCCTGGTTCATAGGTTGATGCTCAACCACTCAGCTACGCCAGCAGGGCTTGCGTTCTTTCCACTAAACCGCTTCTCGTGTCCAACTAAAAACTCAGATATCTCTTTGAACTGTGGCAAAGCCATATCTTCTCCCATCTTGAACTTGCACAATTGATTTCTTTTGGAACCTTAATGTAGGACAGTACATTTCTCCCTCTTAAATGTCATCATTTCGGTGTCAGCGTGGCCTTTAAACCTGTAGAGGAAATTTTCAATTTTTGCATTGGCCTATTACCATATTAAATAGCCTTCACAGCTTTATGCCATTGAAAACCTGATAAACGTTCCTCTTATGTCTACTTTGATGCCATTAATAAGAATATCAAATAGAGCAGAATCCAGGGCCAGAGAGCCCTGTGGCATTCAATCAGTGATCCCCCTACAGGCTGCAACAGTGTCATTCATCAAGCCTCTTGGTGTAGATGGACAACCAGCTGTGATTCCACTTAATTTTTCTCTCCTGGTGCCCCCCATCTTATAGATAATGAAAGAACTCATCAAGTGCTTTATTGGAATCAAAGACGGTGTCTATGGCATTCTCCTGGTCTGTCAACCTCATACTAACAACCCTGTCAGAGAAAGGAAATGAATATAGTCCAGCAAAAACTTCTTTTTAATGAGACCACTGAAGTTGGGAAAGAAGAGTGGCTGATGACACAGAGGTTGCTGCCAGAGAAAAGGCCTCTGGCCAGTTACTGGCGTGTTTCAGGTTGTGGCATTGATGTGGCATTGATGAGCTGACCAAGGTCCAGCAGTGAGCTCAGCCCTTCCAGTGCAGAAAACTGGACTCAAAAAAACTGAATGAGTTCCCATTTATTGAGACTGATTTTATGCCAGGCACTGTGCTAAGTACTCTTCATGTATCTCATTTAATCCCAGCACTCCAGTACTATACGCACTATTTTTAACACCATTATTCTGGATGAGTTAGGTGAAGCTTAGAGAGTTAAATAATTGACCCAGAGTCGTATATAGTGTCAGAGTCAAGGCTCACACCAGGTCCCCCTGAGACTGAGCCCTGCTGTTACCATTGTGCCTGCAGAGCAGATTCTGCTGCCTCAGTGGTGCTGAATTTATTGAAGAGAGAAGGAAGCAGATAGCCGATGAGGGTGGGGGGAACAATGGAAGAAAAAGGGATTATAAAAATCTGTCTCCCACTGTCACCCTGCTTCCTCATCTGGAGCCTGTCCTTGGGACTAACAGCAACATCTGCTTTCCTTAGAAATACTTTCATAAGCCCTTCACATCCTTTCTTCCTCTACACACGGGCCGAAATACACTAACACCCAATCTAAAGAGCAGTAGTAGCTTGCTAGGCTAAGTCAAACCCACAGGTGTGTTTTTTAAACCTGAATGTTAGCTAGTTTTAGATAGATTTTTACCTCCTCCTATACCACATTCATATATCAGAGCCACTGGGAGGGAAAAACAAAACAAAACAGAATTTACTTATTTTAATTCATTGGCTCTCTTCTTCTTCTACAAGCTGATGGAAGGTATTATGTGCCTTTAAAGTAGTGAAACAGCTAGAAGGAGGCAGCAAAAGAGCAGAAAGGAAAACCGTTTATGATCCAAACATTGAATAACCAGGCCCTCACTTGCCTAGGATTGCCTCCTGAGATTCAGTTTATCTTAAAACTTCTCCTTACAGCCCTGACCGGTTTGGCTCAGTGGATAGAGTGTTGGCCTGCGGACTGAAGGATCCTGGGTTCAATTCCAGTCAAGGGCATGTACCTTGGTTGCAGGCACATGCCCAATAGGGGATGTGCAGGAGGCAGCTGATTGATGTTTCTCTCTCATTGCTGTTTCTGACTCTCTATCCCCCTCCCTTCCTCTCTGTAAAAAAATCAATAAAATATATTTTTTTAAAAAACTTCTCTTTACAAATATGTGTATTTTATGTATTTTGCATCTTTCAGTTGCATTTATAATACATGGATATATGTTAATAATGAATTTTGTTAAATATAATTTTATTTACATTACTAAGAGCATCAGTCATATAATATAATAGATCCTAAGTTTTATGATCTCAAAAACTGAAAGGAAATAAGTTGAAAAGTACCCTCAATAGCCATAAATGTCTTGCATGGTTAGCAAAATATAAGCAACACTCTTCACTTTTTAAGCTGCAGAGCATTTTTTCATAATATATTTTTTATATATTTTTGTTGATTTCAGAGGGGAAGGAAGAGGGAGAGAGAGATAGAAACATCAGTGATGAAAGAGAATCATTGATCAGCTGCCTCCTGCACACCCCACACTGAGGACAGAGCCCGCAACCGGGGCATGTGCCCTGCCCAGGAATCAAACCGTGACTCCTGGTTCATAGGTCGATGCTCAACCACTGAGCCATGCCAGCTGGGAGCTGCAGAGCATTTTTATGTATTAATAATACTGCAAAGAGATTTTCAGATTTCAAATGCTATTAGGCCATCATCACGTCTGCAAGAATAACTTCGGGTGTGGGATGTAGCACATATTTACATATTTCCCATTTTCTTTAGCAACAAAATTTTCCTTCAGTAATTCCAATTATTGGGTTCTTGAGCAATGCAAACCAAATTTTTCCTATGAAAACCGAATTTGCAGCAAGCTGTACTTAAAAGTAACTTACAGGGAAATTGGTTAGGAACTGATTGGTTGGTTTGTTTGTATTTGTTTTAATCTTCTGGAGTAAGGTTTATGTGAAAATATAATCAGAAAATTAGTACCTTCATCAAGAGGTAATTCAGAGAGCTTTACAAATAAACTGATGATTCTCCTTGATTACAAAAGAAGGCTTTTCTACCTCCAGCACCCTTAAGTGCTCAGAGGCAATTATACCAGTAAGGTCTCTCTTTCCATGTAAAGATTTTCTCATTTCCTCATAATTAGTATTTCCTGTTTATTGAAACAGACTATAGTCAGAAAACACACATCCCCTGGCCCCTCCTTCACTCGTTCCCACTGTCCTTTGCTCTCTCTAGAACTGTGTAACTTGGAACCTCTGGTCCTTTCCATAGGTTAACACAGTTGCATTTTGATGGCATCTATCATACAAATTATTATTTAGTAGCCGTTTCTTTGAAAAGTAAAAGCAGCCCAGCTAGTGAGGCTCAATAGTTGAGCATCGACCCATGAACCAAGAGGTTGTTGGTTCAATTCCCTGTCAGAGCACATGCCTAGGTTTCATGTTCGATCCCCATTGCGAAGCAGGGGGGAGGAGGGGATACAGGAGGCAGCCGATCAATGATTCTCTCTCATCATTGATGTTTCTATCTCTCTCTCCCCTTTCCCTTTCTCTCTGAAATCAATATACATACATACATACATACATAAAAACATAAAAAAGAAAAGTAATAGCAGAAGAGAAAAATAGGGAAGATACAGTCAGAGTGACTTTTTTTCTTAGACGAAGCATTTGAGATAAAGGGAAGAGATGGGAGGTAAGGAAATCTTACATCACCCACGGCAAGGCGCCAAAGCTCAGAAGGAAGCAAGGCGCCAAGGCTCAGAAGGAATAGAAAACTGTTGAGAGTCAAAAGGGAAAGAAATAGGATACGGTGTTCTTTTTCCTTTCCCCTCTGCCTTTCAGAGATGTCTTCCTACTTCATTTGTTGTCTACACATAAGGGGTGAAGTCTGAGATTCAGGGATGCCCCTTGATGGTGTACTTGTGTGCTGGGTGCTATGAGGGATCCTATGATACAGTGACCCTGTATCTCACCCTCTGGAGCTTACAGTCTGGTTGGATACTAGAGAAATTCAGAGAAGGAGGTTGCTGGGATCCAAGGTGAGCAAGGAAGGCTTGAGATGGGTCTTGATTTCATGCTTGCAAGAGCCTAAATGAAAAGGAGGCACAGACATTCTAGAGTGTACAGAGGTGTTGTATATGTGGGCCAAAGGAATATATGTGGTGCAGTTGGAGACATGGAGGAGATTGGCTGGAGTTAAAGACAGTTTAGATAATAGGAGAAAGGGCTGGTTCTTGATCTAAAATCTACCCAAAGATATCTATAAAATAGCACATTTAAATAACAAAGATACCATTCAGAATTTTGTGGTTAGGGTTATTCAGGATAGAGTAAGAACGTTTTTCAAGTTATATTTAAGAGAGAAATAATGCCTTAGTTAACAGAAATCTCTCTTAATCTGTGTAGCTGAGTAGACATATATATTTAGATAGATGGATGGATGTTAGGTAGGTAGGTGGATGGGTGGGTGGATGGGTGGATGGATAGATAGATGATGGATAGACGGACACATAATAGAAATATATAAACAAATTTAAAAAATATTTTTCCAACTACTGGATTAAAAGCCCTAGAGGAGTGAATATTTTTTTTCTTCTTTGTGGCTCACAGATTGCATAGTACGGTGGTCATATGTGAAAGATATTCAATAAATGTTTGTTGAATAAGATTATCATTGACCCTTGACCATCACAACGCAAAGGTCACTTCCCTAGAAGAAGAGTGAAAGAAAAAAAACAACATCATGACCTTCTGCTTCCAAGGTCCTTCTCTCCACCATAGCAGTGCCAGCATGCATTATTACTTTCCAAGAAATAAGAGAGAAAATGTCACAGTCGGAAATCAAATGCCATTTCCAACGAGGGTGTCTGGAATTGTGGGAGTGGAAATCCGATGGCACACTGGCACTTTTGCCTGGATGCTCTCAGGTGGAAAGTTTTTGGAAATGATAACCAGGGAGGGGGGGAATCCTTCCCATTTAATTGCAATTTTAGTTCTGCAGATGAGAACAAAGCAGATAAACTTCCACCTCGACTTCCGGTCTGGGCATCCCAGACCACCAGGAATCCGCAGAACACTTGCAGGTTTGTGCAGATTTCTGTAAATTGAATATGAATGACTAGGAAGCTGCTTTGGGAATTATAAAGCCCTGAACTAAGGCATTATTTCTCTCTTGAGTATAACAGAAACTTAAAACTTTCTTACTCCACCCTTGAATAACCCTAACAGCAAGATTTTGAATAGTATCTTTGTTATTTAATGTGCTGTTTTATACATATCTCTGGGTAGATTCTAGATCAAGAGGCCGCTCTGAAGCCAGACAAGCTCTCAAGATTTGCTTGGGAGCTGCTGTCCTTAGTTGGCAAGTATCTAGAAAGGGAAGAGGGGGACAGTCTACCCCCTTAAAATGGAAGGGGGATTCAGAATGCAGACAAAGCTGTTCCATTCTAAAGACCATTTAAATAAAAACAAAGTAAAAATCTCTCCCTGCACAAAAACCCAGAAATGAGAAGGCACAATGATAACTAGAATCGCTTGTGTGCTCAGCGATGCTGCATGTGTAATCTCTGGAGGATTCCAGATACATGTGTTATTTCATGTCTGCCCGCTAAATCTAAACCCCAAAGCATAACAAATGCACAGGGTGACACTGAGGAAGATAATGCAGACATGCCATTGTCCCTGGAGGGACTTGGCCCAGCCGGTAATAAATGGGTTGCAATTTCATGCGGAACATGGAGAGAGACTGTCGCTACATGACTTTTCTGCATGATGTGTACGTTCTTGCAGTTTTCATTGGTGTTTTTCGTATCGTGTCTATGCAAACATGGCAATGAAAATGGAAATTGAAGGATGATAGGATATTTCTAAGGACATGGAATGTTTGATATCCAGAAAGGAATCACAAACTAAATCTCCAGCAATAAGGGGAATGGTTAGTGAATTATGATGTGCTTCTCTAAAGCAATAATATGGTAATATGGAGTTACTTAAAACGTCTACTGAGATTTGAATATGTAGGAAAGCTCTTTAGCTTTCACATTGGGCAAAAAAAATAAGGTGAAAATTGTACTTATAGCCACTACAAAACATAATCGTGGGGACAAAAAGAAAGGAAATATGCCTAAATGCAAATAGCCTATAGATACCTTGTTCTCTTATTTTTCTATATTTTCTGTCTCTACCATGGGAAAGCAGTATTGTTATTATAATCAAAATATTGTTTAATTTTTAAAAAGCAGGTAGGGAAAAAAGGCATGTTTCATTTACATCACCTCAAATTTAACATGTTTAATTTGTGGCACATTACATTTTAAAAGGAATAAAAAGAAGTCCAGCTGCACTGACTTCCTGTATTGCTGGGACATATATTCTGATGTGAGCTGCTCAGTGCAGGGGTAGGGTCATAATATTGTCTAGCAGAATTCCCACAGCTAAGCCCAGAAACATAAATGACAGTGGCATAATAGTATGGCATTGTCACTCAGCACAGTTATTCTCCTCTTGCTGGAATTTGCAGTGTTGTTTCTGAAGTTCTCTTGTTTAATTGACAGTGAAGAAAATTTGAAGAGGTAGCTACTCCTTGGATGAGTGGATACCAATATTCAGCAGACCTGTATTGTTTCAGTATTCCTTGCCTTTGACCCATAGTTCTCATGATAGTTGTAGTGAAAACCCACTAAGGGAGCATGCCATAACTTCCATTTCTTATCTATTGGAACTGGGCACATTCTTATGCTCATGTGTATAGTAATTTTTCCTTAGCTAGTGGTTTGACAATGTAGTTATTTGTGCCCAATCTCTGCACATTTTCCCTTTGAATTCCCCAAATAATTGGTGGCAGAAAGTTAATATTGTTTTTGAGTTGAACTGAATCGTGTTAATATCTTAGAATAACTAAATCCCCCAAATATTGCCATTACTTTACCTTTTACTCCCATTGGGGTCCTTGTACATGCAGTTAACTTTCACCCAAACAGTAATGAAAACCGTACAGAATTTTTCTCTACCACAGTAACTGTTGCTCTGGCTTTTTGAAAACTGTTTGTAAACTGACTGTACATCTGTCATGGTGCCTGGGGTGGTAGGATTTCACTACTTCCCTATCGCTTACAATGATGATCAGATGTTACGCTGATCTCACTCAAAGCAAACCCAAAGGCCTTTGGGCTTGATTTTTCCCATATGACTCTCTTTCTTTGGAATACTCTCTGTTGTTGTCTTGCTGATTGGATTTCATATTGTTGACTTGGAAGTTTTGAAGCCAAATGTCACCCTCCCTACCACTCTACTCTTAGCCAACTTGGATTGAATCTTGGGTTGATGAGGATGTTCTGGTCTTTGTCTATACAGATTTCCCCCACTCTCAGAAAGTAGAGCATTCCTATGAGACCTTTCTTAAGCCTAAGTGGCTTAAAGCAAAGGAGAAATTACCTTAGGACACATCTGGCTAACAGATGCACAAAATTAACGGAGATAAAGCCCAGATGCGCACAGACAGCTCAAAGCTGTGGCGGTTGATGCTGAGATGCTGAGTGTGGTTCCCAGGGAAGGAGCTTGGGGGCCACTCTCGCTGCTCAGGGTGCAGCTGCCTCCATCATGCAAAACAAACACTGGATGCTATTTCCCATTTTCACCTTTTTACGTAAAAGTAAAAATCCTCTTCAGATTTCTTTCACTTAGCAACAGCAGGAACTAATGTAGGTCTGTCGAAAGCCAAGTGGCGCAGGGCGAATTTTCAAAAAGCGGGGGACACCTGTCTAGGCATTTCACAGGGAACTCTGTAGGGTATCTGCCTGGGCTCCTTTGGCCCAGCTTTAACACTGCTATAAGCCTCGTCCAAAACTAAAGCTGTATAATTTTAATGTTTTTCAGATGGTCAAGACACAGTATAAATGTTTTGAACTTGACAATCCAAAGCAAAGAGCACCATCTCAAGACATGGTATAAAACAATAGTGTAGCTAAGGCATAGAGGTTAATACCTAGAAGAAGAGCATGGTGAGTGGGGAAGAGCAGGCTGAGTCAGGTGCAAATCCTAGCCACGGTGCCATTAGCAGTGTGACCACAGACAAGGTGCTCAGTGTCCGTGGTCTCAGGTTTTGCATCTCTAAATGGGAATGATAATGTTTTTTTAAAGACGTGACCACAGACAAGGTGCTCAGTGCATCTCTAAATGGGAATGATAATGTTTTTTTAAAGATTAAGTGAGAAGTTTATACACATATATAGTGCACTTGGCACAGTTTCTAGCACAATTAGAACATAGAACTAGAACATAGCAAATGTTCAGAGGATAATAGTTATCATTACCGTCTGTGATATGGGGTCATTTCTAATAAATAAGGAAAGTTACCCAAATGTTCTTGATATGAATTATCACTCTGTTAATTTTTTTATTCTGTCCATCCATCCATTCTCTTCTGGGTAGTTCTGTGGAGGAGACAGTGATGGAGCTTCAGTGAGTGGCTCAGAGTACCTCCTGTCAGAGAGTAAATGGTGTGTGTGGAAGAATAACATGCATTCTTTTAGATTAGGTCCAGAATTAAACTAAGACCTAGAAACTACTAGATCCATTCCTATCACTCACTACATATCACTTCAATGAGGGCTTTTCCCAGGTTAGCCACATCTCTTCATGCAAAGCACCAGTGAATTTGTTTGACATGACTGACTATGAAAATGGCCAAGTCTCTGTTTTCTGGGTGAGGATTTCTGTGCATCCTTTGGGTCGATTAGCTAGGATAAGCACACCAGGAAGGTTGCATCTTCTCTGTGCCGGGCACTGTGCTGGTTATGCTCATAATTTCATCTTCCCAACAACATTTGAGATTGGCATGAACGTTCTCACTTTATAGGTGAGAGAACAGAGACCACAGGAGTCAGGTCACGTGCCCACAATTGAATTGAGAGAGTAAACCAGAAGCAGCAAAGGCAGTTACACCCGCTCGCTTTTACCAGTTATTTGTTGTTTAGTGTCTGTTATTTGTCAAAATAATTTTGAACATCTGTATTACTACGAAAAGCATTTCTTAGCAAGACTCAGGAGCTCGAGGTAGCACCCTCAGCATCGGATCCAATTTCTTCCTGGGAGAAAGGCAGTGGGAATTTTATGGAAGGAATTTATACTCAATAGAAGTCTTTGACAAAGTAACTGAAAATAAGAATAAAAGGGAATAAGAAAATGCAATGTTTTAGATTTACAAAATACATTTGAAAAGAGTACTGTTGTGTTTTTCTGAAATTGGGGATTCTTTGATCTTGATGCTTAAAAAAAAAAAGAAACAATGCAAGAATATTTTAAAGGCATTTCTCTGGATCATATAAACAGTGTTGCCTATAAGTAAGCAGCATTGGGGCCACACTTAGCATATTTATAAATCATCTGAAAGAAGGAGTTTATGGTCAAATTCCAGATTTGCAGAAACTGCCAAGCTCCTCCAGGTAGCAAAATGCCAAGCTGACTAATATGAATGCAGAGAGAGTACACAGGGCTTTGTGAGTGGGCAGAGCATGGCAGATGGGCTTCTGCATGGACAACTGTAAGATAAGGAATTTAGGGAGAAATAATTGAAACCATCTTTCCAAGATCAAAGAGTTTTGACCTATCAACTATAACAAAATTAAGAGGTTTTGCAGCCAGTGTACTAGTATGTTTTTGTCCCTACTTATCCCTACCTCAGATGTGCTTTAAAAGGGCATTTTAGATCAACCAAAGGACTTATGTGCTAACATATAGGTCTAACCAATGGACACAGACAACAGGGGGGTGAGGGCATGAGGGGGGGGGGGATGGAGGGTAATGTGGGGATAAGGACACATATGTAATAACTTAATCAATAATAAAAAATAAAAGGGCATTTAAAGGGGGATTAAAGCAGAAAATTGTATCCTGCTCAAATGGAAAGACGTGGTTCACTTATACCTGGAATATTGTGAGCAATTTTTGTTTGTTTGTTTGTTTGTTTGTTTTTATTGTGAGCAGTTTTTTTCAACACCCCTGAAGCAGTTGTGCTAGAGTAGGAGATGGTGCAGAGAAAGTGGACTAAAGTGATCTCTGGGAAGAGGGCCTGCTTTACGTAAACAAACTGCAAAGTGTAGGACTCGTCAGCCTTGGAGGTTTATAAAATCAATGGGGTATGTGTGCTTGTGGACATTCGAATTTAAGTGCTAATTTAAAATCTAAATAAATGTAGGCAGAAAAGCCAATAAGCCAAGTAACAAATAGGCAAATAAAAATTCAAGGTTAGCATAGGATGAAATGCCCAAAGACATGCTCACCCCTCCCCCTTAAAACTTGAAAAGAGAGAAAAATATTTTTAAGAAACTAGTTACTTTGGGAACTAGTTACCCAAAATGAGTTGTATCCTGGAACATCACGTGGGCAGGGACAGGGTAAATACATTTTTTGTGAATGCATCTACATGTTGTATTAATCATGTTTGGAGATACGCCCAAACTTTGCAATTTACAAGCTTTGAAATCAGCAAGCCTGACTCAAATCTCAGAGGCACCTCATACTAGCTCTTGGATAGGCAACTCTGAACCACTTTGAACCTCGGTCTCCTTGTCTGTAAAGCAACAAGAAGCCCTTCTGGATAGGAGTGTTGGGAGGATAAAAAGGGCAGCATGTGCAAAGCTGCAGGAAGGGTAGGGACTGAGACTTTTCAAATCTTGGTTCCCTGTGTCATCTCTTCTCCAAGGTGTCCTTTGCAGCTCTGTCAGACTTAAAATCCTATCCGGGGGAGACCCGAGTCCCCCAAGTCACTGTGCTTGATTGTAACCCTACGTTACAACTTTTATCTAAATCAGTGGCTCTCAACCTGTGGGTCGCGACCCCTTTGGCGGTCAAGCGACCCTTTCACAGGGGTCTCCTAAGACCATCCTGCATATCAGATATTTACATTACGATTCATAACAGTAGCAACATTACAGTTATGAAGTAGCAACGAAAATAATTTTATGGTTGGGTCACAACATGAGGAACTGTATTTAAAGGGCCAGAAGGTTGAGAACCACTGATTAACATTCATTCTTTCCTATTCAGGGAGCTCCTGTTATTTCCAGTCAGGGCACATGCCCAGGTTGCCCGTTCAATCTCCAGTAGGGGGTGTGCAGGAGGCAGCCCGTTGATGATTCTCTCTCATCATTGATGTTTCTATCTCTCTTTCCCTCTCCTTTCCTCTCTTTGAAATCAATGAAAACATATTAAAAGGGGGGCAGAGAGATCCAGGGTAGAATAGGGTGTGATGGGGCTGAGGGCACAGTGCTTTAGTGAGGAGGTATGGGGGCCTCTGTGAGGAGACCACACTTGCACAGTGTCCAGAGGGGTGAGAGGCGTCATGTGACCTCTCAGGGGCCTTCTAGGCAGATGGGCAAATGGGGTAGAGGCCCCAAGGCGAGGATGTGTACCAGATGTTCAAGGAGCAGAGAAACCGGTGTGACTGAGCATCCTGAATGGAAGGGAGAGAGGCAGGGACACAGACACAGGCCTCCAGTGGGCAGCCAGCCCTGCTGGGCCTCGAAGCCAGGTCAGGACTGAGCTTTTATCCTAAGAGCAACAGCAAGCGATCGGAGAGTCCAGCTGGTTGGGGAGACGGCTTGCCTTTTGAAAGGTCTTTTGGCTCCTGGTAGAGGCTGGGACTGGGGCAGCCTGAGTGAAGGGGCACCATCTCCACTTTCTCCTCCCCCCACCACTGTGCTGCCCGACACTTTCTCCATGGCATTTCTACCTTCCTGGACTCGAAGGCTCACACTGATTTCACATCTGTCCCGGGGCAGAGGTAGCTTTGCACAAATCTCCTTTCGTTCCTTCATCTCTTAGGACCCACAGAAATCATTTTTCTCAAATGAAATAACCCAAATGTGTGTCGTTCCAGGTTTTAAAAATCAGTTTGATTGGCCACAGGAAACGTATTTTGGCGTCGCTGGGAGACAGGCTGCACGAGGACCCGCCCCAGAAGCCCCCTCGCTCCATCACCCTCAGGGTAAGTGCTCAGGATATTCCTGTTTTCTCCACGCCTAGCCCCCAAAGTTAATGTGGGGCAATAACATGAAATGACTGAAGCAATGAGTCAGGAAGTGCGGGCTGCGTTCCACACAGCTTACCTTACCCATCTGAAAAACAATCTCACTTCTGATTGTGTTTTGTAAGACAAGATTTTTTTCCCCTCGATTGGTTAAATATATATTTTTGAGATTTAGATACACATCAGACAAACCCCCACCTTTAAGGAACGCCCCCCCCCCCCCCATTCCCCCCTTACTGCCATCCCACACTCCCATCTTACACCAAGAGAGAGGAAATGAGTTTTCTGTCAGACTCCTCAAACCCACTGAAAGAAAATCGATCAGAGGCCACAGCTAAGTGAAGGTCAATTTGAAATTAACCTTAGGGTCTTCGGTTTTTTTATGAAGTAAATATTGCCCAGCCTTACCCACTTCAAAAATTAAGGTTAGAGAAGCTAGAACTAAATATTTAATAAACCATTTCAGCTATTGTTTAGAATTATGGGGCAGTACAACTAGAGAGAAATCCCACAGCGTGGGCGGGGGGTGGGGGGGGCAGAGAGAAATATAGTGAAAGGGAAGGGAAGCGAGGAGGAAAAGGCAGAGAGGAAGAGAATGAGCGAGAGAACGTCCAGGCGAAATGGAGCAGGGAGGGGCGGCCCGTATTCACCGGGTACCTGAGGCCTCCAGGAACTTTTTAAAAATTCATCGAAAGGTTGGACTGTCCATGAGCAGTTGGGGAGTTCCCACTCTGTGCTCTTTACTTAGTCCTGCACTTGGTGCCTGTGACTCCCTTTCTGCAAGTGTCAGAAAAGGGAGCGGTAATAACTGATGCGCACGGTGTGGCACTTCAACAGAATGGCCAGCAGTGTGATGCAGTAGAATGCCTCCTATCAGTGGATTTCAGCACACAGCTTAACCACCATGGTCCAGGCAGAGGGTCAGGCAGGAGAGGAGCTGTTAACATTTGAGTTGGGGTGGGGAGGGGGAGGGGAGGT
>NW_005370777.1:1693463-1728046 GCF_000412655.1 Myotis brandtii
AGGTAATACTTTAAAATAAAAGTTGTTGGTAATACAATAAAAGTTGTTGGATTTTATATTTTTTAAAAAAGATTTGAGTCTGATTCCGTTTTAAAGAAAGTGCACAAAGATTTCTGGAAATGAAAGAGAATTGGCTCCAGGACAGAGCCCTTAAGAAAAGTGATTATTGGGGCAATTGGGAGACGCTGGGACATTCAGAGGCTAGTTGAGGGCTTTGGGAGCAGTGAACATAGAATTAGGACCTATTTTTCTCCCTCAATAAGAGGAGCTTCAAATAAATTGGGAGAAAAATGAGGCTAGAGAGGGATTATTGTCTTACCCTATTTTGCTACACAGAAGGGGAGAAAGATGTAGGCACTGTCAGGATAGCCCTCCTGGAATGACTGTTTAGAAGAGGCTTTCCCTGCTGCTTACTCAGCTCTCTTTCCTCCCCCTTCTGAACCCATCCCTCTCACCCCCTGAAAGCGATTTAGGAGAACAGTAGAGATTCCCAAGAAAAAGTGCAGAACCTTAATTTGTCAAAGGAGGTCCAGAACCTTTGGGGGGCCAGGGAATCAGCACCCTCCAACCCTCCTCTTACTTGCAAACACTAGAGCCCAGCTGACTGCCTCCTCTTATCTTACTTCCGACCACTTTCCCCCAGCTTAAGTCACCTTTGCCTTTGAAAGTCATTCTATGCACTGCCCTGCCATCTGCACGTGTGACATGCTCTGTTTCCGTACTGTGTCCTCTTTCCCACCTGACTGCCAGACCACCGTTTGATGGAGGATCAAGCCCCGGTGGTTCCCATTTAGCTTCCTCGTCATGGCATCTCCCGTGGTGAGGACTCTGTCCACAGGAGGACGCAGCTCCTGCCCTCGTACACACACGCGGTCGTGTCAGGGTTGCCGGACATCTGCGTCCTCTCCCCTGAGATCACCCACTGTGCTGGTTGAAGAAAACAGCCTGATTCTTTGTACTCTAACCCTTCGGCCTGAAATACTTAGGGGGGAAAAGTATTGACTAGATCATGCCATTCACAAGACAGTGGGATGCCATCCACACCTTGGTAGTTGATTCAAAAATGAGTCCCCACCCCCACAGTGTGTCTTGTCGGTATTTCACAATTTTGCAACCAAAGGTTAGCCGCCAAAATGTGGTATTTACTTCATGATGTATTTCCATTCAGGAACCCAGTGGTAATCACACTCCTCCTCAGTTGTCTCCATCACTTAGCCAAAGCACTTACACCACTGGTGGCTCCCTAGACGTTCCTCACATTATCATGCAGGGCGATGCAAGGAGGAGAAGAAATGAAAACTACTTTGATGATATTCCCCGATCAAAACTGGAGAGGCAGATGGCCCAGGTAAGGTGTTATTAAATGCCTCGCTAACGTTCTTTTTCCTTTCACTCATATCGCGAAATGTATTCTAACATTGAGCGATAGCTAACAAACGATGCCTATTGTCCACACCAATGGGAATTTGACCATTTTATGACATGGCTTTCATTCCCTGCTCACTTGACCTAGATTGAAACAGACCTTTCTGGGAATGGAAGGTATACACAAACGCTTGGTTTTCATTCTTACTAAAGAAATTATGTCCACTCTCATAAGTCTTTGCCCTAAAGGGAATAATTACTGGGCAAGAATGAAATCATAATGAAAATGAATAATAAAAGTCTAGATTAGAAAATGTAAATGGGCTGGAATGCAGAGCAGAAATCAGGGGAAAGTGTTAACTCCAATAATGTTGTTAATTCCCTCCCAAGTAGACACATCTGCATAGACGTGTACTATTGGGACTAGTTGCGTCATCTCACGTTGTGAACTTGAGTAGCTGAAAATGACGCTGCTGCCCGACACTAACAACTGAAAAAAAGAGATCTGTCACATTCAGACCTTTCCCTGTTTTGGTGTGGACGTCTATGTCTGACCTGTCCTCAGATGGCCGCTCTGAGACGCGAGTCAGCCGTAGCCAAACAGTGGCGCTGTTCTTAAGCGCACATTCATGTGGACAGCTAGCCCTGGCGTGTAGCCCTGAGATTCAGAGACATGGATTTGTTGACAACAATTGGCAGATTCAACCCTTTTCATCCTCATTCTAGGTTCAGAATGATGTGTTGAAAGGCTTCTCTCTGCCTCTCACACCTAAGATGAAAATTTCGAGGTGAAAATATGACTGTAATTGCTTCGCCTTGGTTGTTAAATATTTCTCTCAACTGTTTGTGAGATTCTGTTTTTAAAAGCCTTTGGCAAACATTCTATGCTGCTACTCACAAAAGAAAAATGTGAAGAGAATGTTCTGGAAACTATGGCTATTCTGCCTGCTAATGCCCCAGGAAGAAAGGGCCTGATATATTGCATCTCCTTTTAGCTCTCTCAGTTCTGAATTGTCCTCAGAGTTCTTTGTGCAAGGAATGGCAATGTTGGGATTGTGGAGAATCCTTTATTGAAGGGAGATGGAAAATGTAGGAGAGACAAGAAAAGAATAATTTTCCCTTTCTCTCTTGTTACGTGTTGCCTTTTAATCCTTATTACTGTTTTCACTGATGTTCTTTTAAATAACGAGTCTGAGAGCTTTTTTCCAAAAGGTGTTCATGTATTTCCTGCTACTTGTTAGAATTTGTGGATCACATAGGTGGTTAAATCTCTCTAAAGACAGGATTTCAGAGACATGGTACATTTTGACCTTGAACCATGTAGTCTTTACGTATTAATGCAAACGGGGTGTTTTCCGAACCCTTCTCTCTGCTGGGTAAGGGAGGATCGTGCGTTGATGAACATTAGCTCTTATTGACTGTGTCGACTTCAGGAACAGAATTACCCATCTCAGCTGCTCACATAATTTATGAAATTTCTCCACATGGTACAGCTTTTCCAAAGAGGAAATTAATTACTCTTCCTCCTATATATGAACTCTCCAGGGTACTCTAGCAAAATTTCTCTCTTACTTTCTTTATGAGAGTCACAAACTGGGCCAGTAGTACCTTTTGAATAACCTACATTGTTTTCTTGTCACTCCAGTCTGAATGCATCATTTTCAGGAATTGTCTTGCCCTTGAGAAGATTCAATGAACTTGTATCTGGCCGGGTGAGAGAGGGCCAAAAGCAGCAAGAAGAGGTAGACAAGCAGGCGGTGGGATGTGGTGAGCCATGGAGGGCCTGTGTGCATGTGCTCATTCACCTCACGTGTGCTGCTCACAATGCTCAAATGACTAGTTGTAGACACAGGCCTCCATCAGCAACCAGAAGCTTGTTAAAAACTTCCTAAAATCCTGCTATTCGATACAGCACTTTTGCTGCTGAGAAAATAGGAGGTGATGCTACAGGAATCTGACCTATAAGAAAAAGCATTCTGGGATTGCAGCTCTTCAGGTTGTGTTAATTGCAGCCATTGATTTGTTTGCTTTAAGAGTGTTTCCTCATCTGTAAATGCCAAAAAATCATGAAGAAATGAACACGTATGTACCTGTTTAAAGTAGAGCCGAACCTAACAAGATATGAAATACTTGATAATTTTGTTGTCGAACAGTTTTATGTATGTAGCTTTTCCACCATTCAACAACTGAGGTTGATGTTCTTTTCTTTTTTGGGTCATTTGCTATCATAATTTCAAAAATTCACTTGCTTTTTAAAAACATATTATACTCTCTCTAGACTACATTTTTTTCTCAAAGTTATGTGCTTAGCCAGTAAAGTCGAGTCTTCCCAAAGACTTGCATTAGCCATTAAAATCCCAGTAAGCAAGCAGCAGTCACACCGCCTTTCCACCAGGAGCCCAGTCCCAGCGGGTCTTCCCCCAGCGGTTTCTCTCCAGAGGCTTACTGTAGTTTGGTCACTACATGCCTAGCCAGTCTGTTCCTAAGTCGCTGGAGTCCATCTTCAGGGTTTCTTTCCTGTTGCTAAAGGACAGGGAAACACAGTTAAAGAGAATCACCAAGACAGATCCATGTTTTCAGGAAACACTCTACTGCAAGCATGTCACACGCACCGGCCCTGAGTTTGACATGCTGGCAGTGCCTCAGGTTTATCTGAGCCCCCACCGGAGTGATCTGGAGTGATCTGGAGTTCCAGCCGTAGGCGATAAGCCTTGTGCTCTCGGTGGCTGCAGTCATTCATGGGAGTTTTGCCTTCTTAAGGTCTGCTGACCAGATGTTTGGAAATGCTTTGCTTCACTTGGAAACACAATGCTGAGAGTGATGTCCATTCCACCTATTAAGTTCATTTGTTGGCAAATACTTTTTAAAAGGTAACACTGGAGTGGTGTTTAATTACTTGTTTTGCATTTAAACCAATATGAAAAATAGCTGTTTGGGAATACAAGGGCTTTGCAAATGTTGTGGCTGTTGTTTGCTTTTATTCTGATAAAATCAGTATTCTGCCTCAAATTATCTTAGATGAATATGTGAGAAGCAAAATTGAGTTTAGTACTAATAGCATTTTTTAAACCACTGAGAGTAATGATGTAAACACATCTAAACAGTGGGTTTCCTATTGTGCTAAAAACATAGCTTTTCAAGCCTGTAATTCTAAATTGGACACTTTAGCTCAGAAGTTCTGAAATGTTCCCCTATTTCCATACACCTAATAAAATAAACGTTGCATTCACAGTTATATCATAATACCTAATGCTTTTAAACTTTTAAAATACTTTCACATCTGTTATCTCATTTTAGCACAAACAAGGTATGTACCGCACAACCATTGATGTGCGTGTAGCACATGGCAGATCAGCTTTTAAGTCGAGTACTGTGGGGATGAGATAGTAAATGAAAATATGGGGAAAATATCAGAAGGAGGAAAAATACTTCCAGTTCTTACAGCCTAATCTCAATCTTTAGGAATATTCTTGAATGATATTTAGGAGAAGTCAAAGCACTCTTAAAGTGGATACTAATAGGGGGGTAAATGAATACTAAAGAAGAGTAATGGAATTAATAAAGTTTAGAGACCACATTTTCAAACTTATGGAAAAAAAAAGGAAAAACAGTTCCCTGGTGCAAAACTTAAAACCATTTATAGAAGGCCTCCCTTTACAGAAAATATTTATGGAAAAATGAAATAATACCTCTATTTTCACAAAATAAAAAAAGACTTCTAAAAGGAAGAGAAATGCATATTTTTCGCGCAACCTTTGGCTTAATATTCATGAGGAAAATTCATAATGTAAAGGTCTTTGTGCTTTGAACACTCCCATCGAAATGAAAATATTAATATTGCCTGGGGCAGTGGCCCTATCTGATGAGCACAACCCTGAAAGCAGACATGAGCCACATTTTAAAGGCAAGGAGACTGAGAAACTCCCTGACGTGGTCCAGGTAGCAGAGCCCATAAGAAACCAAATTAGAATTTGCTAGGAGCAGTATGTGAGGCTCCTATAAAGGCTTTGTCTAAATTGCTTCTAAATCATAGAAAGTTGATTCAGTTCAAAGTCTAGTATTTTCTCATCCAAACAGTACAACTTAATAAGTATGACTAGATCAATTCCTCCTTTATTTGAAAGCATTTTTACATATTATATTAGTTCTACAAATATTCATTCTTTTTTTAAAATATATTTTTATTGTTTCAGGAAGAAGAGAGAGGGAGAGAGAGAGAAAAAACATCAATGATGAGAATCATTGATCGGCTGCCTCCTGCATGCCCCACACTGGGGATCAAGCCTGCAACCCAGTCATATGCCCCAACCGAGATCGAACTGTGACCTGGTTTTAGGTCGACACTCAACCACTGAGCCACACCGCCGGCTGGGCCAAATATTCATTCTTTTGTTAAAGGAAGAGAAATGGAAACAGCCATATAGAAGTCCTGCCCTGACCAGGTCTGTGCCTGGGGTTCCATGTGCGGTATTTTAGTTAATCCTCACAGCAGCTCGCTCTGTAGTGGAGTAAGCCCAGGTGGGTGAGTGCTTGGCCTCACCACCGGTACACAGCAGAGCCAGCACTCCAGCTCTGCTCTGCCGGGTCATACCCTGCTGCCTCCATGGTCCTGATGCCCTGTGGGCTGCCTCTGTTTACAATGATATAAAATGTTTAATAACAGTTCAACAAACACTAATTTCCCACATGCTCTAATAGATCACACTTATGTATGCACAGTGAGCAGATTGAGCATAAAATCACTAGTAGTGGAAATTTACTGAATCAGCTCATGGTTAATCACCACGAAACCCTTTAAATGCAGAACTACAGTGGTTATTTGTTGATCTTTTCAGTGGCAACCCATCCTGTACCTCCTGGTAGAACTCTGCCCTTCTCCCGTGTTTGTGAAGAGCTTCGCACGTAGGTCTGGGGTTGCTGCATTTACAGAGAAGTTCTTGTGGGACTCTCCAAATAATGGATGCTGTATCTTTAGTGGCTTCCTCAGTTGGTGTTCTGATTTGGTTTCTCTCTGGCTCTGTGACCTGTACCAAGTCATGTGGTTTCTCTAGACTTCCGTTTCCTTGTCTTTAAAATGTAAGTAATGCCTGCCTCTCAGGTTTGAGTGTGTCAGATACGATGATTCATGTGAAAGTATATCTCAAACCATAAGTCACTACATGTTTGGATGATATGACTAGCATATATGACTGTCAGCCCCTAATTCAAAGGTCCTGATCCATCGTAGGGCCAGTTAATGACAAAGCTATCAGACGGCTATCCATTCTGTAAACACAATCACTTTTGTTCTGGTGTTATCCGGGCTTTGAATGTATATTGAAAATGGAATTGGAATTTTCCTCTTTATTATTTTAATTGTATGAATACGAAGGATGCCAAGGAGCATCTGCCATGATGGAGACGGGATCTGTGCAGAATGATCATCAGAGCCAGAGAAAGGAGAGGAGAGAGGGAATAGTCCCTGCAAATACAGGTTATCAAAGTCTGCGGCAAAGGACACCCCATAGTATTAGCGTGATATCACTGTAACAGGGTGAGATAAACCACTTAGAAAGAAATTTAGAACTTGTTTGAAATACACAGTACACAGAATTGTTAGCTGGAGAAGCCTGGGTAGCTCAGAAAGCCACAAGGCAAATGCTTGGCCATCTCTGGAAAAGAAGGAAGATCATAATTTATCCTTTGATACTTTCCCTGGGAGGGAAAGCCTATTGCTCCTAGGACTTCTTCCCACTGTCTGACATTATAGGGATTTACAGGCTCAGCCTGCAGAAAATAGCCCAACTGTGTTAAGAGCAAGAGCATTTTAAGTGGTTGTCCCCCCACAAACTACACAAGGTTTCTTATTCCTGTGTTATATCAAATTATTTTTAATGCCCATAATTAGTGGGTATTTTTTAATTCAGATTTTCATCACCTATCCACTACTCAGAAAGGCTTAGTCTGTCCGTGACTTTAACATTTTCTTCCATGCAGGTGTAAAGACCCACTTGTGATGCTAAGCACAGACACATAATATATAACCCCCAAAAAAAGAAGGTTAAAAGAATAAGCTCAGTAAGCTCTTCGGTCAGGAACTCCCCATTTGACATCCTGTCACATTGACAAGCTGACACACCAGCTTCAGACGTACCTTGGGATGCTGATGATATCTGTGCCCGGTTCCGGGCCAGGAACTAGACCACCAGCCATCTACTCCCAAAGGCATCTCCCCGGGCAAAAGTGGAAAACTTTGCTCTCATACTTGAAACAAACCTGATGGTTGTACACCTTGTTTATTCATGGGGACAGTTAATTGCCTTTTCTCAACATAGACGTTGCTCTCCCTGTGACAACCTGGGGGGTTGGAAATTCCAATATGATGAGTGTCCTTCAGGCCACATTGGCATGTTACTATCATGTTCATTGGTCTTAAAAAAAATAATGGGAAGAAGTAGGAGCTTTTTTAGGTTTTGATACTGATCTTAGAAATCTTGGTTCTTTTATTCTCTCTCAAGCCCATCAGTGAGGCAAATGAGGTGGCCAGCGGCTTACTCTGACTGATGCTGGGCAGACCGTAACACCACTGGTCCTTTCGCTAGGGAAGCTCTGATGTCTCCCCTTCCCTCTATGCGCTGGGATTTAGCCAAGGTGAATGTTTCCAATTAAAACCAGACCATGGATTTTTTTTTCTTTAATCAGTAGAAAAGATCCTATTTTCACCGGAATAAATAAGAAATCTGACAGTCTATTTTAAAAAAAAACGTTTCAGTGGCATTGACCTTGTGATATTTCATGGTGCCTTAGGCTTCTTCACAAAGAGGCACACCAGGCTATTTTCCCACTTGTTAACTTTTCGGAATGTTTCTCATTATATTCAGTCCAGTTTTTGGGTTCACAGGGCAGAGCTTTGGCTGGTATAATCTGACCTTGCTAAATTTTCAAGGGTAGGAAAATTCTCTTAATCTCCTTCTCCCTCTTCCTTTTCTTTTCTCAGTGTTAAAAAAAAAAAAGCGAGGATTTTTTTCATGTCTAGAGGAAACAGGGCCAATTATGCAGTGCTGTCTGAGTTAATTGCGTTTATATATGACTAAGGTAACATATTAGTACAGACTCTTCTGGATGCGTGCAAGTAACAAGAATCCCACTCAAGATGTTAAAGCATAAAAGGGCATGTATTTGAGTCACTTCACTGCGGAGTCCACACAGTCCTGATCCCGGTATGTCTTGCCCTCGGACTCTGCTCTCTTGTGGGCTAGCTCCTTACCCAAACAGGCTTTCTCTACATGAAAGGAGTGTCGAGTTCAAGTCCTGCTAAACTTGAACCTATAAGAGAGCGGGCTTATCTTTCTAATAGTTCCCCCAAACGTTCCAGGACTGAGTCCCATTGGTTCAGATCAGCCTGGTTTGGATCGCTTATCTGCCCTGAGCTAATCACAAAGACAGGAGGAGGGTGATTAACCAGGCCTCGGTCACATGCCTGGAGGTGGTTTTAGCTCCACCTGAACCACATGGACTGAGAGGGGTGGGAAGGGAGCTCCTCCCACGGACAGTCAAAGGGCTGTGGCCAGAAGTAGGTATGGTTTCCAGGCAGGCTGGGATAGCAATGGTGGGTGCCTGAATAAACCCACGTTGACTTTTGAATGAGAATGTCTGATGGAAAACTCGTATATTGTTGCAGCTATTCATTTTTTCATACTTAATTTGATGAGTTTTTTTAAAAAATACCCGATTTGAAGTAATGAGATCAGGGTTAAAAATTCCATCTCTGGTGTCTGTTACCTCTGTAACCTGGAACAGGCTCTCTTAGCTACTCAGAGCCTTTGTTTTCTCTTCCTACAGGGAGATTAATGCCCACCGTACAGCATGGTTTTGAGACACAAGTAAAGTAATATTTGTCAAGGTATTTTACAAACTACAAAGCTTTAAGTTTGGGTTGTTTTAGATATTATTATTATTTGAGATAACTTCTAGTTTTCTACATTATGCTTTTTCAACTGCAACTGGGAATAAATGTCTTTTAAAGTAAAGCTCATACTATTTTGCTGTGTTCTACAAAACCATTTTCTGTTTTCAGCTTGTAAGCCCAGACTAATACTTGTGCACTGATACGGAAACAGTCGTTTTTAGGAATGCAAACACGGTACAGGTTCTTATCGTGTTGTAACCTAATTAGCATTGGGGCTCTTTGGAAAACATTTAGGGATGATATCCCATACTTACTAGTAAATACTTTTAAATACTCTATGCATTAGCATATATCAAAATATATCATACTTTATGTTAAAATATTTTATTTTATTTCTCTTAAAATGTTGGCTTTGTAAGGGCAAGGCCCGACTGACCCTTCCTGGGTCACTTGTTAATTCCCTATAATAAGCACTCCATAAATACTTGTTGATCAGATTACTTTACACAAGGTTATAGGCACACACAAAAAACAGCACATGTTTCTAGGACAGCAGACTGGACATAAATTGGGATGGTCTCAAATTTTTTTAGAGAAATAAACTACCTAGAACTGCAGTGTGTCACCTACCTAGCTTGATCTGGTAGTTCATTGTCATCATTGTCAGAGCCCGCACTGATTAATACAACTTTATAATGAGGAAACTGGGACACAGAGTTTATGTTGCTCATTCCAGGCCACACAGGTCATGAGCAGAGCCAGGATTCACACCCAGGCCTTAACCACTATGTGATGAACACCCGTGTTGTCTCTACAAACTGGTCCATGACACCCTCTAGAAACTCTAGAACCCCAGAGGGCTCCAGTGCCATGTTTTGAGTCCTTCAACAAATTCTGTTAATAAGATCTAATCCCTGATGTAAATGTGAGGTTAGTAGAGAATTAAACCTCTAGGGGAGCATTGGATAAACATTGTATTTGAAGACAATCCTTCACTCTGGACATCCCATTTTTCATCCTTTCCAAATCAGGGACAGCAAACAATTGCTTCATGTCAACAGCTGTGAAATGAGGTGACCCCCTTTCTGTGTGGGTCTCTATGTTAATGAGATTTGAAAGCAGCATCACACGGGTGTTTGTGCATTAATACCCAGAAGATTCTTCTGTTAAAGGAAAGCGGGATTGTTGTGTGGGAAGGAGCCAGAAAATGCCTCTAGTCCTGCCTCATGATGCATCACCCTCTCTAATGCATCCTTAACAGACGGCCACAAGCTTCTGCTTAAACTTGTCCCTGGAAAGGTGCCCCCACTTTGTGAGGCAGTTCCACCATTGGAAAAGTTCTAATTGGTAGGACTTTCATCCTATATTAAATTGAAATAAGCCTTCCTAGAATTCCTATGTAGTTAATGCTGTCTTCTGAAACAATGAAGAAACCTGCTCCTTCTTGCTGAGAACAGTTCTCTAGACTGAAGACAACTTGCTGTCCTCCCCTCACTATATTAACCATAGTTAGCTCCTTGCCAATATCATTCTGATAAGTGGGATGTGGGCTACACAGCATCCTGATTCCCCAGTTTGGAAGTTTTCCAGCCTTTGTTAATGGCCATGAGTCATAGCTCCCTTCTCAGCCCTCAACAGTGGGGTGTGTGTGTGTGTGTGTGTTTAACCTTAACGCAGGATTTTGCATTAACATTATTACTTTCCAGCTAAAATTTTTTTTTCAAGTTTACCTAATAACCCTTCTACCAATGGCTTTTTAAAACTTGGCCAATACTCTATGTATCAGTAATCCTTCCTGACTATGTAATGTGCTCATTTTAAAAGCTTACCTCAAAAAAGCACATCTTTCGAGTGACCCTACAATTTATCGATTTCAGTGCTAAATGGACAGAACTGAGGGGGAAAACTGTAACATCTACCAGAGACCTCTTAGGTTGGCATCATTCAAGTTAATAGTTCAGCTAGACCTTTTTTTAAATGTTTTCCACAAGGATAAAATGAGGAAATAAGGGGATCTTGATAAACATCCTATATAATAAAGGGCTAATATGCTAATTAGACTGAACAGCCGAACGACCTTCCGGATGAAGCCAGGGCTGTGAGGGCCAGCCTAGGCTGCAAGGGCCGAGCCCCTTGCATGAATTTCGTGCATTGGACCTCTAGTCATTGAATGAATTGCTTTGTCCAATACTTCTCTTCTTACCAGAGGCAGGAAGCGGTGTTGAGCCTACAGTTAATAAATGGGTTTAAATAAAGAAAATGACAGCCTCAGCTTGCAAGAAAGGAACATAATGTATATTTTAAAGGGATGTTACAGGCAAAGAACAGCATTACTTCACAAAATCGAGTTTCTTTGCAGCAATTCATGTTTTGATAAAAAGCTGATCACTGCTTTTCTGAGTGAGTTATTAATATTTCTGCTTTTTAGTGGTCCTGAAAAATGTATGTGATGGCATCCAAACTTCGAGGCAGAACAAGTAAAATAGCCCATATTGCAATAAATAGCATGATCCCAATTGACTCACATTCCCTGAAACACCCAGAGAACCTGGGGAGCTGCCCAGCAGAATCTGGAGTTAGTGTTCCATTTTTCTTTCTCTGCTCTATTTTTTCATAAATAATTCTGTAATTTAGGTTCACAACTGTCATATTAGGAATGCAGGTTATATATTATCTCTACAAATGAATAACAGGAATCACATAGCCTATAGTTCTCCTTCTTTGGCAGCTAAGGGCTTATTTTATGTGCTATCAGTTCCAGAATCAGAGTTGGAAGGAAGAAAGGGAGGGAGGGCAACCGTAAACTTGGGCAGGCTACAGGTCATAGCAGAATATATATATGATGCCAGTGTACTTATGATGGGACCAAACGTGGTGGTTGCTAGTATTACTTCCTCCCACTTTTGCTAGATTGATTAATGCCGACACCAGCAATAGTGGGTCATACATGGAGAAACGACTGTTGGCCTGGCTTTCACATCCAACAGGTGATTACCAATCTGTCCAAGAATTTCCCTGTAGACATGGGGGAAGGTCACGATCACAAAGATTTGCAAGGACTACTCTTCAAAAAGATGGAGAAATGACAGGAAACAGCATTTTCTTGAGTCCGGCATTCCCTGCAAATAAAATAGTTCATCTGAATCCTTTGATTAAAAGGGTCAGTGGGGTATGGTGCCGGGTGGGTACTAGACTTGTTGGGGGAATCACTTCGTAAGCTTTATAAATGTCTAACACTATGCCGTACACCTGAAACTAATGTAATATTGAACGTCGGCTGTACTTGAAAGATTTTTAAAATTTTTTATTATCACAATAAAAAATATTTAATTAGTTAATTAATTATTAAAAAGTCACTGATAAGAAACCCTGAACTTGAGTCGTTCACAGTGTAGTTGAGAAGAATCACATAATACAGTTGGTTCAGGGCCTTGTACATATCGCACAACTCACCTGAGAGGAGAGAAGGAGGATGAGTCCTGTACCTGCAACAAAAGAGATGGTAAGATGCTGGCCTGCGGGTAACTGGGGAGAGACAAGAGGTTGCAGTTTTCTGGTTTCCTGACCAGGTTCACGTAGTGCCCCTGGAACAAGAGGCCGAGGCCACGGGGCTGTTCCTGCGGAAGCAAAGATGCACCCGAGGTGTTTGAACTGGATTTGTTCGACTCTGTCCTCTGACAGAGCTCATTTCGTTTTAGTCCCAGCTCCAGGAGCCACGGAGTCTGCTGGCTGCTGGCTTCTGGCTGTTGGCTGTGGGCGGAGGCCTCCTTGGTTGGGGTGCCCTTTTTTCTTTTGCCTTTGAAGCTATTTTGTTCGCTCTTCAAGTTTGTTTTTTTATAGAAGCGCTGTCATCCAAGAGAAGGAATCGACTTTATTATTTTCTTTTGGCTTTTGCTCGGAGCCTTTCCTATTTCTTGTTGGATTCTTTCTGGTAAATTTCTGAACACCCCATACTGTGAAAGAATTAAGACCAAAAAAGAGAAGAAACAGGAAAAGTCCATTTTTTTTTCAGGGCTAGAACAAAGCAAAAAATTTCTCTCTGATAGAATCTGACCAGCGGGCTCTATTCATACAGGTTTCTTTATTAAACTAGCTATGCAGCATCGGCCGACTCCCGGAAGGTCTTCAGAGCCTAATTGGAGTTGTTGAGGTGATGGAAGTATCGTTAGCTTGCTCCATTCCAAGACCCACCATCGGCCTCTGAATCCCAGTTTACTACTAGTCCTGACAATAGAAAAAGGGTGGTGTCCATAGCAATTTCCATCCCACAGTCATCCACTAAAAGCCAGGTGGATGCCTACTCACCTTGCAACCCAAGCCTTTAAATGAATGTCCAGGTGCCAGGGAGACAGGTTCTTGTGCTCTGAAGTTTTTTCAGATTTTCAATTTCTGCTTGAAAGAGAAATCCCTATACAGTGAGGTCAGCGTAGACTCGATTTGGATATAAAATGCTGGGTGCTCAGGGAAGGCTTCTCTGAGAAAGGGGCATTGAAGGAAGTGAGGGCTGGTCCTGCAGTCTGTGAAGGAAGGACATTTCCAGCAGAGGGGAAAACACATGCAGAGGCTTTGAAGCAAGAAGCCTCTGTTCAGAACCAAGTGGTCAAGGGGAAGAGTAGTAGGGAGGAGGGAGGAGAGGGAAGGCGGAGATGGTGCCAAAGGATGGAGATCCTTGCAGACCATTGTTAGGATTCTGAGTTTTCTTCTGAGTTAAATGGAGCAAAGTGGCATGACCTGGATGGATCATTCTGGCTATTGTGTTGAGAATAAGGACTAAGGGGGCAAGGATGAAAGTAGAGAGACCAGTTTGGAGGCTAATGAATAATCCAATTAAGAAAAGGTAGGTAATAGGAGGGTGAGAAGATTTTAGGAGATTCAATGGGAGTTCCTGCTAGGTTGAGTGCAAAATGGGAGTAGAAGGATATTTGCAACTGGAAGAAGGATATTTACAACTGGAAGAAGGGGGTTGGCATTTACTAAGAAAGCTTAAAGCGGAGTAAGATAATCAGGAGCTTGGCTCCTAGCATTTAATTTAAGGTTAAGATGCCTATTCATCGTCAAAGTAGAGCGATCAAGAAGGCAACTGGATATCTGAGTCTGGAGTTCAGGAGAGAGGTCTGGGCTGGAGATACAAGTTTGAGAGTTGGGACTGGACGAAATCACCTCATATAGCCAGAGAGGAAAACAGGACCCATGGGTTCAGAGGACGATCAAATCCTGGGAACCAGCAAAGGAGGCTGAGAAATGGAAGGAGTGATGAACAGTGTCAGATGGGTCAGGGCAAATGAACAGGTGGATTTGGCAGAGTGACGGGTGCTGTGAAGAGCAGTTTCAGTAGAGTGGGCTCGGGTGCAATAGGAAAGGGGAAAGTGGAGACTGTGTGGATACCTTTGGGGGAGTTTGCTTCTTAAAGAAGAGCAGAAATTGAGCAGGATCTCAAGGAGGATGTTGGGTCAAGGGAAGAAGTCTGTTTACTTGGAGTGGAAGATGTTACAGCACTTTTTGAGAATGTTCCAGTAAAGGGGGAAAAATGGATGATGAAGGAGAGATAGCTTTTATAAACTACCTGGTTGCTACCAGTTGAGCAGAAAAGAAGGCCACCTTTAGGAGGAAAACCTTGGAGATAAGTAAAATGCTTTCATTTTATTCTTAGATTTCAAGGCAAATATGTTGTATTTTCTGAACTGAATTCATGATAACCTGAGAGACAGATGGTAGCAAGAGCAAGATGTATGTTGTATTTTAAGAAAATGTTTCCAGAGTCAGGAGGCAGGTCTGAACTAAAGATAAAATTAGGCACCTGCAAATTTCTGTTGACTTCATCATCAAAGAAGTAAACATTAAAGTATTAATTGTATCTCAGTTATAAGGCTACTTTATTTTTACTTAACCCCCATTTATTTGGATATCATGATGATTCGGGTTCAGATAAACTACATTCGCCTTTCCAATATATTTGGAAAAGGGATTGAGAGAAAATTAATAAGCAAATGAAATTGCAAAGGGCTGTTTAATATCCGTTTATAGAATTGTTTCCAAGTAGCCCTATAACATGCAGGCATGCTAATTACAAATGTTCCTACTCTCGTCAACCAAGTTGGCCACACTTTTTCAGCTCTTACCAGGAAAAATGAGAACATTTCTAACAAGAAGTTTGCAGGGTTGATTTCTGGTGCATTTTACCAGAAATGTGTCTGCAGTGACTAGTTGAAAGGCACAAGTGCCAACAACCACCTGGACCAACTACAAATGAGAATGAATAACATGAATGAATGTTCCTGTAGTGCTTTACCACTAACCAGAACATCTTTGAACACATCCTCTGATTTCATTCTTCGGTCCACATGCTTGAGAGCCTTCTGTGTTCCAAGCAAACGTCCTAGGAATTTAGGTCCTAGAAATTGTGGAAAAGGTATCTTTCTCATGAAGCTTGCCATGAGCTGCACAACAAACTAGTGAGATATGTAGGTCAAGTACTGTTGTTATTCATCTTTACAGATGAAGACATTCTAAGGCTTAATTAAAACTCAGATTTAAATCACTACCATTCCAGGAATTGGAGCCTCGGGTGAAATTTTATTACTTATATTTTCTTTCTCAAAACTCCAAAACTCGGTGCTTTAATACATGGTATACCCTGAAATATTATCTTCATAAATATAATGAAATTCCACAGCAGAAACTTCTGTATTTAAACCATTTATTCCAGCACTCAGTGCTAGAAGAGCCATTTCATGTGATAAAGTCACAGCTGGTCCACCTTAAGTTACTGCTCTGTGAGCCTGATGAAGCCTTTCCTGCCAACAGAATTCCTGTGATATCTGAAATGTATCAGCTTTTTACAAAACAACCTTCATAACTAAAATATAATTAACTGCCTCTATTATAAACTATTTTTAAAATGTAACATCTTACCATTTGCACTGAGTCACATAATTATTAGAAATGCGGAAGGTTTTACTTTTTCTAAGTTTAAAACATAGATTGTAAGTGGAAAATAGTCATTGTTACTTTAAAAGATATGTAAGCCACATATGAACTCTGTCTCTTCAGTGTATATGACTAGAGGTGGGGGGTTTTCTTCATTGAGAAAAATTTTTATATTAATTTAAAAATATTTAACTATGGTGTGAGACCCTCTTTTTCCTCCTTAACTCTGGTAACTTTTAGGGACTGTTGGAAGATATATTCAGGTAACCGGATGCTAAGTGGGAATTTTCCTGTAAATACTGCACATTCTAAAGAGAAAGATGCAACCTGTTCGGGGCTTACCAAGGGGTGGGGAGCCTGCCCTCAGCTACCAGTCATGGAGCAGAAGGTCAGTGCTGGGAAGGGCAGAGAATGGTCTGAGCCACTGTGGCAAGAGATGAGGCTTTCCTGCCTTCCTGGGAGAGGAGAGAGAACGTGTCCCCATGCTCTCCAAGCCTGGTGAGAGGGCCCCATGAGGATACTTACCAGAGTTGGGGAGCCTACAAGAAGGGGGAGCACATCTCTTCCCACAGTTGGACTTCTGGCAAGCAGATCATGTAGCACCAACCTGAGCTGAAAAATAGAGAATTGGAGAGAAATGTCCTGGCAGAGAGGGGAGTGGTCGCCGAGCAGCCTGCCCTGCATGAAAACGTTGTGTCCACGTGATGGAACCAGGTGTGCAGAGGGAGGCTGGGCTTACGCCCTCTCCCAGCATCCCACCCAAGGTGTGTGCATGTGTTCGCAGAGGGCTGAGTGGAGGAAGCCAAGCTGGAGCCAGAGCTTGCACGTCTGGAACTGTGCAGTGGAGACTGCACCCTCCCCTGAAGAGCCCTCCAAGAGCTCATGTGGATACAGTACAACCCGCAGGACTGTGCCTTCAAGAAAGCATCAGAGGCCAAGTTAGGGTTCCCCTGACAACCAGTGACAACTACAGAGACACCCAGCCTCCGCCAGATAAGAAAGCCCCAAGCCCTTCTGTACCCTCCTCCCCAACTGAGCACAGGAAGGAGGCAGGGCTTGGGGCTGGGGGCAGCCAAGGTTGACCATGACCCCCAGGTTTGGTAAACCCCCAAGACTGGCCTGTGGTGAGGGAGAGCAGCGTTTGAATCAGATAGGACATTGGAGTTTTATTCAAAATGGATTCTTCAAGACTCAAAGGAACCAGGAAGTCATGCACTGTTCCCGAAATGTCAGTTGGCCTGTTGCCCATCTGGAAGGAGGGACTGGGCATGGCCCATGTGGGAGCAATGAGGAGAAAACAATAAAACATTCAGGTGTTTGAACCCCAGAGGAATTGAGAGAGTTGAGACTGTTCCATGAACGGGTCCCATGTATATATAGGATGTCCCCCAGAAATGTATATACACACTTTGAATAATTATAAAGGCAGTCTTTATTAAACTACAGTTCATTTTCGAAATTTAGCTATCAGCTATTAAAGTGTGTATACATTTTGGGGGACACCCTGTTATATTTGTTTCAGGATCAGCAAAACAAGTTCCGTGTAACCAGGGTCCCTCTGCCTTCCGGTGAAGTCGGTCCCAGGCCTTGCTCCCTATCCCATCAGGCTGACGTGCATGACACTCCCATGTGACCTGAGCAGGCCACTTTACCTCTGGGAATGTTAGTGTCTTCATCTGCAGGTGACAGGCGTCCCTGGGCCCCTTCTAGCACGTCTGTGAACATGGTGGGCAATGTGATTTACAGGAAAGGATTAGCTCAGACCTGGGGGTGAGAGTGCAGAAGGGTCATGGCAATTCTGGGAGGGAGTCTGTCCCTGTTAGGATGCTAATCCCACGGAGGCAAGGAGTGAATATATTTAAATCAGATGGCGGCTATTGGAGACCAGGCTGGGGGGATAATGGGCCCAAGACTTAAACTGCTAGGGATTTCATTTTTGAACAGTAGGAAGAGGAAGATGCCCTGTGGAAAAAATGACATGAAGTTGAGAGAGGGAGCTGAGGAGAGCAGAGCTGGTGTAAGTGGAAGGTGGTTAGAGGTGCCTTTTGGTTAGACCCTAGGGTTCTTTCTTGCTTAATAGAATGCCAGTTACCCAACACTCTGTCCCCAGCAAGCCAGAAGGGATGGAAAGCAAAGATGTACGTATGTGCAGAAGTAGCTGGAGAAAAAGATGTTAAATTTCTGGTGAGCATTTCTGGGAGGGTTGGGATGGGGGAAGCATTTAGCCGGAAGAAGCTTTCTTTCCCTTGAGCCCTTGGCCGGTGATGTTCTTTACTGGGTTTCTGAACCATATCGCAGGTACGTTTTTATCTCCTTCCTGCCCTGATCTCTGCACATCTACTCGTGAATTCTCACGGTGTCCACAGTGCTGGGTCCTAGAAAGATCAGTGCTTTGATCTTTATGATCTTTATAATAAGGTTATTCAGCAGCTCTGCTGCTCTGAGATTCCATTTCATGATGTCTTTTAGTGATGGAATTCACTCCTTTTCAGGAAAAGAACTGCAAAGGTCAGCCAGGCGCCTAGTCACTCTACTTGGTGGTTTCTACTCTAACTCCTGCGAGGGGCTGTTGGTCAGTTTGGTCCTAAGCACACCTCATTGCCTCCTAATAATTGCTAGTTATTAGATTGGCAGTGGTATGGTGGAGAGAGCGAATTACGGAGCTGATTCATTCAAATGCTGTTCCCCAAAGTTTCTGCTTGAATTACAGAACTGTGCTTCCCCACCCCCAGCCTCCTTCCCGCCACCTCTGCCACCACACACTCCCAGGGCCGGGCGGCGGGCTGACACTTCTGTCCTTGTTAACCACAGAGATTTGCCCTTGAGAACTCCAGAGGGAAAAATATCGCCTAGGTTTATCGAATGGAGGAGCAATGACTAAATCACGAAAGTCATTTTACTGCATTGTTTGCTCGTGGTCATTTGAAGATAAGAAAATAAAGATGTTTGACGTGTGTTAAAGGTTTTCTCCCATCCTTCTTGAAACTATTGATCCTCTGAAATGATGTGAAGAGGGAAACTATTTCCGTTCTCTTCAGCAAAAGTAAACCGCGGCTGACTTTTCCCAGCATGATTGGCCATTTCCCTTGATCTAAAGCTAACACCTAAATGCTCTCTCTTTTTTTTTTTCCTAGCCAACCCAAAATGTTTTTAAGCAAAAGAATGGCTTAGAAGTCAATGATTAAACCTTGGGCATCTTTTGAGCTTTTTTCTTTCTTTTTTTTTTTTTTAAGAAATGTGATTCTTTGCTTTTTATTATTTTCCTCTCTCCCTTCCTTGATGCTACCTCGGTAGCTGCCGTGTTTTAAATATTGACAAGATGAGATAGTTTTCTGTTTATATCAGCAGTCGTCTGTCTGTGAGATATGGACGAATCAGAACGCTGGATTCCCTTTCTCAGCCATCCATCAGGTCCATAATGTAAGGTTACAGACGGTTATATTCTTGTCCTGAACTTGCACTGTGTGATGTGTCGCAAAGTGTTGTCAGTGGCCGCAGGGACTGTGTCCTGGCAATGCAGAAAATGCGTGATGTCTAATGACTCCTGAGATTTTTGTCTATGATACTTCATTCACTGTGCCTTGTGACCAGTTGACGTGCAAACATTGTCCTAAAATGAGAAACATACTTGGTTTTGAAGTCTACAGTTAAAATCTGTCTCATGTGAGTTTTGGCTTTCATATCAGGTGTCTGTGTAACTTGCTTTTACAGGAAGAAGGAAAAGGGTAAATAGGTATATATATACACATGTATATATATATATCGGTGTTTTTCTTCCCCATTTTGTACTTCCCCGTGTCCCTGGGCTAGTCAGCCCACTGTGTCTAACAGTTCTCCAAGGTTCATGCGCTTTACTAGTGAGAAATATTGGTGTGTGAGTTGCATGATATTCCGTATCCGTTTTATGCAAATGTGGGAGGAGGCCAGCCAGGGGAGGCACTGTTACAGCTAAAAGTGGTTCTCAGCCTTTTGCATCTGACAGCACTGAATTGATCTCTGGAATGTGGAATCATGACCCATTTTACTCTGAGCTGCTGAATAGTATTCAGATGTTCACATTTCACCAAAATTCATTTGTGTTTGGAAAGGAAACATTTTAATGTTTGGGTTTTTTCCATTTTGTTGTTTAAACTACAGCCCTGTTTTCACATCCTGTTAAATTATTCCCATTGACGAGCCTACCGTCTGAGAGGCTGTGACATTTGGTTGAGAATCACAAAGCAGAGCTCGTGGGGCGGCATGCGAGGGGCCTCTCTCGGGGTGCCACGCCAGCGCACCCCTCCTCCTGTGCATGGGACTTCTGGCTCTTGGGGACCAGGGGGGTCTAGATGTTGCCTGGTGCTGGTGCTCTGAGGTCCAGCAGTTCCTCCTGAACCTGCAAATGCTAAAACGTGCTTTCGTGTTCAGAAGTGGCCATCTCTGCTCTGTATCATCAAAAGGAACAAACTCATTATAACCAACTGCATTGGACCAAACTAGCATTCTTTATTTTTTTTTTTTTTTTAAGGAATTACAACAGCATCCTGCTTTTGTGTGTGTGTGAATGTTTGAAGGAGGCTTTTTCTTACATTCACATTCAAGTAGCTGTATACATATTTATAAGCAGAGAGCTATATGTAGCATTCTGCAAAGCCTTAGAGATAACAAAAATTAAAGGTAATCACAGAAATCTATGTCTGATGTTGGGGGGAGCCCGTCTCTGACATTTGTCAGAATTATTGAAAGTGAAACCTTAAAATAGCAGTTGTCCTTTAAAATCATTTTAGTTTTCCATTAAGTGTTTTTGAAGAAGTAGGAAATAGTGTTTGTTAATATTCGGATCTAAATTTACAAGCAGGTAGGTGGGAGCAGTTCCTAGTAGAAGAGATTTAAAAGCCTCAGTTTTTAAAAAGCCAATTAAATTCTAATTTAAAAATATAAATTTTAAAAAAAATAAGAGAGGGCTTGGATGATACCATGCCTTCCTGTCGTGTTAGAAAGCTAAGTCATAGCCATGGCTTTTACTTATTGGCATCCTTAGGAAGTAAATAAATTTTCTCAAGAAGAAAATAAGAATACAAATAATGCTTCCCCCTTTGTATTGTCAGAGCATATAGAATATGTATGATCTTCAGTTTCCTTTTTTAGGGGAGAAAACTATATGATAAAATATTTCAACGCCTGCCTTAGGCATCTGGTACATTTGTACTAAAACCATGCAGCTTTGCCACCTTTTGAAATAATACAAAGTTTAAAAGCTGCTTTAGACTCTGCCATGCAATAAAAACCTATCTGTAGACTTCTGTGAATTATTTTCCTGTGTTATAACTAAATTCAGCTCCTAGTTTGATGTTTTTCAGCTGGTGGTCTGAGACACTTAATTTAATGACATCGTACAGGGTAGGACCCAATTATGATCCTTCAGATTCAGCCCAACTGTGGATTTTTAGTTGGCAGTTGGCAAATACCTGTTACACAGAATCAGTTCTCCATTTAAAATTCTAATCTCAAATTCTGTTTTTTCTTACTGGGGACCGAGCCCACCACTCAGGCATGTGCCCTGACCGGGAATGGAAACGTGACCCAGTGGTTCACAGGTCAACGCTCAACCATTGAGTCATATCGGCTGGGCAAATTATACTTTTTCTTTCTTTTGGAAGGTTAATTTTTCTTTGAGTTTGAAGGGATAGTTAATAAAGTACATTTTCCTCTGTATAATTGATATATCCTAAAGGAAATAAATAAATACATACATGCCAAGGAAATGATGTTTTAAGCCATTGCCCAATTATTGAAATATTAAGATCATTCAATACAAGAGCCTAAAAGAAAAATTTTCTCTAGGTATTTTAAGCTCTAAAGAGGTAGCCCTGAACACATTTAGGAAGAGTGGCTTGAATTATTTCCATTATTCTTATGTAATTACTTAAGCTTTTTAAAGAGTACTGCCAGTCAGTGGTAGTTTAAAATACGACGGAATTTACCCCAGACATTTCCTACTTCATTTTTTTATTCTAATTAAACATTATTGCTTCATTGGACCCATGTTTAGATCTACTTTTCATTAAAGATAAAGTTTTATTATAAATCATTATTTGAGGCCAAAGACCTTTTAGGTCTGTTTGATTTTTATTTCATATTTAGTGAACATTTTTAACTGAAAGATTATTAGTTCTTTCAACTTACCTGAAAAAATACAGGTATTATCTAGGTACCAATGCATTATTTAACAGAAGCTAATAGTTTGAATTCATTTTGCATATAATGCCAAACCCCAGATAGTCAGTACCCTGCCCAGCTCCTCCTAGCTCATTCCTGCTGTAATTCCGCCTCCAGGAGGGCTGAGACCTAAAGCACCCTTGTTCTCTGAACTCTTTTGTTCCTACAGTCAATCAACCAGGGGAAGCTGAATCCCACCCCAGGGCTAAGGCCACATGTGCCCTTCACCACAGTGTGATGCCAAGTCCATCCGTTCCTGTTAAATTAATTCCAGAGGGAAAACGCAACACCTGAGCTGAGTCTTCTAAATATTCTTAGCTCTAAGGTTTAAAACAAACAAGTTGATGAATATCCAGGAAGAAAAGAAATTTATTTTCTTACCAATTCAATATTAAGAACACTTTTCCCTCAGTTTGAAAATGAATTTCTGGAAATAGCACTAAGTATAACAAAACTCAATTTCTATTTCCAGAAAGGTAGATTCAGCCACGTAGAGAATTTAAAAATATTTGGACTCGAGCAATGTTTCAAGGCCAGAAAGAAAGTAAGGATTATATTTCTCTTCCCTATAATTACCTCCCCCAACCACGAGGGGGAGGTCCCGTCTGATCACTCTGGATTCAAAGCAGGTGGTTTGTGATTTCTGGACAAAGTGAAATCCTAAGAGAGCAGATGATGCTGTTGCCAAACAAAGTTAAATGGATGTGCCACTAATTTCTTCAAGTGGTTATCTCATAAGAGATCGGGGTGATTTCCAGATGGAGGTGGTATGTGCTGGGGCCTGTTATTCCCAAAATGGCTGCTACAGTTTATGCTGGATGATGTAAATATTTGGATTAGCATTTGGCTGTAGTTCTGCTTTAAGTGTATGGAACTCACATTGAAGTTCAATTATAAAAGTGCCTGAGTTAATGAAACAATTAGAGAATGAGTTTGCATATGATTTGCATGCTTAATATACTAACACCTGAAACATCCCCATAACTCCAGCTTCGCCCCACCCACCCCTCCTCCTGCAACCCATCGTGCCCCCAGCTCCTGCCCTGTCTGTGTAGGCTGTTGTGAAACTGCCTGCTGAGCTCGGCCAAGGTTCCTCAGCTAAACGGTGACAGGGCTAACGTGAAGATCTGATGCTTGGTTTGAGCTGTCACTTCAGCAGATGCTGGATCGAAGGATCTTTTGATGCCAACCAGCTCCTTTTGTACCATTCCACGGAGTTGTGTGCAAACTTCTGTTGGTCCGTTAACAGTGTTACCTGTGACTTAAATGTACAACACCTGTTGCTATGTTGTTGTTGCTCTATGGGGAGGGGGAGGGAGACGGGGGAAAGTTAATGGGGGAGATTAGAGGATGAACTGTTATAGGTGTTGGGAGAGCTTTTAATTAAGTACACATCGCTGCATGTTTCCAGAGAGAGATTGTCACATAGACGTTGTTACACTCAGCCTCAAAATAACATTGAAATCTACATAGCCTACATTTTTTAATTTTATACTGGATTTTTTTTTTAGACCAAATCACAGCCAGTTGCAATGAAGACTGGAGAAATAATAAAGAGCCAGATGTTTGAGAAAGAAGGAAATGAAACGATCAAAATAGGAAGTCAGGGGAAAACTTAATGCTAAACTTAATTGCAGTCAGTTATGGTTCTTACATAATAAACATTCATATAGCTGTAAAGAAAAAAACTCAAGAATGAATCAGGGATGGATCATAAAACAGACAAAAAAGCTAAAATAGATATCCCAGGTAAAGTCCTAACAGTATCCACAGATGGGAGGATTGAAGAACCACACCATCTGCATGTAAACCAGCAACTGGAAGAAAACGAACTCACAGAGTAGCTCAGATTAGAACATGAGAGAGGAGTGAGAGGGGTTCTGACTGGTCACACACTCCAGTGAGAAGCCCGGGAAAGAGCATGATACTGAGTGTGCTCTTTCTGGGACTGGGGTGACACATCTTAAAGAGAAAAGCATCAGGTTCTCTCCCTCTATGAAAAGGTCTGTGCATTCCCAAGGGACTCTAGAATTTTCTTCTGGTTTTCCAAAGCCAGTTAGAAACTTCCAGAAGGCAAAGCCTGTGCCTAACATGTTCCAGCATTGGCAGCCACCTTACAGGCCACTTAATGGAAGTCCAAAGTGCACAGGAAAAAATTGGAATGCTGGTCCTCTTCCCCAAAACACACATCCTGGAGAATTGTGGTTATTAGTCTTTGGGAATCTCTATATTCTTTCAGAGAATTTAGTGAAAGCTATGGACTTTCTCCTCCAAAACACCTACATCGAAAACGTTGCATTGTTATCCTAGACTCCTTGAAAATCCTACTTAAGGAATCCTACAGTGTCAACCCATATGCTAGTACATCTATGGAACGTGGTCCCTAGCCAAAGTTTTGCTTGGTTTGGGAGCTCATGTGTCCTTTTTATATTCTTTCATCTCCTAAGAAAGGTAATTTCTCATAATTCTATAAGACCAGTCAAATCCAGGTTAGGAAAGAGTGGCTTTGGAAATCTGCCTACTGTCTAGTTTTAATTATGTCTATTTGAGAAGAAAGAACAGAATTTTGAAAAATCAGAATTTTGGCCAGGGGAAAGAGTAAGAAATTGCCCATGTGTAATATCTAAATCAGACTAGAGCCCAGAAAAGACCTGCCAACACAGGCCTTTGACTTTATAGATCTCACACTAAACCGTATTCAAGCAGACTGGGTTTTATTGCGTTTCGCTTCATTGAGCTTCATGGATGTTGTATTTTTTTTTTCAAACGAAAGGCAAAAAGATTACGACTAAAATAAAAAATAAAGATTGCGACTGTCTTTATTGTAATACTCACCTGATTGTGGTGGTCTGGGATCGAACCTGCAGTATCTCCAAGGTATGCCAAAGCAATAAAACAGGCTGAGGCTCACCTCATGGAAAACGATACGTCAAATGATGGGTCTGCCCTAGTGGGCATATGTGTTATATGATAGCCCAGCATATGCATATATGCTTGTATTTGTGAGCCAGGATCCTCAATTACATGCATATGCACATATGACCAAACATGGCATTGTAATGCCCACAACAATCACAGTGGCATTATATCAATGCAAATGAAGTCAGGAGAGAAACGAGTGATCATCCATTTAGTAAATCTTTCTTCTAAAATGTTGTTTAGTGTCATATACAGCCTTTTCTCCAGAGATAAAATTATTCAAAGGACATGGTACCTGTCATATTTGGGAACTGATATTTATGGAACTGAGTATTCTGCACATAAAAGCAATTCAAACTAAAAATTTCAAACAGTCAGGTTTAAAAACAGAAAACTCTTTCAAAGATTAGGCGTTCTTTCCCCTGTAACAGAAAAGTATGAATTAGTAAACCACTTATGAATATCTTAAAGACCTTTAATTTTAAATTATTTAGCTTACAGTGTCATTCTAACAATAGAATAACTCAAGTTCTTTCACACCTCAAAAATTAGCTCAGCTTTGGGAAATATGCTAATACATATAAAACCATAATAAACAGTGGAAGTGTTTATATACATATAACACACGCAAATTTATTTGCACATGTGCAGCACCTGTGTATATGGTGAACTCGGGCTAGCCACAGGGAATGAACTTTGCCGACTGCTCATATTACCTCTGGAATAAATGTGATTTTCAGACAGGAGACTGGGGAGAACCTTCCATTACCTTGCGCCCTCCAAATGAAGCTACGGCCTCAACTCCAGTTCAGTATTGGCAGCACCACCCAGAAAAGCTCATCTTCCAGTCGTGTGATTACAAAGCTTTTGTAAGTTACCTTGAATTCAGTATTTGGGTCTGAGTAGGGATAGTGGGTATATTTTTGGCTTCTTTATTTTATTTGAAAATATACCAAAATGCCCATCTTCCTAAAATGATCTCCCCAAATACATAGAGCTTTATAACCCTTTTAATCGTAGAAGCTTAAGATCTGTTTTCCCTTCTTATATAATTGTATATTTTAAATAAAACGTTGTACACTGAAATTTTAAAATGGAAATGAGTATCAATATAGCACATATAGACATCTCCATTCACCAGTGGTCTCAAAACATTGGGTCTACCGCCTTATAAAAATTCCAACCTCTCCTCATTGTTATCAGTAGGATTATATTACTAAGGATTTTTTTTAATAGGAGAGGGAATCAAGCTTAGCTGAGAATTGTGAGTAATCTGAACGGGTAATTGATCAAAAGATACCATAGGTTTGGGGGCAGGTGGTTGTCATGACTACAGCAGGAAACATAGCTGAACCCTCAGCAGCACATTGAAACTGCCTCACAAGTGTTTCAATTAGGACAAACTTTCCTGATACCTTAAAAGATAAGGATTTCACCAAGATCGTTTTTTCCTTAATTAAGATGTGGGCGTTCTGGTTTTCTCGAGCAGTTTAGGCTTTTCTTTTTTTCCACTTGGTGTTATCTGCACCTCTTTTACTGCTTGCTTATCTTGAAACATGGGATTTATTTCAGTAGTCATTTCCCAAAATCTGTAGGAGTGAAATGCCCCCTTCTTCCTCCAAATCCTGGAGACTTTCTGAACATGCCTTCTTCAGAGCCTTTGACCACGCTGTGCCCCTGCCCATCCTCTGCTCGCCGGGACTTCCCAGGCTGCAGGACTGGTTGCCAATCCTGTTTTTAGAGAGTGCCAGGGTCTCCTCAGTCATGTCAGGAAAATAATTACCTTAATTCACTTAAAATGAAACATACCTAGAGCTCTTTTTTTTTCTCTGAAGAAAATTAGAGAAGGAAAAATGACAGATGGAAAGAACCCTACTGAAGCTTCAAAAAGTTGAGGAGTGCCCTAGCTGGTTTGGCTCAGTGAATAGAACATTGGCTTGCAGACTGAAGGGTCCCAGGTTTGATCCCGGTCAAGGGCATGTTCTTTGGTTGCAGGCTCCATCCCTGTCCCTGGTTGGGGCATATGCGGGAGGCAACCAATCGATGTATCTCTCTCATATCAATGCTTCTCTCTCTGTGTCTCTCCCCCTCCCTTCCACTCTCTAAATATCAATGGAAAAATATCCTCAGGTGAGGATTAACAACAACAACAAAAAAATAGTTGAGGAGTCCCTTGATAGCAAGGTGAAATAAACATTTTGCTAACATAGACGTGTTTGCTCCAGCTAGAACCTGGGGCGTGGTGGTGTTTTGTACTAAGGCAGTATGGGATCCCATCACCTAAGATCTAAGTGGTTGGTGATTCCAGGAAGAGAGCTTCCCAGCCTTCTGGTACCCCATTCAGCCCTCCACTGTTCATCTGCACCAGGGCCCCCTCCTTGGTTGAACAACCAAGGTGACATTGTCCCTCCCCACAGGCTCCCATCCCCTTCTCAGGTGGGTCAACCATCAGAGGCCACACAGCTGTGAAGGAAAGGGTCCAAAATAGGCATCTCTGCCTTGGAACAGCCTAACATTAATTACCTAAGCAGCCGACTAAGCCCAAATGGGGTGCCTGTGGCTCAGCTCCTCAGCTGTCTCATACAACCCTGTAATTACATAGACGGCAGCATGATTTATTTTTGCAGACATTGCTGCTTCAAAAAAACACAGGGAAAACATTTTTAGATGCCCCCATTTTGCAGTTAAATATGATGTGAAAGATGGTGTCTTTAGAGAATGCTGCAGTTTTATTATGAAGAGCAGTTTACAGCTTTCGGAACTGTAGTTAACTCCGCTGTGTCCTCTCTACAGAAGTCTTGATTCGTTAGGATTAGTTACTGTTCCTTCTTAAAAGTTGTGCACCAACTCACAGCCAGGAAAGCTAGCCAATGGTACTTTCACACTGTGTTTTTAAATCGCTGCTCATATTTGTACTTATAAGTCATTGGATTTTTGTGTGTGTGTGTGTTTTAGTATTTAGGTTCTATGCTGATTAAAGAGCTCAGGGGGACAGAATCAACCCAAGATGCTTGTGCAAAAATGCGGGTAAGTTTGCCAAACAATTTTATTTCTAATCACTGAAATACTAAATACTGGGTATGGATGCAAATTGCCACTTTTCACATTACTATTTTCTTCATCTGTTGGTCTGCTGAGTCACACTGGTGTTGCATGAAAAGGTGTTCGGGCCTTGTTCTTGTTTATACTTGAGCTCATCTCGTTATAGTTTGAGATGATGTCTTTTTGATATATTTATATGTATGACATTTACACTTAAAGATCTAAAACAAATTGTATATACATGGATCATTGTCCAGATTAGGAGGAAAAAATGATCTTTAGTTTATTACAAGAAAAATGTTTTCAGCACCCACTTGACAGTCTACGTACTGATTTTCTGAAAAGGCTGCCAATTAACTAAAACTTATCAAACTCAGAAGTACTGGGAACATGTTCTATAAAGCTAATATTCTTTATGAGGCTTCTTAATTATTCTTTTTAAGTATAAGAAACACATTCAACTCTGCATTGAATCATATCATAACAGTGAATGTTGACAGAACTGGCCATTCCAGACATCTGTGATTGGTGGCTGCAGGATTCCTTGGAGTCTGTACCAGCCAATCCAACTCTCACACTGCAGAGCCACACTAGCTCTTTCTTCCGAGAGTCCCTTAGTCTTGCTTCCTCCATAGCAGATGGATAGGGGTTAGAGCAATAGCTGACTGACAGTACAAATTAAGAATATTGGACTTATTCCACGAAGCAACTAACGGGAGTCAGATTTAACATCATTACTGAGTGAACCCTAACTTTTATTTTCAGCCAGATGCCTTGTCATTTATTTTATATTAGCAGCTTTTGGTGGGAGTTACTTAAAAGCATATAATTGAACTAAAAACAGATATGAAGGTAAATATGTAATACCCATTGTTCATAGAAAGCTAAATGTGAGTGAGTCTTCATGAAATTGAGATCTCAGGATGTGATCGCTGACCTAATATTTTGACCAATTCAGTAGCAGATAGCCTGAAACAGTTTTCTTTCTACTTGATGCAGAAGTTATATGTAAATTGTCAGCGTCAGTGAGCCTTTATTACAGGGACTGTGTTTATGAAAAAAGCTCTGGTATGTTCTAGGACAGGGGTCCTCAAACTACGGCCCGCAGGCCACATGCAAATACAAATATCGTATTTGTTCCCGTTTTGTTTTTTTACTTCAAAATAAGATATGTGCAGTGTGCATAGGAATTTGTTCATAGTTTTTTTTAGAACTATAGTCCAGCCCTCCAACGGTCTGAGGGACAGTGAACTGGCCCCCTGTTTAAAAAGTTTGAGGACCTCTGTTCTAGGAACTCTAAGTCTAGTTTGGTTGCTGCTGACCTGGCTCATGAGTCACTTTTTAGTCATTATCATAACTGCTAACATTTACTGAGTAGTTACAATGTGCCCATATTTGTGCTGAGTCCTGTGCATGTTCATCTTATTTCATCTTTATCACACCCCTATAAGATAGTACGACTATTATCCCCATTATACAGGTGGAGAAACTGAGGCTTAGAGCATGCATGACAAACTCAAAGGCTCACACGGGCCAAATAAACAAGGTTTAAGTTTATGTGGGCCACAAAAAAAACCAAAAGCTTCAATTTTCATAGAAACGAAGTTTTATTTCGATAGAGACATGCTGAATACAAAGGGCTAAAATAAATGAGTAATCATTAACATAAAATAATAGAACATTTTAATAAAAATTAATATTTTTTTCTTGAACATTAACTTAGCAGACACTGAATAACTGCACACATTAATAAGTATAACACAAATAAACCTATTTTTCTTGTTCTCCGAAAGCAAAATATTTCCTGTTGCGCATACCAAACAAGTCAGTCCAAGACTAATGACGTGGCAGTTGCCTGCTAAAATATTCGCTGCTAGTATTAGTGGAGAGAAATGGTGCGCCTACGAGTAAGGCGTGTAAGGGAAATGAATGCAACACGATTATAGTAATCAGTCATTAGCGAACATTGTAGTTTGTTATTAATAATTATGTATACAGGATATTGTAAAAGTTGTTACAAAATTTTTATTAAAACATTTCTTACATACCGTTATATTGGCTGGGCCACAAAAATATTCATTGTGGGCCAAATGTGGCCCGCAGGCTGTGAGTTTGACATGCTTGGTTTATAGAGTTAAATAACTGACCCCAGGTCACACAGTGAAGAATTTGCCCATCTGGAACTGGGACTCAGATCCATCTGACCCCAGAGCCCAAGCATTTATTATGTTCTCCAACTTCTCCTGGGCCTCATTTTCTTACTGAGAAAATGAGAACATTGGGCGAGAAGCCCTTCAGGGTTCCTCCTGGTTTTATAATTCTGGAAAACCTATATTCTAAATATATATCATCTAAATGATGTCACCAGGGCACAAAAAGAAAATGGGAATGTTTTTCAATCATCAAGCCCTGTAATGATGTTAGCACTCTTCGTGAACATACCTAAGAAATTAACTTGGCATTTCTGATTTCATACTCTTAACTCAATTATCTGAGTCCAGCTACTTCAATGCTATAATCAGCATAAATAGTGGGTAGAGCTCATAGCACCATTTAACATACACCCGATCTGTGATTTGAATTTCAGTCAATTTCTTGAAATTAAGTGGGTCTGAAATTTCATTCCGCTAAGCAATGGCAAAGCCATTTTAATAGTCTCAGTGGAGAATAATTTTGTTAAATACTTGTCTGTTGCTTAAAATGAAACTGAAAAGGCTGCCGATTTACAGGCCATTCTTCTTTAGGGCGTTCTTCTGGTTTGCTGCTCTAGGTGGTTATTTTGAGTGGTTTACATGAAAATGGGAGCTTTATTGCTTCTTAGAATGTCTCAAACCCTTATTTCCCCATCTTGATTGAATAAGTATCAGCCTTTGATACGGGAGCTAAAGTTGCACTCGCTGGATTCACCAGAGCCTTTCAAAATCAGAAGCGTGGATTTGATGCTATCAGGGACTACTGGGTTGTGAATTAGAACTCTCGCCAACTAAAAACGGTGTGGATCTCACCGTGCAGTTAATTTTCAGGTTGAACCTCAAGTTGCTGTTTTCTCTGTTTTCTGGCCGTTCAGCTCAAAGTCCCAGTATAATCAGTCTCCTCAGGGGAAATACTTTAGGACACAGATGATGATGTACAGTAAGATCTTTAGACCAAAGTATTGTAGATTCAAACTTTACCTGGCTTACTCTCTAAATTGAAAAAAAAAGAAGTTTTCAATTCAACAGTATGCATTGTAGCTGAAATTGAAATTTCTGTCCCAGGAAGAAGTAAATCACTGTGGGTTCTTGTTCTGAGAAATGTTTCATTATATGCAGTTTGATAAACATAACTAAGATTTGGCTCCTGCTCTCACTGTACCTAGAGGAGGAGTCTACCATGTTACCATTTAATTACCCCAAAGTAGCAGAAGTATTACCATAGAGGTATCTTCATGTTGCCACGGCCTGATGGGTTGTCATAGATGATCCCAAAAATGACATACAAGTGTGGTCTCCTAAAATCAGTTTATAAGGACTAATAACAGTTAACACTTGAGGTCTGTATGCCAGGCCCTACACAAATGATTATGTGCATTAATTCATCATGAGGTAAGTATTGCTATTGTCCCCACCTCACATATGGGGGAACAAAGGCCAAGGAAAGTTAAGTACATTACCCAGGGTTACCCAGCCAACAAGTGGTAGAACCAGCACTTGAACCTAGGCAGTCTAACTCCACCACGCACACTCTGAACCCCAGACTGTACCAGCTCTCTAATGAGCCAGTACAATGCTTATTGCCCTGAGTTTTAAAATATTTGAAAAGATATGGATCACTTTTATTGATAAAGAAATAGCTTTCCCTGGTCACTGTGGCTCAGTTGGTTGAGCATCTTCCTCTGCACTGAAAGGTCACTTGTTCGATTCCCAGACAGGGCACGTACCCAGATGGTGGGTTCAAACCCCATCAAGGTGCATATGGGAGGCGAGCAGTCAATGTTTCTTGCCCTCTCCCGCTCCTCCTCCCTCTCCCTCTTCCTCTCCCTCTCCGTCTCCCCGCTTCCTCTTTCTCTGAAATCAATAAAAACATATTTTTTAAAAAAGAAATCACTTTAGAAACCCTCAAAGAACCTATAAGATTAGCACTGGCTAAATTAAACCATTTAGGTACAGACATATGTAGTAAGTTGGGCTATATTCTAATGTGTTAACATAAATAAAAATGGCAAGAGAGTTTTTATTGCATCCATAGAGACTGGAACATGTTTTTTCCACAGCACTCACTTTAACACATTCACTTTGCCCCAGCAGAAACAAAACAGTTTTCTCTTCTCAGAGTAATTTGGAATGTTTGATAGTCACAGTTGGTTAATTTCTAAGTTTATCTAAACCTTTTTATTCATCCTTAGGGTCCCTTCCAATTCTAAAATAAAGTTAATTCTACACTAATCTTCCTGGTGTTTTATTATACACCTATTATTTCAATTAAAACTATGCTGTAGTACACTAACATGTGTGAGATAGTAGTAATTCACTTCATTCTATAATATGGAATCACTTCTCTGTTCATTCAGGTTAACCAGTCTTTTTTCCTCTTCGGACCATCTTGAGATTTTTTTAATAGACTTTATTTTTTATAGCAGTTTTAGGTTAACTAAGAAAATTTGAGCATAAAGCACAGAGAGTTATCATATATACACTCCTTCTACCCCTCCTCCTCATAGTTGCCCTCATTACTGACGTCTTCCATTGGTGTGGTGCATTTGTCACAATTATGAACCAATATTGATATGTTATTATTAACTAAAGTCTATGGTTTACATTCGAGTTCACTCTTTATGTTATACAGTGTGTGGGTATGTCATACATGCATAATGTCATGTATCCAACATCATAATATCATACAGAAAATTTCACACCCTGCAAATCCCCTATGCTCCTGCTATTCATCTCTTTTCTCCCCTGCCCCCCTAACCACTGACCTTTGTACTGTCTCTGTAGTTTTGCCTTTTCCAGAATCTCATAGTTGAAATTATACTGGCTTCTTTCACTTAACAATATGCTTTTAAGGTTCCTCCATGTCTTTTGTGACTTGATAGCTCATTTTTACTTTATCACTGAATAGTATTCATTGTATGGACATACCACAGTTTGTTTACCCAATAACTTATTGAAGGCCATCTCAGTGGCATCCAGGTTTTGGCAATTATGAATAGTACTGCTATAAACATGTGTATGCAGGTTTTCATCTTAAGATTATTTTTCTCCTAGATTCAAACTCTAAATAATGCTCCTCTTAAAATTATCTTCTGAACTGTGTCTTGCGAAGAAGAGTCAATAGGAACTTGCATTAACACCTGATAATTTTTTAAGTAAAATTGCAATCTTTGCCTTCCCTTTTAGAGTTTTCTTTAAAAGCCTAAGAGATTGGCTATGCCTTGATATTGAGGCACACTTTTAAGAAGAATGGTTTCTATGAATTATATATTTTGCTCCTTAATTGTACAATTGGCTGCTTCTTTCTTTTACCATGACAACTTTGGAGACATTTACATGTAAAATTAAAATCTAAAAACATTAAGATATTTATTTTAATCTGAACATAGTTGTTTAGTGATGCCTTTTATGTTACTGGTTGGGTTTTCCAGCTCAATTGGTGCTTGGAGACAGTCTTCATTTCTGAAAGGATTTCTGAGAGGAAGCGTCAGCTCTGGGACCCTGAATACGATGCCCTCTAACGTGTTCTCTAGATCACAGGACCTTCCCTCCGTCACACCTCACCACCTCAAACCATATAGGCAGACCTGGTTTTATTGCACTTCACAGATGTTGCTTTTTTTTTTTTTTTTACAAATTGAAGGCAAGACCCTCCACCAACAAAAAGATCAGGATTCACTTTATTGTGGTGATCTGGAACTGAACCCAAAGTATCTCCAAGGTCTGCCTGTACAATATAAGGTTACTCATGCCCGTGCCCCTTAGAAGGCAGGAGCTGTGGATATTGTATCCCCTGGGCCTGCTGTATAATAACTATCTTATGAGGTGGTTGTGATGGTTCAATAAAGGAATGCCTGTAAGGGGTCTCAAAACACGTTGATCTCTTCCACCAAATGTTTGAGAAACAAGTACGTTGATGGATAGATTTGCTTTGGATTACTTCATTTGTTTTTCTCTAACTATAATGCCAGTGTTCCAGTCATTGCTTTGGTTTTCTTTGTACACAACATATAAGGGAGTATTCAAAACTTATTTCCAGTTGTTAGAGGCCA
>NW_005370777.1:1728092-1732137 GCF_000412655.1 Myotis brandtii
GAAGAGAAATGTAGATACTTAGTGTATGTAATTTTGCAGTTCTATACTTTGAGGTGGTAATTTGTCCTTAAATCAATTGGAAGTTGCCTCTTTTAAATAATGTGTCCACAGAACTGAACTTTACAAAGCAGTAAGTTCATTGCTTTGGCCTTTCAGCACCTCTTTGGTATGAGTAGCTCCCACTTCTAAGATTCCAAGAGGCACAATGTTCAGTGAAAGGAGAGATTTGCTGTGGCCAGAGGACATTCTATTCCATTTTGCTTCCTGAGACTTACACATACCCCAACCCCCATCCCTGAATTTTGCCCCAGGGCTTAATTGTCACTAATATACAGGAATCTATCACTTCCCTAATTAAATATGTTATTAGGAAACATCTGCTTCTGTAAGAGGTAGGCCATAGTATTTCATGTGATACTCTCTGAAACATGACATTCTCTGATCCCATAGTTGATGGTTAGTGTTGTTCACAGGTATTTGTACTCAAGGAAATTTCTCTTTTAAAAAATAAAGAAAAAGAAATACCTATTTTTAATGCAATAAAGTAGAAATCTGCCTTCCTGGTGTAAGAAAGGAAATATTTTAAAATTATTTTAAAGTCAGGAATAAACAAATCTTCCAGTGGATTTCGGTTTTAAAACCATTATTTCCCAAAGGGCTTAGTTTTACCATAGTTCAAACTTCTTGTTGACTCTGTTCCCCTTATATGATTTTTAAACTTTCTGGAAGCAATTCTAGAGTTGAATTTTCCAATATATAGATTTCCAAATAACTGTCTGTGCTGTGGTTGAAGTGTGAAGAATCTTTCTTTTCTTTTTTTTTAAGACTTTTTTCTATGCTTATAAGGAAACTAATGGTGGAGAATGGATTGGAAAGCTTGAAAAAAAAGTTAAATTTTAGAATTAGATGAAATGTTAAAGTAAGACCCCTTTTTCTTTCCTTAGAAGAGACTCAAATTAAAGTTGTGTCCAGTTCTTCTGTCCTTATACAAACCCCTCAAATCCCTTCTATGAGGAATTGTCATTTTTAGAAATAATTTCAGGGACTACTTCTTAGGAACCAGCTGGGAAAAACTTATAAACAACGTTTTTTAAAGTTTCTGTTGCCCAAGTTTCCAGGAATAATCAAATATTTTATCTTTCACTCTCTCCCAAATACTACACAAGTCAGGTGAATATAGATCCAAGCCCACAGATGTGTGTGTGTGTGTGTGTGTGTGTGTGTGTGTGTGTTTGTGTGTGCGCGCGCGCGCATTAAAATAGCACTACACATAAAGACACATCCACACTTCTAACTCTTTATTGCTGAGCTTTGGTTATGTGTACTTTTTGCTCTTCATATCCTAGTTCTCTTTCTTTTTTATTTTTGTTTTTATTGCTCTTATTAATGACTTTTCTCCCATATAATACCCACTCTTGTCTTTAATTCCCACTTGTTTTAAACTCTCTTTCTGGATGTGTTGAGTCAGTTGTCATTGGTCCAGGTGTATTGCTCTGCTGAATGTTCATTGTTGCAACCACCATTTCCCTGCCATCCTAGCTTGTAGCACAGAGATTATTCAGTTACGCTCACAGATTTTTATTTGACTTCTGTTTTCTTTCACCAGTGGGGTGCTGTGCTTTAGAAAGCTAAGTGAAAGCGTTCATTCTCAGAATGACAGTAGCTAAAATCTGTTGATGTTCACTCATGCCAAGCACTGAATTATGTAATCCTCACAACAGCTCTATAAAGTAGATGCTCTATTAACATACCCATTTTACAGATGAAGTAACTAAGGCAGAGAGGTTAAATACCTAGCCACACAGCTCAGAAGGGGTGGAGCTTAGACAGGAATCCAAACATGCCCTCCTGATTCACTGCACTACAGTGCCTCCTGGAGGAAGGAGCTTATCAGTGGGTCCCTTTTTAAATTCAAGATTATCAAACACACACACACATTCTTTAGTTGTACTTACAAGTGATGAGTTGAAAAGTCAGTGGGGTTTTTTCCCCACATATATACAATTGGCTTTTTTAACTTTAAAAAATCATAAATTTTTAAAACTTTACATTTTCTAATTACAAAAGCAATACATGGTCACTCTTACCCAATTTTAAAATAGAGATACAGAAAGGAGAAATAAAAACCACTGTAAATGTACCACCGAGAGGTGGTAAACACCTTGTTCACATGTAAATCCCCAGACCGATTATTTATGCATTTGTAGGCATCGCTTTTCTACAAAAAAAATGGAAATACTCTGTGTGTGTTGTTTTATAATCTATTTTTAAACACAACAATATAATTTGAAATATTTTTATTTTAATAAATATTCATCCCCAATATTACTTGTGGTCACTGGTCAGTATTCCAGTTTATCACTGAACCAAACTTATTTAACCAGTTCTTCTCGTTAGGTCATTTCCGGAGACAGTCTTCAAACTTATTTAACCAGTTCTTCTCGTTAGGTCATTTCCCATTTTTTCAAATTGTAGCCAATACTGTGGGTAATGTCCCCATACCTAACTCTTTCAAAACTGGTCTGATTATGTCCTTAGAATAAGCCACTAAATGTAGAATAGCTGGGTCAGAGGGTATACACATCCTGAGACTGGGTAAGAATTGCCAGGTTGCCTTCCAAAAAGCTTGTCCCAGTTCAGACCCCCAGAAGCAGGACCTGGAAACGTGTTGATGTTTGCTTGTCACATGTCACAGGGGCAAACACTTAATATCTCGGATGTGCTCCTGGGGAGGGAGAGCGGGGGAACTTTCATGAGAAAACTGTACATCTTCAGCATGACCCCTGGGCTTATGGGCTCTGTCTGACCGACATCTATTCTAGACGTAACTCTACCGTCTGTCTTTATGAAGAACATTTTATACTTTCACAGCCCTTGAGAGATCGTGGAAGAATTCAATAACTCTTAATTGCTCTGAAGACCGAGAGCTGCAGTTGAGTGCTAACTAAGGGTTTTTGGAAATCACTTGTCAAGTGGAGAATAGTGTGTTTTGGTAAATTAACTTCTCGCTGACTTAATGTAGGACGCAGTTTACCTGCACAGCAGCAGAGAGCGGTTCTGACAGTGACTTCCCATCAAACTCATCAACTGCATTTTTAGAGCAGAAGTTCTCAAAGTGTGGTCCCCAGACTAACAGCATCTGGAAACGTGTTAGAAATACAGGATCTCCTCGGCCAGAGTGGCTCAGTTGGTTGAGAGTTGTCCCATGCACCAGGAGGTTGCTGGTTCCATTCCATGTCAGGGTTGGATTCCTGGTCAGGGCACATGCCCGCATTGATGGTTTGATCCCCAGTAGGGGCCTTGCAGGGCACAACCAATCAATGTTTTCATCTCTCCTTCTCTGAAATCAATAAAAACATATTGTTAGCCCTAACTAGTTTTGCTCAGTGGGTAGAGTGTCAGCCTGTGGACTGACGGGTCTCAGGTTTTATTCCAGGCAAGGGACATACCTCGGTTTCAGGCCATAGGAACCCTGATACAAAGGCTGGGCAAACACGGCCCCGGTCAGGGCACATGTAGGAGGCAGCCAATTGATGTGTCTCTCTCACATCAATGTTTATGTCTCTCCCCCTCTCTACCACTCTAAAATTCAATGGAAAAATATTCTTAGGTGAATATCAACAACAAAAAATACCATCTATAATAATAAAAGCATAATATACTAATTAGACTGGACGAGCTACCGGACGAAGCCGCTGCAGCAGGGGCCAAGGCAGAGGCAGCCACTGTGGCTGTAGGGGCCAAGCCCCTTGCACAAATTTTGTGCATCGTTTTTTTATAAATAGACTAGAGGCCCGGTGCACAAAATTCATGCACAAGTAGGGTCCCTAGGCCTGGCCAGCTATCAGAGCCGATCAGGGCCTTCCTTCCCCCGGCTGCCGTCTGGGGCCTTCCTTCCTTCTGCACCACCCCTGGTGGTCAGCACACGTCATAGCAAGCGGTCAAACTCTTGGTCGGTCAAACTCCCGAGGGGGCAATTTATATATTAGCCTTTTATTATATAGGATAGATAAATAGATAGATGAAAGGAAGGAAGAAAGGAAGG
>NW_005370777.1:1732167-1745259 GCF_000412655.1 Myotis brandtii
GGAAGGGAAGGGAAGGGAAGGGAAGGGAAGGGAAGGGAAGGGAAGAATCTTAGGCCTTACCTCAGACTTACTGTCTGTCCGTTCGGGCTGCTGTAACAAAAATACCATACACAGGGAGGAATTTACTTCCCACAGCTCTGGAGGCTGGGAAGTCCAGGGTCAGGGAGCTGGCAGATCAATGTCTGGTGAGAGCTCTCTTCCTGCTTCCTAGAGAGCCGTCTTTTCACTGCATCCTCAAATGGCAGGAGCAGCAGGGGAGCTCCGTGGGGTCTCTTTCATAAGCACAGGGAATCATGAGGGCCCACCCGCATGTCTCATCACCTCCCAAAGGCCCCACCTCCCAGGACTATCACATTGGGTGTTAGAATTCAACATGAATTTTGATGAGACAACTATTCAGTCCATAGTCTGTTATTTACCGAGCCCTCCATGGGATTCAAAGGCACTGGAGAGATCGGCACCACGGCCTTGGTCCACTGGGCACCTAGTGAGGCTGCTGATAGACAGGCTGCCCTGGGAGGATCCCTCTGCCTCGGTGCCGGCAAACCAGCTGCAGGAAAGGAGACGGGGCATGGCTCTGCACTGTGCCAGATTTGGCCCGGTTGTGAGTTCCTCTGGGGGACAGCAGCCGTGTCTAAGGCCGGAGGAGCAGTTCGCATGGCTGCTTGCCCACAGTCTGTTCATGTCACATGGTCTCCCACAGGCTCTGCGTTCGCCCAGCCTCTGTATCAGAGTTCCTATGGCCAGAAAAGCCCTTGAGAGGTCATTTAGCTGGTTTCCCAGCCAAAGGAGACTTACCCCTGAGTCATGAGTGACAGGTAAATGTCCAAACTATCTCTAAGACAGCGGTCGCCAACCAGTGGACCACTGGTGGTCCGTGAGGTCCGAAAGGTTGGCGACCGCTGCTCTAAGACCTCCCGAGGGAGAAGCTTCCCAGCTGCCCTCCCAGGAAGTCTTTCCTCATCTCAGCGCTCGCCATCGGAGCTGGATTTCTGTCGCGGAAATAAAGGCTTCTCTCCCGGAGGCTGGAAAATCACCAGATCTGAAGAGCGTTTGCCACCCCATAGGAATCTCCTGCTGTATTTTAATCACATCTGTGGTTCTCCAAGTTCCTTCAAGGCCTCCATGCCTGGCTCGGGCACTGAGGTTCTCTGAGAGTTTGCTGAGCTCTGTGCGTGGAGGAGCTGGCATTGTGGTAACGTCGGTGTCGTGCTCATTACCATACATGAACTCATTTGCTCATTCATGTACCAGTCACGGATTTCAGCAGCTGGTACATGGAACCCTAGGAAATTGCTCCAAGTTAGCCATTTTTGACCCTTAAATATGGCAGTTTTGCCTGGCCGGTATGGATCAGTGGATTGAGTGTCATCCCATACACCAAGAGGTCACCGGTTCAATTCAGCTTACACAAATAAATAAGGCTTGACCCTAGCCAGTTTGGCTCAGTGGATAGAGCACTGGCCTGCGGACCAAAGGGTCCTGGGTTCAATTCCAGTCAAGGGTACATACCTTGGTTGCAGGCTTCTCCCTGGCCCGGGCCCTGGTCAGAACTCGCGTGCAGGAGGCAACCAATTGATGTGTTTCTCTCACATCGATGTTTCTCTCTGTCTTTCCCTCTCTCTTCCACTCTTTCTAAAACTCAGTGGGAAAATATCCATTGGGTGAGGATTAACCAAAAACAAATAACAAAAAAACACACAAATAAATAAGGTTTGGATTCTTAACATACACAGATGGGAGTGTGAACCCCCCAGCAAAGCTGCAGATAGGCCCTAGAAACCAGTGTTTCCTGGCAGTGCGTGCTGTAACGTGAGCGGTGACCTGGTGCCGATGGGAATGTGTGGCCACCCCAGCACTGTCTGCCATTCACACGGGCCTGTCACAGCCTGCATCATCGGCACCCCAGCCTGCCTCCGGTGAGGAGACAGGGATTCTTGGCACCCTGGGAAGAAAAAGAAAGGGCCCTCCTTTATCTTTTCTTCTCTGTTCAGCTCCACTGAGCAGATTACGTGGAATCTGTGTATCAGGACAGAAATCCCCGCTAATGCCTTCATTTCAGCCTGAGAGTGTGTCCTGACCCGCTGACTGCCCCATCTCTCCGCTCCCTTTCACGGACATTCGCTGTGTTCTTTGTCTGCTGCCACCGTTCTGAAGCGGCTCTTAATAAACTCAGCAACAAATTTTCTAGCTGCTAACGCCAGAGATTTCACCCAGGAGACCCCATAAAAGTAGCCGCTCCTCCGTGTGCCAGCCACTAAGCCAGGCCCAGATTTCTCGGCCTCTTCAGTCCTCAGGGTATCAGGCACTGTTCCCACCTCCGAAGGAATCTTCTTCTCGACTTCCCGCTCTCAGGCTGCTTCCAGCTCTGTTTCAGGTTCTTTCATGGACTCTTCTTCCTGCTGCAGCTGGTAAATATTCTCTTTCCTCAGGGGTGGTTCTTAGACCGCCTTTTGCTCACTCCGTCTGCTACCATCTCTTCAGCCACTCCCTCTGCTACCATCTCTTCATTCATATCCTCTATGTGGGTGGATTTCCAGATCTGATTCTTTTTTTTTTAATATGCTTTTATTGACTTTAGAGAGAGAGGAAGGAGAGAGAGAGAAAGAGAGAGAGAGAGAGAGAGAGAGAGATCAGTTGCCTTTCACACACACCCTGACAAAGGATCAAACCTGCAACCTTAGTAAGATACGTGCCTTGACTGGGAATCGGACCGGCAACCTTTCGGTGCATGGGACGACACTCAACCAACTGAGCCACGTGGGCCAGGGCTCCAGATCTGATTCTTGTGTCTGATTTCCTACTGATGATCAAACTGAGCACATTCAAAAGGATTGTGTGCAAAAGCGTGCTCCCCTCCAGTGTTCCTTATCCCAGAGAATGGCCTCTTTACCCGTGACATCCTCTCGTTCTCTCATCTCCTGGTGGATCAGTTAGCAGATCCTCTTGATGCCTCCTCATTGGAACTGTGGCTCCCTGGCGCATTCTCCAGCGCCTCTACTTCATCCCGGCTGCTTAGGCTCTCTCGTTGGGTTTGTACCAGAGCTTCCTGCCTCCCTGCACTCAGCCTCTCCTTGTTCCTGTCCATTCAGCCATCAGAGCTATCTCTCTGCGACACAGATTTGACTGTCTCACTCCCTTCTTAGAAGCTGCCACTGGATCCTAGCTTAGCAGAGCAAGTCACAATCTCCCAAACCTACTGCACCAGCATCATCTCCCACCGATTGCCCACACCCACCACATTCTTTCTTAGTTCCAGGCATATGTGTATGTGTATGTTGATTCTGCCACTAAAACAGCTTCTTTTGTCCTCTTTTGCCACCTGGAAATTCCTAATTGTCATATATATATATATATATGACATATATATATATATATATATATATGACTGAATATATATATATATGATTGAATACATATATGATTGATTTTAGAGAGGAAGAGGAAGGGAGAGAGAAATAGAAACATCCATGTGGGGAGGATCATTGATTGGATGCCTCCTGCACTCCCCCTACTGAAGATGGAGCCCACAACCCCAGACAAGTGCCCTGACCTAGAATTGAACCTTGACCTGCTGGTTCATAGGTTTATGCTCAACCACTGAGCCACGCCAGCCCAGCTCCTGTTTGTCTTTTCAGAGCCAGCTGGCAGGCAATTAGTGTTTGTTGAATGGATGAATGAATGAATGTCTGGCCCCACTCTCTCATGCAAACTGAGGCTCTCCCTGCTCAGTACTCTGTTGACACTTTGTTCATATCTCTGTCACATTTGTCGATACTTGTAGCCGTTCACTGTATCAGACCAGGCCAGGAATGTGCTGCTCTGCCTCTCCCTCTCCCAGGGCAACTTCATCCCCAGCCCTCTTTCCCACGAGCCCAGACACAGGCTCAGAATCCTTCTCAACACAGCCCTTCAGACAGCCCTTTTCAGCCAACTGCAGCTAGCACGCAATTTGAGGTCCGTTTCATGTCCCCTGAAATAGATTCTGAGTTTTTCCAGAGCCCAATGAGCTGCTTAATATAACCACTCAACTGCTAAAAATGAATGACAAATGGGTTTTTCTTGTTTTAATTTTTAATTTGGGAGGGGGGGGGTTCTTAATTACTAAATAAATGTTGATATTTTAACCTTATGTTAGTTAAATATTGTTTCATGTTACCAATAGATCTGTTCAGGAGAATATGCCTGGTATTTACGGCAAGAGATACGCGAGGTGTTTCGTTGCAATCCATTGTTACTCTTTGCAAAGAATTCTTCACAAACTGCACATTCAGCCCACCAAACCCCTTCCCATGCCTGCCACAGCCCTCTCTCTTTCCAGAGTTCAGCCCACCGCTTTGCCTTTAAAATCAGCACACTGCACATCATTTCTCCTAGCCTGGCCTGTGATTTATCTTGCACATGCTTAAGAGTTGGTTGGATAAAGCATTAAAAAGGTAAAAATATCTAACCTCACATCCCAATTTCATGGTGTCTTTTCTTGGCAATCACAAAAGAAAATTGGTGAGTCTGGGTAATTTTAAAACTAGTTAAAAAGGCCCTCAAGCTCTGGCCCGTGTTGCTCAGTAGTAAAGCACTGGAGGGTCTCGGGTTCCATTCCTGGTCAAGGACACATACCTGGGTTGCAGGTTTGATCCCCAGCCCCGGTCGGGGTATGTGAGGGAGGCAACCAATCCATGTGTCTCTCTCACACAGATGTTTCTCTCTCTCTCTCCCTCTCTCTCCCTCTCTCTCCCTCTCCCTTCTCCTTGTCTTCCTTCTCCCTCCCTCCCTTCCACTCTTTCTAAAAATCAATGGGGAAAAAAAATTTTCAGTTAGGATTAACAACAACAAAAAAGCCCTTCAAAAGAGCTGCTTCTTCTATACTGTATGAAACACCTAATAAATACTAAGTAGCAATCCTCTTAGAAATCCATTATCTTTATCTTTGAAATGGGTATAGTAACTATCAAAAAGATGTGTCAAAATTACTAGGACAAAATCACTTTTGGGTGGCTCAAGTGAGAGAGGCAGTATAATTATCATATTGAGTTCAATGGCTATCATTCACACTGCCCAACTAAAAGCTTCCTTTCATTCTGGTCCATTGTCAGAATTCACAAACAGAAAATTGGAAAGTACATGTAAACGAAGAAATCAAACAAGTTCATATTGTCTCCCAACTCCCTTAATATACACAAGACGGCTGGTAGTGGACCGCTCACAGCGGAAGGTTCCTGCATGTCAGTCATAAGACTGTGCAATGCAGTGAACAGAATGATGAGAAAACAGAAGACACGGAGAGACGGGTCTGTAAAGCCTGCAGCGTTCCTAAAATAACGGTTTCGCTGCGTCCACATAGAGCCATCAAGCCTCTTCTGTTTACTTTTTAATGAATGTATGCGGTTGGCGGATTACTGAAATGGTTTCCACTCACCTTTTTATGTGTTTTCTTTCCTGTTATGTTCCCACCTGTCTTGTCTGGAAAACGCATCAGGCTAACTGTCAGGTAGGTCCCCCTGGCTGTGGGATGTGATTGTTAGGGGAGTATCCATAGCGGGGAAGAAGTAAACAGACTGTCAGTGACCTGTGATGAGTGGTACAACTAAACGGAAGAGGCACATACTAAATTACGCAGAAACTTCTTGCAGATGCAGGAAGCTGCACACTGCACACTCTAAGTGTGTTTAGCCAGTGTGAGCATCTACCGTGAGAACTTGGCCTAAGAGAACGGAGCAGCGCTGAATGACAAAGCAGGTTACCTGGACCGGCCGGTTTTGCTGTGGCTCCAAGCACAGGCTGCACCCAGACGGCTTAGTTGTCACAGGCGGCATTACATCCGGTGTGGCCACGGTGATTCCGCTATAAATACACTATCAGCTGTCACGGATTTGGCCAGGGTCAAGAAAAATGCATAGCGATGTATTTTACATCCCTTTTTTAAGTGCGTATTTAGACAGACCTTGCGCCCTGAAGCAAGAGAGTGACTAGGAAAAAAGGAGAGGTGGTATATATTTTATTAATGCTAACCTCACCCTTGGAGTTAAACCTGACATGGTCTAATTCGAGTCAGAAGAATCGTCGCTTGCAATCACCGTGGAAGGCAGTGCCATGCGTTTCTCCTTTAGGTGGGGGGTGGGGGGGAGTGAGTGTCCCTTCATCCACGTGACGCGGCAGAGCAAGCTCCTTCCAGAGCCTCAAGTGCAAGACAGACTCCGTATAAGCCCAAACCATAGCTAAGCCCAGGAGAAGGGAGACATAACATTTACATGAGAGTGCGTTTGGTGCATGCGTGTGTGTGTGTGTGTGTGTGTGTGTGTGTGTGTAGAGCTCATTTTTATCTTTCAAGAGAAAAAATTATGTGCTGCAGTTGCCATGCAACACAAACTGCTCTAACAGCTCTCTAATTTTAATTTCAGAAGTCCACCGAGCAAATGAAGAAGGTCCCTACTATTATTCTTTCAGTCTCATATAAAGGAGTCAAATTTATTGATGCAACAAATAAGGTGGGTACTGCACCTCTCTGTGGCTTAGATACCAGATACAGTCCTGAGTATGTGATCTAACATCCTTCGCTTCCCATCATGACCAACATGCCCCATGTTAATCACTCCCCACTCCCCGAACTTCATGCTCCCTAAACACAACTGCAGACACACTCACACGTGTATACAGAAGGGCACATTTCAGTTTGCGGACTTGTCCTAGGTTTCCTATACACACTCTGCTTTCACGTGTCTATGGAGCCTTCTCTAATAGATTGTGGCCACTTACTATCTGGCTTGTCCCTTTGGATCTAGAGAACATTAGAACAGAAAAAAATGATGTATAGAATGAAGATGAAGCAATGTCATCCTCTTAGACATATGTCTTTCCATTTCTCTAGAGACATATGTCCTCTGATTTGATACATGTAATGAATACCTCACCAAGGAACACATTTTCTGACTTTGATATTTTATAAGTGCGTTTAATTCTCAGCTACTGAGATGGAAAAGAGAATTTCCATGTATTGTTTTCTTTATTTAATATTATTATTTTTTATTTCAGAGAGGAAGGGAGAGGGAGAGAAACATCAATGATGAGAGAGAATCATTGATTGGCTGCCTCCTGCAGGCCCCACACTGTGGAAACTTAATCGGAAACCCGGGCATATGCCCTGACTGGGAATTGAACCATGACCTCCTGGTTCATAGGTCGAAGCTCAACGATTGAGCCCCGCCGGCTGGGCTGTGTTGTTTTCTTAAGAGACACAATCAGAAAAGAAAGCCAGACTGTGCTGGGCTCTGCTGGGACTTTGTACTCCCAGTGGGAAGAGTTGGGAGCCTTAGTTTTGAGTGTGGACAACTGGGTTGCATTTTACTTAAAAGGTGTTCTGCAGTTCCTTTCTTGGCGAAGATGACAGTGCCAGAAAGCTTGGGTGTGAACACTGTCATTCTCCCTAAACGCAAAGCTGACTGGCTCCTTCTCACAAACCCCCCAACGTCCATGTGTTTTATTTCTACACCTTCCAACTGATGAAGTATAGAAGGAGGGGGAATGAGGTGATCACCACCGGTGAATACCATTTGTTTTCTGGACTTCCCCACCCTGACCTCCGCATTGGGAGCTGAAAGTCATGGAACAGGTGAACATAAGGGTACCTTAGGGCAGTGATGGCGAACTTATGACACGCGTGTCAGAGGTGACACTCGAACTCATTTTTTTGGTTGATTTTTCTTTGTTAAATGGCATTTAAATATATAAAATAAATATCAAAAATATAAATCTTTGTTTTACTATGGTTGCAAAGATCAAAAAATTTCTATATGTGACACAGCACCAGAGTTAAGTTAGGGTTTTTCAAAATGCTGACACGCCGAGCTCAAAAGGTTCGCCATCACTGCCTTAGGGCCAGGGCAGCCAGATTCAGATACCAGGGGAAGTCCCATGGGCAGTGACCCTTGGGTGTCTACACTAAACCTCAGCATCTGAATCAACCAATTCGAAGTTTTCTTGATTTTTTTCTGTAATGAAGGAGATTGCCACATTAGCAGTCAGATATGCCCAAGCCCCCCAAATCTACTTAAGGAAACAACTTCCCAGGTTTAGAAACAGTTCTGAAAACCAAGCAGAAAGCTTATAACCCGGCATGATCATGCTGGCTGACAATCTCCAAGTCAATACGTGGAATGTTAGTTTCAACTCTGCAATGTGTTGTTGACAGTCACTGTTGGTCAGATTACAATTGTGGAGACTTAATCAGAAAAATCCCAATTGATTTGCTTTTTGATTTCTGGGAAACATTTTTACTGGAGCATAAACTTGCATTATCCTTAAATGATAGTCAGTTGATTTTAAAAGTTCCCAAACTCACTGAAGATATCATTGCTACCGCTATGTCTAAATTTCAAGAATGGCTTTGGCATTTGGAGTTTTTTCTAACCTGGAGCAACTGTCTCCACCCCATTTGCATTTGAAAACCATGAATAGCAATATAATTTCAGTGTGTGAGTTTGACACTGGCTTAGATGAACAACCTTAGCAAGCTTTCAACTGCCAATAATTAGATCTCTCCTCACAGATGACTACTCTTCGGAAGTATATGCACCAAGAAAAGAAAGTAATATATACTACTGTTAAAAAAAAAAGTATAAGCACCAAAAAATATGCAAAAGGTAATTTTGGGTGAATAAAGACACTAAATAAATAAGTCCTCAGGGTGGTCCTCTGCATATTTTCAAATCTAGAGCAAAGGCAAAGTGCATATGTTGGTGATGGGTGGAGCCGACCTCTTTATGACTATATGATTATGTGCCTGGATTTTTCTTTTTTTAATATTGTCTTTATTGATTTTTAGAGAGAGAGAGAGAGGAAGGGAGAGGGAGAGAGAAAAAGAAACATCAATGCGATAGCAGAATATTGATAGGCTGCCTCCTACATGCACCCTCCCCTGGGGATCAAGCCCACAACCCAGGCATATGCCCTTACCAGGAATCGAACCTTTTGGTGCATGGGACTGACACCCAACCAACTGAGCTACACAGGCCAGGGCTGTGCCTGGGTTCTTCAGTAATGTGGAGACATTGACCTCAACTGGCTATCCAGGGTCCCCATCCCAGTGTCCTGCATGTAGCTGATCTGCCCCAACCTGACAGTGGATTGGGAGAGAGCAGGGGACTCAGGACAATTGTCTAGGAGTTCTGTGTGAGGACTAAAGTAGACAGGCAGTATTTGGAAGAGTAGAAAAAAGCAATGGTGCAACGCCACACTGGTGGGGTTTGACTGTAGAAGGCCGAGCAACACTACCAGCAACCAGGGCTGCAGGGCTGGTTTCAGAAGTCATGGAGGACCCACAATTGAAGGACCTTGACCCCTCAGGTCGTGGCGTGGAAGGAACTGTGCTCGGACACCTAGAGGCTAGCAGTGTTTGCACTGGCATCGTTGTACAACACTCTGTTCCATAGCAAAGACCTACCTCTAATTCCCACAGCCAGGAAGGGGCAGGTACATAAACTCCAGAGTCCTGCTGTTGGTCTGTACCAGAGATTTCTCCCCTGGGAAGTGTTATCTTGGTGAGCACTTTAATTTGAAGAGAAGGACGTGGACAGGTAGACATATTGGAAGACTTGTCATCTTTAGTTAATAGTGACCACTAGGCCTGTAATTAGGCTCAACCCAGTCACACCTTAACATTTATAATTGATGTTTTTGTTGTCCTTTCTTCATAAACAGCCCTCTCGTAACCACTACATCTCTTTAACCCTGCCCTGGTACAGTCAAGGGGTTGGTTCAACCTGACCTGGACAAGTAGAGTGGTTACGGGACTGTCCCGCAGTCACACAGCCAATTGATCTTGGAGAAGGACTAAAACTTGACTTTCCCACACCCTAGCCCAGTGGTTCTCAACCTTGGCTGCACATTAGAATCGCCTGGCAATCTTTTTAAAATCCTGATTTCTGGGCCTCATCCTCCGGAAATTCTGTTTCTTTGTTATGCGGTGGGGCCATTAAAATCCTGACAAAGAAACAGAATTTCCGGAGGATGAGGCCCAGAAATCAGGATTTTAGTAACAAAGAAACAATTTCCGGAGGATGAGGCCCAGAAATCAGGATTTTTAAAAGATTCCCAGGTGATTCTAATGTGCAGCCAAGGTTGAGAACCACTGCTTCTAGGCTCCTTAGAACATTCGTAAGTGTGGGGGCTGAGCAATGTAGGAGTTCATTTTAAACTGAGGTGTGTCACCTGTCCCTCATGATGATGTCAGTTTTTCAGTAGTGAGATCCCAGGTCCTCATCACATTTTGGCACTGTGGATATATCAAGTTCTGCTAAAAAATACCTCCCTAGCCCAGCTGGCGTGGCTCAGTGGTTGAGCGTCAACCTATGAACTAGGAGGTCAGGGTTCGATTCCGGTCAAGGGCACATGCCCAGGTTGTGGGCTCAATCCCCAGTAAGGGGAGTGCAGGAGGCAGCCAATCAAAGATTCCCTCTCATCATTGATGTTTCTATCTCTCTCTCCCTCTCCCTCTCTGAAATCAATTTTAAAATTTAAAAAAAAAAAAACAAATACCTCCCTACACAGGCCCAGGGCCACAATGCTGTCATACACCATTGAAAATCATCAAGCATGACATCTTATCATTTGGCAAGATTCAGGAAATTTAGTGCAATAAAAACCATGGGGCACTTTTCACTGTAATGCTTTCCCAAGAAGTTGACCCACTTTATGCTGGTAAATGATCTCAAGAACACTAAATGGCCCTAACCGGTTTGGCTCAGACTGAAGGGTTGCAGGTTCGATTCCTGTCAAGGGCATGTACCTCAGTTGCAGGCTCAGTCCTCGGCCCAATCACTGGCTGGGTTGGGGTGCAAGGGGGAGGCAACCAATCGATGTGTTTCTCACATCGATGTTTCTCTCTCTGTGTCTCTCCCCCTCCCTTCCACTCTAAAAATCAATGAGAAAAATGTCCTTAGGTGAGGATTAACCAAAAAAAACAACAACATGAAATGCCAATTTAGTTAACAGTTGGAGCCAAAGTTCTGTTTCCGGTAATAGTGAATCCTGGACAGGTGAGACCAGATCTACCCAGACTTCCCGAGGTACTGACAGCCCCCAATTAAAATGATGGTAGAGGCTTTCAGCACCTGCCTCCATCGTACCTGTAAAGGCTTTGTAGATCTTATTATTTTTAAATTCATTTTAAGACTCACCCATTCCTAATTTATATTTCTACTCGAAGAAATGCTATCTGAATGCCAGAAGAGGCTCATGACCTCCTGTTTCGAAACCGTATATCTTGCAATAGAATGTTACTTGTTTATGGGATTCCAATTTCAATTTGAGTTATAGTTGACAGAGCGCTGCATGTAATGTCAACAGACATGGCCCCGGTGAAGGATGTCTTAATTTAATTTTCTTTTATGTGTTAATTCTGTAATTGCTTCCCAGCCACACAGCTCAGGAGAGTGAGGGACATGAAGTCCTCGCTGGGGCTGCTGGCAGGGAAGGACATTTTGTACGTCTTTGTAGACATTGATGGGTATACATGGAACATTATATTGCCAACAGGTTATTTAAGACTGTGCAATTAAAACCCAATTAGGCTAACTAAAGTATTGAGGATTTTAGATCTATAGCAACTGCAGAAAACATAAATGGGATATTATAAGATAAAAAATGATTGCATGATTATGTGAAAAAATTTTTGCTTTTTAAATACATCTGTGTATCAAAAGAAGTTTCTAGCAGGGGTCTGCAGCCAAGGATGCTCCTTAGTCATCTTGTGCTTCAGGATAATGGTACTTACACCTTTCCTCACTCACCTCCCACCAGTGATCCTCAGAGGCAGGTTGGGATGAAGGTGCTGGCAGAGAGATGGCATAAAGAAATGCTACAGAGAGAAAAATGAAATTATGTTAAACCAGTGAGAGCTGGGTAGGGATGAGGGGCATCAAAATTATTTGAAAGAGCCCGGCCAGCGTGGCTCAGTGGTTGAGTGCTGACCTATGAACCAGGAGGTCACTGTTCAATTCCCAATCAGGACACATGCCCAGGTTGCAGGCTTGATCCCCAGTGGGGAGCGTGTATACAGTGTCACCCCAAAAACCCCACCTCAAACAAGGCATCCAAGGCCCAAATAGTGCAGTGTGGTCTTTCCTTCATCCCACCCCTACACCTTAGCCTGCACAGAGTCAAGAGACAGCACCTTGCCCTAGCTGGTTGGGCTCAGTGGATAGAGCGTCAACCTGTGGACTAAAGGGTCCCAGGTTCAATTCCAGTCAAGGGCATATGCCCGGGTTGCGGGCTCCATCCCCAGTGGGGAGCATGCAGGAGGCAGCCAATCAATGATTCTCTCTCATCATTGATGTTTCTATCTCTCTCTCCCTCGCCTTTCCTCTCTGAAATCAATAAAAATATTTTTTTAAAAAAAAGAGAGAGAGACAGCCCCTTGATGCTTCTGCCTGCCTGATGCCTTCTTCTGCACTGACTTTGGCCCTGGGGCAGGAGGGTCAGGGAGCAGACAGGGGTGGGACAATGGTGTGGATCAGCCTCCTTGGGGCAGAGTTCCTCCCAGCGTGCAGACCGGGGCAGGAGGAGGCCGCCCTGCCTATCCACAGGTGCCCGTGGGGAATGGAGACAGGAAAGTGATTAGCAATTACTCTTTATAAAGAAGTGGCTGCCACCCCGACTGCTTCTGTGCGCAGCACCTGGTGAGCACCGCTGCTCCAGGATGTGACTATTTTAGGTTGTTTTTAATTAAACGAACACATGCCTTCCAGACCTGCATACACTTACCCGTGGAGAGTGTGTTGGATCACTTTGAATGTTTCTGGTCTAGAACATTCTAGGAAGGGAGAAAGCGGCTGCTTCTCTGGTCATTTGCCTTGGTTCTAAAATATGCTGGTTTGTGCCCTGGCTGGTTTGGCTCAGTGGATAGAGCATCAGCCTGTGGACTGAAGTGTCCCGAGTTTGATTCCGGCCAAGGGCACCTTCCTTAGTTACAGGCCCCCAGCCCTGGCCAAGGGCATGTGGGAAACAACCAATCGATGTGTCTCTCTCACATCGGTGTTTCTCTCTGTCTCTCCCTCTCCTTTCCACTCTCTCTAAAATTCAGTGGAAAAAATATCCTTG
>NW_005370777.1:1746754-1751081 GCF_000412655.1 Myotis brandtii
TCTCCCTCTCCCTTTTTCTCTGAAATCAATAAAAATATATTTTTAAATGGTTTCTTACCCCCAAAAAAGAAATTACATCGATACTGCTGTGTAATATATCCTTGGGAGTTCAATGTCAGGGATAAGACTTCTTGAAACAGTCTGTTTGAGTTCTGCCAACCATACATGGACCACAGACCACCACAATGCAAAATTTACACCATTCTAAGGTATGTCAGACTCTAAGGTAGATCATTCTAAGGTATGATCCAGAGCATGGATCACTCTGCATGTGGCTCATTCCTTTCAGTTTTTGAGGCTTGAATGTTCATGTGCCTTTAAACAAGTCCTTCTATTTTAGGAGGCCTGGGGAGACTAGTATAAAAGTTACATGTGGTAACAGTAAGGGCTGCAAAGCAAAGCCCTCAAAGGCGGCTCCTAATATCTCTGGATGTGTTTCTTTGCATGGAATCAACCGTGATGATTAAAGTCATTTCAGGAGTAGGTTTCTGGTGACGTAAGCATATTCTTGTGCAATGCGGTTGTCTCTTTAAGCAGCAAAATTCCATCCTATCCACCTATATTTTGGTTTTCAGGAAACCCCTTTCCCTGTGGCAGTCGGACTGCTGTCACACCCCGTACAGCTCCCCGTTCCCTGGTCTTAGACAAGCTGTAGGACTTTCCTGAGTTGATATCCTTGGTGTATAAAACGGGTCCAAGGATTTACACCTCATAGGTTTCCATGGGGATAGAAATGAAGGAACATTGTAGAGTGCCTCGTAAATAATAGGTGTTGGACGTGAGCTCCATTTCCACCTGTCCGCTCTCCTCGCCCGCCGACATTACCATTGACAGACAGCCTGGCCCCTTTTTCTGCTAAGAGACATAAGATAGAGTTGCCGGAAGTGTATTTATGGTCCAAAGTTTTCCCATTGCCCTTGTAAAAGAAATGAAAGAATAGGAAGCAATACATAAATAAAACAGGACTCATAGAAAACATCGACGCTGCAGGCCTCATATTGGCGTATCGCCTCCATTTGTTTTCACTGAATGTCAACATTAATATTCCGGTACTTTTTAGGGTGAAGTCCAGCCTTTCCTTGAGTATTGTAGCATTTTTTTTTCTAAATTAAAAATATTTAATTTGCCTTCATAAGAGTATCCAAACGTTATTCTACATTTGAACTAAAAATGATACCCATGGACCATCTGCCCCCTTGAGGTTTTTAACTATATGTGTACGCGACACGAGAATACTGGGATGAAACATGGGGAAAAAGTAGTTGAGTGTTTCCTTTTAAGATCAACGTGATATCCCTGATCCATTTGGAAATCGTGTGGAGAATGGCTTCGTCTTCTATGTCTTCGTCCAGATGTTTGACTTCATGTAGGTATTCACTAGCTTAGGATTCCAGTATCAGCTCCAAATGATTTTCATCTCCCACCACAAAGCCACCGTTTCAGTCCTCTGAACAGTTTGTCTGACTTCAAAAATAGTAACAAAGGCCACCAGCCTTGACCTGGGCCTTTGAGCAATTCTGAGATGCAACAAGCTTTGCTGGAGCTAAAATCGGCCTCTTTGAGCATGGATTTTGTATCTTTATGTAGGGCAGCTCCATATTCAGTCCAGTCTTGAAGCCTTAAAATTCTTTTGATACGAGTCAGTCCTCTGGGCTGCCCAAATGGCAAAGAAGGGAGGGAAGAACGGAGGGAGGGAGGAAAGAGAGATAGAGAAAGACCGAGGGGAGGAGGAGAAAGAAGGAAAGAAAGAAAAGAAAAAAGAAAAGAGGTAGGGATGGAGAGAGAGGGAAGCAAGAGAGGAAAGAAAATACCTGGAGTATACATCTAATCTTTTAGTTGACGTGTATGAATACATATACATTTTTAATTGCAAAGTTATTGCCACTTTGACCTTGTAGGCATTTTATGGGTCACACGATGTTTTTGAGTGTCTGCTACCGTCAAGAAAATGTAGTGGCCCCTAGGATGCTTCCAGTTCATGGAGAGTTAGATTTGAAATTCAGAGCATTTTTCCCACAGAGATCCTGTGACCTGGGAAGAGAAGCCCAAGCCCCCTACCAAAGCTAGCATGTGAGCTGAACATACTTCACTCACTCTGGGGCATGGCCGAGCGTCGTATGCTCAGACTCCGGGAGGGGTGCAGTGTGCCTCTTCCCAAATTCTTTCGTTAGGCAGCCTTTTGGGGAGAGCACCTGCAGGGGTGGTGTCCTGCAGAACACACCACAGGAAGTGTTATACCTACTGATCTCTAAGCCTGTTCCCATTTCTTAGACTCTGTGCTCCATTCCGCTTGTGGTATTTTCAGTTTTAGATGACAGGTGGATGAAAAGACTAGAGCAAAGATGGAATGGGGGTTCCCAAGACAAAAAGCCAGCACCTCCCCACAGGCACGCACCAGGCCTGCTTTGCCTTCTAGACTCGCAGTCTTGTGGCAGCTGATTTCCATTCACATGTCTAACCTGCTGGGCCCGGAGCAGACCTCATAGAACAAAAGGCTTCCCACCTTCCCGGCAGGGGAAACTTAGGGGAAGAGGGAGCAGTAGGATTGGGTAGAAACAAAGAATGTGTTATGAGACTAGACATGTGGGGTTCAAAACATGGATTCAGCAATGCTCTCCGCCTCTCTCATCTCAAACTAGTGAAGGGGTGTTCCCTGCTGCTAGGATTACAGGGCGTTGGGGGGCTGAGGATTTCAGTGGCCACCAGATCCCAAGGCTGCAGTGATCATCCTTCGAAGGCCACGATAGGTAAGGGATATGTATGTGTGTGTGTGTGTGTGTGTGTTTGTGTGTGATGATCATCCTTCGAAGGCCACGATAGGTAAGGGACATATATATATTATATATGTATATTACTCACTTGGTTAGTCCAATTTCTAAGTCATAGAATCGAGGTAGGTAGATTAGAGAGACTTTGATGCATTCTCTGTGGGAGTCGTGGGTCTATTTTTAAAAACTGGGAAGGACCTCATTCAATAGTTTTAAAACAGGCAAGGTTGTTTTTTAAACTTTGTTCATAGCCAGCATTAAAGCCGTGATTGTTGCTAGACGCTCGCTAATTCTCACTTCTCTATAAGGAGTATGTCTGCAGTCTTTCACAGTTTAACCATGCCCATTTTTCTCTTACTTGCAACTCCCAAACTCTGTAATCCTCAGTGTGCAGCACGCGGTCGGCCAAACAAATGGCCAGCCCACTGGTCGGTGGGGGTGAGCCATGGCACCACCTGCCAACAGGGCCTGGGTTCTGCCTGGAAAACAGTTCCCAGCCCTCTCTGCGAAAGAATGAGGGGGCACTAAACCCCAAGGTGGCAGGTAAAGAACAAATATGATTCTTTCGAGCTAGATTTTTCTCACGCTTTTAATTATCAAAACGGAAAGGCTTATCCTGATGATGATAAAATTATTCATCTTCATTTGAATAAAGTTCAAAACGTACAAAGAAGGAAATTCATCCACAGTCCCCACGCGCCGTGGTAACCACTGGTAACACGTGGATACATCGTACCTCTGTTTCCCACGCACGTGGACAGATGCCACCCAGTTTTGTATGTATACACATGTTTTTACTTACAGTCTTTTCTCTAGTTTTTTTAAATGGCTCAATTTTCATTTGAAAGGGCTGCCCCATGTTCCACTTGGAGGCTCTATGCCAGTGGTTCTCAACCTGGGCTGCACATTAGAATCACCTGGGAATCTTTAAAATCCTGATTTCTGGGCCTCATCCTCCGGAAATTCTGTTTCTTTGTTATGGGGTGGGGCCACAACATTAGTAACAAAGAAACAGAATTTCCGGAGGATGAGGCCCAGAAGTCAGGATTTTAAAAAGAGTCCCAGGTGATTCTAATGTGCAGCCAAGGTTGAGAACCACTGCTCTGTGCAGAGTACTTAATCAGACCCCTACTAATGAAAAATGTTAAACGCTATAATGAATGTTCTTGCAAACATGCCGTTGAACCCTTGAGCCAAAAAGATTTTCAAACCAGGAGTTTCCAACACAGACAAATCCTAGTGGTGCCCCAGTTTATATAAATTAATTATCTGGTGGTCAGTTTGTCCTAGGGGACAGATTTCCCACGGTCTCTACTGTGGTTTTTCTTTTTCTTTTTTTAAATTTTTTTTCTTTATTGATTAAGGTATTACATATGTGTCCTTATCTCCCCATTGCCCCCCCCCTAACCCCACCACTAATGCCCTCACACCCCTGGTGTCTGTGTCCATTGGTTAGGCCAGTGGTCAGCAAACCTCAGCTCGCGAGCCACATGCGGCTCTTTGGCGCCTTGAGTGTGGCTCTTCCACAAAATACCACGTGCGGGCGCGCACGTACAGTG
>NW_005370777.1:1751180-1756333 GCF_000412655.1 Myotis brandtii
ATTAAGTTAATAACAATGTACCTACCTATATAGTTTAAGCTTAAAAAATTTGGCTCTCAAAATTTCAATCGTTGTACTGTTGATATTTGGCTCTGTTTGCCGACCACTGGGTTAGGCTTATATGCATGAATACAAGTCCTTTGGTTGATCTCTCCCCCTTACCTCCACCCTCCTCCTCCCCTACCTTCCCTTTGAGGTTTCCCAGTCTGATCTGATGCTTCTCTGTCTCTGGATCTGTTTTTGTGGTCTCCTGCTGCTGCGGTTTTTCTAACGCAACCTCGGTACTTGGGTTCTCACTAGGAAAGAATTCAGAGCAAGACCCAAACTGTAAGAAAACCTTTATTTGGTAAATTACAAAGGTAGATGAAGTCATTCCTAAAAGAAATGGGCTTCGCAAACAAGTGATGGCAGTAAAAGAAGGGCCCTTGGAGCTTGGGAGTGAGGAAGCTAATGGTAAAGTGCCTGGGGCTGGGAGGGGGAGGGAGAGGGAAAAGGGAAAGGCGTGGCTGTGCTCCGGGGAGGAAGAGCGCTGGGGCCTCCATCCTAAGGGTTTTAAGGGCGGAGATTTTAGGGGCGTCCCAGGGAAAGATCTCCATCGAATATTCAGCAGCTTTCCAGATGTGTCCTTGCAGGGTTGTGGTCTCCCCTGTATTGATTGGCCGGCGCCAGGGCAGGGGGTCATTATTCCATGCAGCTGGTCCTGACCTCAGCCTTGGCTGGTTTCATTGCTTATCTCGGCCTGGAGCTGAAATACAACTTGAGGCCCACATGTTATCTCCAGGGAGGAAAGGTCAGGGGGTCCAAACCACATGCCCAGCCATATGCTAGGGGAGGAAAAGTCACCCTGGGGGCGAGGTCCCACCCTACAATTGATCTTCCGTTGCTAGGCCCCCCGGGGCTTTTCACCCTGGTGACCCTTTATACCTGGCCCATTGTCCTTGCTCTGCTCACGTCTGTCCAACTGCCTACTACAGCAGGTACCGCCCGTGACTAGGGCACAGGAGTACAAAGCTGGGCCGGAATCTCTCTGTCTCTCTAAAAGCCTCTCCTGCCAGAACCCGTTTGGCTCAGTGGATAGAGCGTCAGCCTGTGGACTGAAGGGTCCCAGGTTCAATTCTGGTCAAGGGCATGTACCTTGGTTGCGGGCACATCCCCAGTGGGGAGCGTGCAGGAGGCAGCTGATCGATGTTTCTCTCTCATCGATGTTTCTGGCTCTCTATCCCTCTCCCTTTCTCTCTGTAAAAAATCAATAAAAATTTTATTTAATAAATAAATAAAAGCCTCTCCTGCCCCCACCCTCCATCATTCAGCAAGCACTTCCTGGGACTGAGCCCTGACACAGGAGGGCAGCTCAGCCTGCATCCATGGGGATGTTCAACTGCAGTCCTGCCTGCCTTATGGGCCCACAAATACAAGCAGCCCTGTGTCTCCAGTTTGCATCCCTGGATTATAATCAGGATCTATCCTTAAAGTAGGATGGCTCCTCAGCTCGGGTTGCAACCCTGGATTGTAATCAGGATCTATCCTTAAAGTAGGATGGCTCCTCAGCTTCCTCTACTGTAGCAATTCTTCATCCACCGATTAAAGTTCCTGGTGGGGGGAGGGAAGGGCAGTGCTTCGGTGGGCAGTTGTCCCCATTAAATCATGACGCAGAGCCTCTGCTGGACACAGTGTTGCCTCAGGTAGGGCCTGCGGGTGAGAATCCCTGTGCTGGTGGCTCATGTCCAGTCACAAAGGACACCCTTTGCTGTTGGCTGCCTCTCCACTGGTCCTGACGTGAGACCCAGGCAACTCGCATGCCCTACCCCAACCCAGATGCATCGATCTTCCGGAGCTTCTGGGCTTAATGTTTTCAAGTTGTCTTTTTCAGAGCCTCTGCTGGACACAGTGTTGCCTCAGATAGGGCCTGCAGGGTGAGAATCCCCAGTCACAAAGGACACCCTTTCCTGTTGGCTGCCTCTCCACTGGTCCTGATGTGAGACCCAGGCAACTGGCATGCCCTACCCCAACCCAGATGCATCGATCTCCCGGAGCTTCTGGGCTTAATGTTTTCAAGTTGTCTTTAGTGGCCAAGAGCAGGGCCTGCCAGAACTCCTGGACTCCAACCCCAGCTCAGCCAGAGGCTGGCTTCATGAGCAAGTTATTTAACCCTTTCTAAGCTTAATTATCCCACAGGCAAAACAGGAATAATAGTTTTTTTTTTTAACAGTTTGCAGAAGTCTTTCAGCTTAAGTGTGGTTCTAAGCCAGTGGTTCTCAACCTTGGCTGCACATTAGTAGCCCATGGCACGGGGCTGTCGGGATTAAATGAGTCCCCCTGTAGAGCACAGTAAATAATCAATGTTGTCTGGTATTGTCATTAAGTAACTGTTGCCCTGAGTGATTCTCAGAACAACCCAGTGAGGTAGGCACTGCGTATGTCATTATCCCCGTTTTAAAATAAGGAAACTGAGGCTCGGCGCATGCTCTTCCCAGTAATCACCCCCACACCTGCACCAAACACCCCCGTACCAAACACGCACACACCTGAGCCGCCTTCTTTCCTGGGTGGTCCATGGAAGGTAGAAAATACTCAAGGCCAATTGCCAGAGTAAGTGTGACTCTGGAAATAGACTCACTGGAAAGGCCAACGCAGGAATTTTCCAATAAGCGAGGAGGGGCGGAGGGAGCCATGGTCGGAGACAGCCGAGTCTCAGCATTTGAGAGACGGGAGGTTAGTGAGTTTGCATTTATACCCAAGGGAGGTAGTAACTAGACATGAGAGCGCCACTGTGCCACCTAAAAGGCCCTGCTCCGGCCCTGTGGCTTGTGGCCTGTGGGAAGGGACACCTTAGTGCAGTGATGGCGAACCTTTTTAGCTCGGCGTGTCAGCATTTTGAAAAACCCTAACTTAACTCTGGTGCTGTGTCACATATAGAAATTTTTTGATCTTTGCAACCATAGTAAAACAGAGACTTATATTTTTGATATTTATTTCATATTTTTAAATGCCAAAGAAAAATCAACCAAAAAAAATGAGTTCGCGTGTCACCTCTGACACGCGTGTCATAGGTTCGCCATCACTGCCTTAGTGTTTGCTGTGCCCTGTGACCAGGATGGGTCGAGGCGTCAGCCACTTCCCTGCAGCCAGGGCTGGAGCTGAGCCTCAGGACTGGCCTCCTGTGGCCGCACACAGTTCACCCCACCCAGCTCTGAGACCGAGGCGCCTCCTCCCGCTGCCGGGACGAGGGTCCCACCAGCCTTCTTCAGGACTGCGTGGTGCTCCAGTGACCTGTGGGTGCTTACACACCATCCCAAAAGTTGATGGCAGAAAACAACACCCTTTCAAAAAATAGATATTTATATGGATTTCAGAGAGCAAGAGAGAGGGAGAGAGAGATAGAAACCTCAATGATTAGAGAGGATCATTGACCAGCTACCCCTTGCACGCCCCCTACTGGGGATCAAGCCAGCCACCCCCCACCCCACACCCCTCTCCCCTCGGAATGTGTCCTGGCCAGGAATCGAACCATGCTCTCCTGATTCATACATAGGTTGATGCTCAGCCAATGAGTCACGCTAGCCGGTTACAACACCCGTTTTATTATGTTTACAATTCCGTGAGCCAGGAATCTGGGCAGAACACGGCAGTTCTGCTCTGCTCTGCCTGACAATACCAGGGGCCTCCGCGGGGGTGGCTCGGGTGGCTGCAGGTGCTGGGGCAGCTCGACGGGGGACATCTGTCTGAGCCTGAGGTCCTCCCCGTGTGGCGTCTCCTGCAGCTCCAATGTCAGGGGCACTCCTCCCCTCGGTATGTTGAGCCTGGGCCAGGATGGCTGCTGTTGCTCCCCGGGCAGCCTCCCTGTGGCCAGCCCGGACATCCTCGTAGCGTTGCAATCTCAGGTGTTCAGACCTCTTACCTGTGGCTGGTTGCCCTCAGAGCAAGTGTTCCCAGAGGCCCAGGCGGAAGCTGCCAGACTCCCTACAATCTAATCTTAAAGGGCCAGCGTGTCATTCCTGCTGCATCCTGCTATCTGGGAGCCAGCAAAGCCCATTCAGATTCTAGGAGGCAGAGGAGCAGCTGCGCCCTCTCAGCGGGGAATGTGGCAGCCGGCTTGGAGACCAGCGACCACAGGGGGAGGGCTAAGAACATGGGCTTTGTTTGAGTCACAAACATCAGTTCATACCACAGCTCGGTAACCTTCTAGCTGTGTGATGTCAGGCAAATGACTTAACCTCTCTGAGCTTCAATTTTTTTATCTATAAAATAAGGATAATGATATTCTACCACAGATGCTTATGGTAATGTTACAGAAGACTGGAGAAATGGAGCTTAGAGAAATGGAGCTACACTTTATTATTATTACGCAGAAAAAAAATGTCTTTCAAATTCTGAGCAAACAAAGGAAGAAGCATTCTCTTTTTATATCTTTTCAGGTCTTTGTGTATATTACTTTTGCAGATAACTTGTAACCTTGAGTACATATTATATCTAACAAACACCTGGCATGAGACTATTATCAGTATCAGCGTATCAGCCCCTTCCGTTAGCTGGCTAGCTTGCAAGGTCAGACAGTTAAGTTTTTATCTTTTTCTATTATTCAAACTAAAACAGCTATTTTACAGAATAAGGGACTATCTAAAAATAACAGAGTTTATAATGACAGAGTTTATAGGACAAGGGACTATCTAACAATAGCAGAGAATTTCAAACAGCAGTTTTTATACAAAGTGGAGGTTACTATGCTTCAGTAAGACTTAAATGAGATCATTGTAGGGCTATGCACAGTGCCTAATACCAACTGAGTTCTCCCTGCGTAGTAGGCACACTACGTGGAGTAATAACTTAGTAGTGTTACTCCTCTGGTTTGCCATTTTGCTATTCCTTCATTCTGCCAGCATCTGCTAGGTGCCTGCAGTGTGCCAGGCACAGTCTCGGGCTCAGGCCTCCCCACAGGGGCAAGGACAACATGTTGCAAGCAGAGACCAGTTGGGCTTTCAGGTTTTTAATTAGTTCCTGGTGTTAGAAAGCGGTGTCAGTGGGCTAGCCAGTGCCAGCCGGCATCGTTGGGGAAGCAAGGGCTTGTCACCTACGCCTCTTGGATATCTCAACATTATCTTTGGCCTCGTCCCAATAGAGTCTCCTGCTCTCTCCCCTTTTTAAATGTGTGTGTG
>NW_005370777.1:1756376-1789033 GCF_000412655.1 Myotis brandtii
GCCATGTTACTAAGGAGAAGCAGGAGAAATGAGTCTGCCCCCCCCACCCCGGGTCGGAGTGTATCCCAGGTCCCATCTGACCAGCGTGTATCCGCTCAGGGCCAGCACTCAGCATGCCACCAGCTGCTCCTTGCACCGTGCACCCATGGGCCCTCCCTGACTTCCGGAATCCATACCTCAAACACTGAGATGAGAAAGTATAGGAAAGGTAACAATGCCCTGTATCCGATACATAATCATGAAAGAAGAACTCTGCAGAGCATTCTAAAATAAAGCAGAAAGCAAGACGTCAGAGAGAGTGCAGGCCAAACTAGGAGAGGCCATTTGGCAGGCAACCCCCGCCCCACAGTCTGGTCTCCGTGTCTTTATTTGAGCAGCTTTCTAACACCAGGAACTAATTAAAAACGAAGGGGCAGAGCTTCTGACCCAGCACTTTTCGCAACCTTTACACGTCCCATAATAGGCCTGTGAAAAATCACACTTGCTCAAATGACCATCTCTGACTTCCACGTGAAGACACTGGAGCTTTAAGGAGCTCCCACTTGGAGGAACTTGTTTTTAGGTTAGTGATAAAGGAGTTCACACTCACGAAGCTCGCTGTTCCCGCATCGGAAAGCTGATGGTGTGGAATCCCGGAATCGCCGGCTTCCCCTTACTGACCCAGAGCACAGATGTCTGCCACGTATCCCTGACAGCTGGACTTCAACCATCTCCATGGTAGACGACCGAGTCCAAGAGCCCACGACTTCCTGTGGAGACTACAGAAGTCAGCAGCCCCAGTCCGCCTTTCAGAGCCCAGGAGTGTAGGCAGTGGGAGGGCTCAGCCCTCCTCCACTATCATTTGTTGGTGCCTTACTCATTTTCCAGTCTGACTCATCCTTGGAGGCAAACGGGCTCGGGCTCAGTGTTCATTGCAGGAAGTGCCTGGCCGGCTGTGTGAGGTTCACAGTCTCCAAGCAGCCCACACCTGTCCTGTGGGGCCATCATTTCCCAACAGGTAGCTCCAAGGAGAAGACATTCCCTGTCAAATTAACTCTCGCGCCCAAAGGCGTTTCTCCCGTGCGGGTCTAAGACCAAGTCAGTCTGGCATTGGTCGGAAATGTGGTCGATCCAGCCCTAACCGGTTTGGCTCAGTGGATAGAGCGTCAGCCTGCGGACCCAAGGGTCCCAGGTTCGATTCCGGTCAAGGGCATGTACCTTGGTTGCGGGCACATTCCCAGTGGGGAGTGTGCAGGAGGCAGCTGATCGATGTTTCTAATTCTCTATCCCTCTCCCTTCTTCTCTGTAAAATATCAATAAAATATATTTTAAAAGAAAGAAATGTGGTCGATCCAGAAACCCACAGCCCTTCCACGTGGCTTCTGAAAGCCATCCTGCATTGCCCACTGCGTCTCATCAAGTGGAATCACCACCAAACAGTCCTGAGACTCATGGGAACTAAGTTATTCTCTGTGCTCAATTGGGGGGAACGGGGAGTGAGGGGGAGCAGGGGATAAATCACAGAAGCAGAACGCTCTTTCTGTGGTTTTGAAAAACCATGGACAGATGTCCAGGGACATTCATCAGAATGAAAACTTGGGACAGACTGACTGCTCTCTGTGACCAATGGACACCTCCTTTGAATGGGTTGTGACCTCAGGGGGTGTTGTCCAGACCCTGCCTCTTTGGGGTCAGACAGTGTCCTGTTTTCTCGGGGAGAGCAGGCAGGGTGGAGCTTTTCTCAGAAGAGAAGGCAGAAATCAAAGATTCACACCGGGAGAAGAGAAAGGGAAGCTGGAAGTCGCCTGGAGGGAGTGATTGAAGGTCTGAAGGAAAGAGCCTTCCTCCCGGCCCGCCTGGGCACGGAGCTGGGGCCTAACAGAATCTCCTGTCTCTTGCTGATTTGATGATAAAATATGGAGTGGACCCCCTGGGAGAGCAACCGCCTGGAGAAGTAGATGGATAATTGGCTCTGCTGGCGCGCTCGCTGCTGGGCCTGTGAGCCGCCCGCCAGCATGACTAACGCCTCTCCCTCCGCCTAAATTAGATTCTGATTGTGTTTCAGAGATGTTCACTGAATCGCAGATGTTGGAGGTAAAAAGACCCAAACTTCTGAGGAACACCTCCCGTGGAGCATGTGGGGTTGTCACGGGCACGGCTGGGCCCTCTCAGGCATCAGGCCAGGGGAGCCCCCTCCCTTCCCCGGCCTGGGGAGCCAGCCAGCTGCCCACGGGGGCTCTGAATGGAGTGGGCTCTGGACCAGCCTGTGGGGGCCTGTAAGCAAGTGCCTGGCATCAGTGACTAATTCCTGGTGTAGACCCTGAGTTGGACCCAGAGTGTCCCCTTCTCCGCACATTTGCGTACTCACTGCCAGGGCGGGTGGAGTGGTTCAAGGTCCCCGCCGGTTCACCCCCACAGGCTCCTCAGCCACTGGACTTCTCCAGTCTGCACTGAGCCATCGTAAACGCTTTCTGGTTTCTCTTGCAGAATTTAGCCTACGAAATCATCCTGACGCTGGGACAGGCATTTGAAGTGGCTTACCAGCTCGCACTGCAGGCGAGGAAAGGGGGCCATTCCTCCACGCTCCCAGAAAGCTTTGAAAACAAACCCTCCAAGCCCATCCCCAAGCCCCGCGTCAGCATCCGCAAGTCCGTGGTAAGTAGAAAGGATGCAGATGCTAGGGAAACCTGGACCAGAGGGGGAGGGGCTGCTCCCCGGGTGCCTGCGGGGAGGGGTGCCGGTGACACTCAGGGCCTGTCTTTCTTCACCTTTTCCTTGGCCTCCTCCCGGCACATGTCTGCCATCCTCTCAGCCCAGTTCCTGGAAAGCAGGGGGGACCATCTGCCTGAACCTGCGGGCTCCCGAGAAAACACCACCCCCTCTGTCTCCTCTGGCAGCCAGGAGGGGCTGGGCCCTGCTGCTGTCCTTGTGAATCGTTTCTGAAGGTCCCAGTGTGGGAACAACGTTCCCTGAGCCTCCGGGAGCCATCCCACCCGGGAAGCCTCCTCGAGCCCCTGGCCTGTAGGGAGGTTGGCAGAGGTTCACGGTGAAGGTGACTCTACCCAGAGGAAGCTGGATGCACAGGCCTTGGGCAGTTGGAGCAGAGCTGCACCGACTTTTGAGTTTGGGGTTTTGGGAAGTCTAGATGGCTGGCCCCTGGCCCCTCCTCCTGGTCCTCTGCCTTCCTCCAGGAATCTTCTCCCCTGCCCTCCCAGGAGCTGTGCAGACACCCTGTCTTACAGACTTGCATGCCTTCGGAGCGCCCTCCTCTGGTAGTAGCAACACCCAGAAGCGGAATGCTCCCAACCGGCTTCTGCTTCGTATGGCCCCCTAGAAACGCAGGGCAGGCCTGTCCTTCCATCTGTAACTCCCTCCCCTCCCACCAACCCCTGGCCCCAGGGCCCTGGGGGAGATGCAGGATTTCTAATGTTTGTGGAGAGGCAACTCTCTTTGTGACCTTGTGATAACCTTTGTGACCTTGTGGGTTCTTGTTGGCAATCTTCCTTTTGGCCTCTGCTCCTGTCACCATTCTCGGCAACATCAATGTCCCTGGGGTGGTCCCTGCCCCGGGCCTCTGTGTTCCTTGCCAGCTCACTCTGGGACCTTGCCTCCACCCCACTCAGCCATCACTCCATGCTCAGCCCTCCTCGCTGATCATCACCAGGGACTGGGCGCCTCTGAAAACCTGTCCTTCACGCCCTGCCCCCTGATGCCCTGGTCCTCCCTCCACAGCCCTTCCTCCCCTTCCCGGCCCGGTCCTGACACACTCCCAGAACTCAGAACTCCAAACTCACCGGGTCAGATTTCTTCAGCATTTTACAGACACCTGAAATGGGGTATGTCCAGGGCAGGATGGTTGGTTCTCCCCTCGAGGTTGTTTGTGATCTTTCCCAGCTCAGTAAGCGACACAACCATTCCCCACGGTGCTCCAGCCGTAAACCTAGACGTCACCCTGGACTCCTGGCTTCCCCTCGGCCTGCGTCCAGCCCATGAGCAGCTTCCGTCCACTCAGCCTCTAAAACGTGTCTCAGATCTGCCCACTCCTCTCCTTTCCTGTCACTCTTCTCACCCCGGGAGGGTCCAGCACTGCTCCTCCCTAAAACTACAGGAGTACACCTCCTAGCAGACCCCCGGCCGCCACACGGCACCTAGGGTCTTCTCAGATCATAGATCAGAGCCCGGCAGGTGTGGCTCAGTGGATTGAGCGTCACCCCATTCACCAAGAGGTCACCGGTTGGATTCCTGGTCAGGGCACATGCCTGGGTTGCAAGCAGGCTTGATCCCCAGGGGGCGTGCAGGAGGCAACTGGTCAATGTTCCTCTCTTATCAATGTTCCTATCGCTCCCTCTCCCTTCCTCTCTCTCTAAAATCTTTTTAAAATATTAAAAATAACAAGCCCATAGGTCAGATCATGGCACCACTGCCCAGCTCCCTAAAGCCTGACTTCCCACTGTACTTCTCTCTGACGCTCAGGCCTTTCTGTTCCTGGGAGACAAAGCTCACTCCTACCCAAGGCCTCTGTCCCACCTGGCCTCATGTCCCCCTGATATCCACGTGGCTGACTCTGTCATTCAGATCTCAGTACATGAGGGGGCTTTTTCTGGGCCACGCTCCCTCGTCACACTCAAGCTTATCTTCTGCTCTTAATTCTGTGTAGCATTTATAAATGGAGATTTATTGTCTCTCTTCCCCTACAAAAACTATGAGTTACATATCCAGGAATTTTCAGGATCCTTTTGTGGTTTCTCTTAGACTAGTCTATGCATTCTCGTGTGGGCTGTAGATCAGTTCTGGGCAGGCGCCTCTGGTCCCCATAGACTCAGCCGGAAGAGCACTGAGGGCTGAGCGCTCTGCCGGCTCATGGAATCCATCTGGGAGCTTCACTGAGCAATATGAAAACACACAGTGACAGCACTGATGTGCGTTAAGGGCCTCAAGGCCTCGACCTGCACCTGGTGTCCGTGTTCCATGTCCCTCGGCCCCAGTCGTTTATTGCTGAGAAATAATCCGTGATTCCTGAGAATAGGTGACCCGCTCCCACAGCCTTATGGAGATGCAACCAAATCACGTGGGAAGGTAAGCGATGGACATGGATCTCAACCTCCGCAGGTTTCAAAGCTCACTGTGCAAGAGCAATGGGAGAGGCCTCCCCGCCGCGCCCTTGCTCAGAGTTGCTGAGCAGAGTCGGGGACCAGAGCCAGGGGCAGACAGGGAAATACCCTTTGGTGTTTGGTGAAGAACTCGCCCCAGGCCCTTCTGAGAGCTCATGGCTTTGCATGCACAGGGCTAGGCCAGCTTTAACCGTTCTCCAGCTCAGCCTGACCTGGCCCTGCTCACCTCCCCCTGCAGGTGTCTCCCCTCCTGTCTCCCCCTCTGTGAACTGACTACAAGCCCTAAATGGGCCACGTTCCCTTCCCTTGGGGACTTTGCCCATGCTGTTCCCTCTCCCCTGCCTTGGCCAGGCCAACTCTTGCTTTCCTTCAGCTCTCCATTTAGACGTTATCCCGTTCTTTTCATGTTACCTGTTCAGCAAGTATGTATGATGTGCCTACTGTTAACTGGGTTGCCGGGAGCTTTTCTAGGTAGTGAACAGAACAGACAAAACCCTGTCTTCATGACAAATAAACAGATGCGACAGGATGTGTGTGGCGAAGGATTACACAGAATAGTAAGAGGAGAGCCAGCAAGCTGGGGCGCTGTTTTGGATGGGCCCATGGTGAGGAGGGGATGTTCGAGCAGCCACCTGAATGATGTTAGGACATAAAGCAGGCAGGGGTCTGGAGAGGAGCATCCCTCAGAGCAGACGGAGCAGCCAGAGCGGCAGAGGCCCTGGGCGAGGGCTTAGTGCTGGGGGAGCAGCATGGGGGGGGCGATGTGGCTGGAGCGAAGCAAGGTAGGCAGGCAGGGCCACCTGCAGGTCACCTTGAGGACTTTGGGTTTATTCTGTGATGGAAACCATTGGAGGCTTGAGAATTAGGGAGTGGCATCACCCCCTCCTGGAAGTCCCCCTGACTCCCTGACGTGGGGTCCGTGGCTTTCCTGCGGGTCCACAGAGCACCCTTCCCCCTCCCATCTCACTTCTCAGTGTTGAGTGTTGCCCTGTCCGCTCCCCAACCGTTGCCTTCAAGAACAAGGCCCGCATCTCATTCCCCGTCCCTTCTCCAGTGCCTTGCACACGGTCCATATGCACTAAATGTGGTCGAAAGAGCAAATAAATGATTCTCACAGCCAACAGCCCTGAAGTCCTGCTGGGGTGGTGTTGGCCCCTGAGTAGTGGTAGGTTGCGTGCTCCCACCCCGTACAGGTACCACATAACAGGCATCAGCCTTTCTCTCTCAAAGCAGATCGACCCCTCTGAGCAAAAGACTCTGGCCAACCTGCCGTGGATCGTGGAGCCGGGACAAGAAGCCAAGAGGGGGATTAATACCAAGTATGAGACCACGATTTTCTGATACTCACCGTCCTCCCGCCCTCGTGGTGCCTTGCACGCCGAGCAGCCCGGAGCAGGCTTCCCTTCCCGCCTCCGTTCCCACCCAGCCCAGGAGGGAGACTGCTCTGTTTGTGTGGCCTTGTCACAGGTGAAAGGCCACTGGCCATTCCTGGGGACGTTCTTTCTGCACCAGTGACAGAAAGCGCAGCCGAAACCCTGAGAGGCACGAGCTGAGATTTCCGCGGGCTCCCGACTCCCCTCCCTGTCACCACCCAAGGTATTTCCAATGACTTGGCCCCCACACTTGCTTTGCTGTCGTTGGGGATAAACATCTTTTAAAAAAAAGTGCAGGGGATCTCTAATACTGCCTAAAAGTATAAAAATCTTGCGTTTTTCACTGTCCACAGTTTTAAAGGTAGAATCAGAACAGAACAGCCCCCACAAAGCATCTGTAAAATCATTCTATCACTGAGCATCATTTCACGCAACAAAAACTACCCTCCATAGTGGCCAGGAAACCCTGCCTCCCAATTTCTATATTTGTGGTTTTTTATGTCATCAACTATGTCGGCTAAAGAAAACCTTCACATCTATGAACTGATTCAAAATTTACGAATGATTTAAAGCAGAGAAATTTATTATGCACAGGAAAATGTGTCTTGTATTCAATATTTTTACTAAAAAGATGTTTCATTAATGCATTGATAAGCAAACGAGGTTAGTTGTGAGGGATGTTCCCGGTTTCGTTTCAAGTAACTAAATCTCTACTGCTACGACCAAGAACGTAGGCTGAGCGTGGGAAGGTCCTGGGACTCTCCCCCAGGCAGGAGATTCGGGCAAGCAGACGGGGGTCCCACCCCAAGTGCTGACGCAGCCACAAGCCTGCAGAGATTGTTTTTTTAAATCTTCACAGTGTTTTAAAGAACATGTTAAAATAAAAACCTAGGGCTCCTGCTGTCAAGATTTCTGTCATGGAAAACTTGTTTGAGAAAGGTGTTAATAAAATTCTATTGCAAAAATTTGTTTTCTAGAAAAAATAAATACAAAAAAAAAAGAAGAGATTCCAAAGTAATAAAACTCTTTTCTTGACACAGAAAAATAAATAATGTTTGCTTACTATTTGATTAAATAAAATTTACTTACATTTCATTAAGCTATTTTACTTTTTTTAATGTCTCTGTGGAGTATTTGTATGATAAATACCATAATGTATATTTATGTAGAATCAAATTATATACAGTACCAATATCATTATAGAAAAAAATAACATTTTAATGTATATTGTTCTAACTGATCATATTGTGAATCATTTTGAAGTTCACTATAGAGATATTGATAAATTGTGGGACTGTCTTAATGTTGCTTTTTTTAAAAAAAAAAATTAACCAATATGATTTTAAACCTGAGAATATCAGTTACATTCATCAGTTGGTGAGTTTTGGAAGATAACTACATTTTATTTCAAACTGACACATGTATATGGTTTCAGTTCAGTGTGGAAGAATTTTAATACAATATTAAATTACTTGAACTGAACAGTTCCTTGTACATATTTTGCCTATTCACTGTCGATATGTATGTAGAAAATGGAAAGTAAAATAACACATCTATGGTACCAAAAGGAAACTGTATAGGAGCAAAGTGAATAGTAGCTTTGCCGAAACAGAAACATACGTGTAAATATGCTTGGGCTTCCAGTTATAAATTTTGTAATTTTTGTCATTATTTATATCCTATAAAAAAGCACACAGAATAAAAAGGAGATTGTACAGCCGCCAGCGCCTGGCATTGTTCTGTGAGCACTTCCTGCTTCCATTTAGGAGGGGAACTAGAGGGCCAGCCCTCTCAGCGTGCATAGCCGAAGGGATCTTTACACGGGCACAATAATTGAGGAAATCTGCTCATCTCCAAGTTCAACCCGTCTGAAAAGATACAGTGGCCTTCACAGCTTGAATTTCAGCCAGAAAGCCCCTGTTGTCTTGGTTGAAATATTAAAGTGGGCTGTGAGGAGAAATTGCCAAAACAGAAATTTCTAAAAGAGGAAGTGACCACGAACTGGGTCACTTTTATAGGATCACAGAGATGGCAGGTTGGGTAAAGCACCTGCGTGTTTGTCTTAGCTCAGGCTGCCATCATGAAATACCACAGTCTGATGAGCTTAACCAATACATTTAATTTCTTACAATTCTGAAGGCTGGAAAGTCCAATGTCAAGTCCAAGCCCGCACAGTGGTTTTCATAGAAGGCACTTTCTCTTGGCTTGTAGGCGGTCACCATCATGCTGTTTGCTCACATGACCTCTGTGTGTGTGAGCCCAGGTGGGGAGCAGCAAGCTCGCTGGTGTCTCTTCTTACAAGGGCACTAATCCCATCATGAGAGCCCCACCCTTATGACCCCATCTAACCCTAATTATCTCCCAAAGGCCCATCTTCAAATACTATCACATTGGAGGATTAGGGCTTCGACATGTGAATTTTGAGGGGACACCAACATTCCATAGCAACATTCATCAATCATTTTCCCTAAAATGCATGTGCCAGCTGTGAATTGAGTGGTTAGAGACACACCGGGAAAGATCAATGGTTCACATTCCATACCCTGTGGCTTTCAGATCTCTCCACAGCTGGATCCAAGTCTGTTACTCTGCAAAACACATGCCAAAGCAATCTTGGGGCACTCCCAGCCTGACATGCAGAGGCCCAGGGCTTTGAACCCCAAAGAGCTAAAACCATCCTGCAATGGGGTGGCATTCACAGAGGCAGAAGGGCGGGTTTCCTGAAGGAAGGTTTGGGCTGGAAATTTAGATGGTAATGCTTCAATTGAGCTACTTTGGCCCTTTATCTTTGCTAACCAAAGGTCAGTATTGCTTTTATTCATTATCTCCATGGATCAAATGCTTACTTGCATCAGTTATGGCCCCAGCACAAAGCAGATGGCACACTCCAATTAGGATCATTTAAGAGTTTAATAAATAAAATACTTACATAGGTGTTGGCAGCCTGTAGGGTAACAGAGGGGGTAGAGCAGTGTCCCTGGGCTGGTGATGGGCTGAGAGGGAATGGGAGAGGAGGGGGCTGCATACAGGTTGAGGAATGTGGCCCGGTGCAGGGGCCCTCAGCAAGAGAGCCATGGATTAAAATACTTTGCTCTCAGCCCTGGCCGGTGTGGCTCAGTTGGTTGAGTGTTGTCCTGTGTACTGAAAGGTTACTGATGCAATTCCCTGTCAGGGCACGTGCCTGGGTTGTGGGTTCCATCCCCGGACTGGGTGCGTATGGAAGGCAATCAATGTATGTTTATCACATTGATGTTTCTCTCTCTTTCTCTCTCTAAGCGGGTGAGGATTAATATATATTTATATGGCCCTGACCAATTTGGCTTAGTGGATAGAATGTCGGCCTGTAGACTGAAGGATCCCAGGTTTGATTCCGGCCAAGGGCACATGCCCGGGTTTCGGGCTCAATCCCCAGTTGGGGGCATGCAGGAGGCAGCCAATCAATGATTCTCTCTCTCCCTCTCCCTTCCTCTCTGAAATCAATAAAAATATATATGTATCCTGATCTCACTCTCTACCTTCCATTCTGCATTACCTGAACCCACGGATGCCAGAGGGCGGAGGGCCACTGGTATGGTCTACACAGGGCAGCCTCTAGCCACCAATCAGGACTGGGAACAGGGAGGAGTGGATCTAAGTGGCAAACAGAGAGCGAGCCCCCACGTATCAAAGAAGGGATTTGAGCTAATTTTCTTGAAGGGGAAATCTGACAAGTTGGTAATTGCCATGTCCATGGGCGTGGGGATCCTTGAATGCTATTATTATTCCAAAAAGGACTTCAATTCAATCACTCCATTAATTTTTTTCTCCTTAAATTATATTCTATGACAAATTTGGGTAAATGAACCCTATGAAAATTATTCCTGGTTAGTTCATTAATAAGTCATGGAAGTGATTTTTCTCAAGACACCAGATATTTTGTTGGAATACTTGGGAATATTGCTGGTGCATATCACGTCTGGATGTGATGGGGCGGGAGACAGGCTTAAAGAACACATGGCCAAATCCCCAAAAATCAATACAAATTCACACTTGGACCAAATAACATTTTGTCTAAGCTATTTCTGAAAAGAAATGAAAATTTGATAAGTGGGTGAACCTCCAGAGTTCTTGCTTCTTCACTGAATTGGAATATGATGTCCGTGTTCAGAAGGCTATATGGAATAAAGCCTTTTTTTTAAACATTAAGTTTTTCAGTTCTCTTTTTTTATACAAGCTCTTCACTGAGTATGTTTCTTATGAAAATTAAGCAATCTGACCATTATAACACATTTTTTAAATTAAATATTTATTGTTGAAAGTATTACATATGTCCCCTTTTTCCCCCCATTGACTCCTTCGAGCCTTCCCCTGCTTCCCCCACCCAGGCCTTCACCACCCTATTGTCTGTGTCCATGGGTTATACATATATGCATACAAGGTCTGTGATTTCTTCCTACTACCCTCCCCCGCCTCCCCTCTGAGATTCCGCAGTCTGTTCTATGCTTCTATGTCTCTGGATCTATTTTGTTCATAAGTTTATTTTGTTCATTAGATTCCACATATGAATGAGATCATGTGATACTTGTCTTTCTTTAACTAGCTTATTTCACTTAGCATAATACTCTCCAGGTCCCTCCATGCTGTTTCAAAGTATACACATTTTCTTAAAATAAGATTGGGTAAGCGCCCAGCACAGGCCAGCAGTCGCACTGCACCATGGTGCTCCATCAGGTGCCCTCACCCCTGGACCCCACACCCATTTGCTGCTGTCGGAGCAAACATGTGAACCCAGGCATCGGCCTGCCCCGGTGGCAGAGTCCTGTTTCCACAGAAACCAGCTCCAAACAGGCAGAGGATTTCCTTAGCCCTGTCGAGTAATGACCATCTTGCACACTGTGAGCTTCCCTTGGTGCCCTCAAATCAGAACTTTCTTTTTTTGTTATTGTTAATCCTCACCCGAGGATATTTTCCCATTGATTTTTAGAGAGAGTGGAAGAGCGGGGGGGGAGTGGGGGGGAGACATCAATTGGTTGCCTCCTGCATGTGCCCCGGGATGGAACCTGCAATCCAGGTATGTGCACTTGACCGGGGATCAAACCTGTGTCCCTTCTTTGCTAGGGCCAATGCTCTAGCCACTTAGCAACATAATCCAGGGCAACCAGAACCTGCTTTTGGTGGTGGGATTAATCCTAAGACTTTGGTGCTGACCTGGGGAACACCAGTTCTACGTAACTGTTTCCCGTCTTCATCTCAAGCCAATGTACTCGCTCAAAACTCACTCTGAGCTCAGGGTGGCGCCACTGTCCTTAGAGTTGTGAATGCAGAGCCAATCACCCCACCCAACATACTGCACTCTGTGTGTAACTCCTAACAAATCACAGCTACAAATTACCGCCAAAACAATGTCTGCTTTCCTCTCCAAAACCCCAGAGACCTGTGTAGTAAAAGCTGCACAGGCATTCCAAGAGTAATGACCAGCGATGCAAAGACTTACACATACATCAGACTGAATAAAGATTCTCCAGGGGCGTCACCCAGCTGAAGGTGACAGCTGAGGTTTTGGTTTTGTTTTTTAAAAATATATATTTTTATTTCAGAGAGAGGAAGAGAGAGATAGAAACATCAATGACGACAGAGAATCGTTGATTGGCTGCCTCCTGTATGTCCCACACTGGGATTGAGCCTGCAACCTGGGCACATACTCTGGGAATCGAACTGTGACCTCCTGGTTCATAGGTCGATGCTCAACCACTGAGCCACGCCAGCTGGGCAAGCAGCTGAGGTTGACCCATTGCTTGGCTCAGACGCCTGAGGAGCACACGAGTCGCACGCCAGGCTTCATGAGCACAGCGGAGCTAACATGCACCTTCCAAGTCCTGCCATTTAGGAGGACTCTCAGTGCCACAGTGAGAGTCAGTGGAGATGGGTCGCTCACAGCCAGTCAGCTCTCAGCCTGGGATGAGAGCTGGGCAGAGCAGTCCCGTCAGTGCTCCACTGAGCTGGCCTTGAGTCTGTGGCCTCCATCGAGCACCCCTACAGCTGCTCCTGGGGAGCCTGCCGCCCCCATCTTACTGCCTCTCGTCAATAAGACACCTCTGGAGGGAAGTCAAGACGCCTCCACGTAAGAAGCAACATCAGCTGATTTCTGACATTTGAGAAGCTGATTTCTCGCCACTTCTCAAACCTGCATACTCAGTTTTCCGAGACAAAATAAAAAACAACACAAAAAAACCTAATTTGCTAAGTGATGAATCAGGGGAGACTTGGAAAGAAGGCAGGCACAGGAAATTCAGGAATCCCATTTCAGCAGGCATTTCTGGGGAGTTGATCTGCGGGGAGGGGAGAGGTGGTAAACTCAGACAGCTTCAAGGCCACACAGGTAACAGGAGTGGAGGGAGGGCTATGATGACCCACAGAGCAACTGCCTCATCTTGGGGGTGAGGGGGATGGCTACTCAGTTCCTGCTGATTCTTGCCAGCCATGGTGGCTCAGTGGTTGAGCATCAACCTATGAACCAGGAGTTCGCAGTTCAGTTCCCGGTCAGGGCACATACCCAGGTTTTGGCCTCGATCCCAAGTAGGAGGCGTGCAGAAGGCAGCCAAATAATGATTCTCTCTCTTCATTGGTGTTTCTATCTCGCTCTCTCCCTCTCCCTTCCTCTCTGAAATCAATAAAAAACATTAAAAATTTTTTTAAATGTGTGAAAGTGTCCAGTACAGGGCCTGACACATAAAAGGCCTATAAAAAGTAGTAGCTCCCCCTTCCTTCCTCCTAAAAATGATTTATTGTCTCAGAAAGTTACTTGACAGAGTGGGGCATGTCGACATAAGAAACGTCCAAACCTGTAGAGACTTTTCCTATGAGTTTATTTGAACCGCACTGACAACATGTGCTGGGGAGCAAGACCTCAAATGCTCCGGAGAATAACAATTTTGCAGCTTCTTTTATGCATTTGAAATTAATGTGGGAACATAAGGAGGAGTACATGAGAGTGGGAGAAAGCAAGGCGGGGACTGGATTACAGGATAGTTAAGATTATGTGCTCTCGTGAAACCTAGGTGCACAGAAGCAATGCAGAGGGCTTGCTTATGGCAAAAAATAAACCTTTTGCTAAAAAGCTATATGCCTGGGGCATGACTGCCCACCAGACCTACCCAGTTAGGAATTTATGATCAGATCACCCTTTGAGGTTACTTTCCCTAGAACTTTTTTTCATCCACAGGCATATAAACCCAAGGTGAAGGGTTCAGAACCACTGCTAACTGAAGATGAATCCAAAAGGAGAAAGAGATCTCAAATGCATTCTCCAGCTGACCCCTACACAGGTGTCCATGACCCCAAAAGGATTCCACTTCCAATTGCAACTGACACTCCACTTGTAGCCCAGTGGTCTGGGTCTTTCTATAAAGAACAAATCCTCTCTCTCTCTCCTACTAGTAAGCTCTATGGGCCTCTGTAACTTGTTTCCTGAGCCCACGCACCCAGCTGGCTCACTTTTTCTACCTCTGTGACTTTCTAAATAAACTTGCATTTGTATTTGATAAAAGAGAAAGAAAAAAATCAGATTTGTATTCTGGCCCTGGCTTTGATACTGATTAACTGCCTGGGGTGTGGTTCTTCCTCTATAAACTGCAACTGCATAGTCTGCAAATCCACTCGTAACTACTGTGAAGATAAAATAAGGGCTGGGCCCAGCCAGCGTGGCTCACTGGTAGAGCATCTAGCTATGAACTAGGAGGTCACGGTTCAATCTCCAGTCAGCACACATGCTCGGGTTACGGGCTCAATCCCCAGTGAGGGGTGTGCAGGAGGCCGTGACCAATGATTCCCTCTCATCACTGATGTTTCTATCTTTCTCTCCCTCTCCCTTCTTCTCTGAAATCAATAAAAATATATTTTTTAAAAACTAAAATAAGGGCTGGGCAGTGCCCTGAGTGGGGAGGTGATGCAGATTTGCATGGATGAATGTGAACATCTGCTCCAGCTCTCAGAGCAGCCACCTGGGTCCTAAGCAGGCGTCTTCACTCACCTGCTGGGTGTTTTCCAGTTTGATCTGTTGCTCAGAACCACCAGGCACACACTTGGGCTTGGAATGCTCTCTCTGGTTTCTTATTCTAGCCCTGGGTGATGGGGAATCGCAGAGGCAGGTTTTTCTCTCCACTTCTGTGGGATAAGCAGTATTCCCTGTTCTGAGAGCCTGGCCTCATGAGTGAATTTACAATGAATAACAGCAACTCATTTTCCTGAATCATAATTGAAATGAAAATGTCCTAACTTTTGGTCTCCTCACAACATCATCTGATTCAGAAGTCAGTCACTGTTGATGCCAAATGACTTCAAAAGCCCGGTCTCTGAGGAGTCCCGGGTTTGATGCAAATTCTTCTGCCCCTTCCACAGGCGTGCACACAACTACACAACAATTCTGTGGTTAAACTCACAGCTGAACAGCAGCTTTTTTCCTAAGGCGGGAATGTTAATAACCGTACATCATACATCGGTAGGTAGTCTTAGGGAGAGGGTATAGGCAAGGAAATCTATTCATGTGACTATCCTCAGAGACTAAGAATTATAAGAAAACTATTTTCTCCTTTTCTAAAGGTCAGTAAGTAAATTATGGTAACAGAGCATTTGCTGAGTCATAGATTGCCATACTTGCCAACCTAAACACTCCGGGGATATGTTTATTCATTTCATATAATTTGGAAGCAAATCTTTTCTATCCAAAAAAAGTTTTACTTTTCCCTAATGCTGCTTCACCATAAAATGTGAAACTAACCCGGAAGGTGAAGAAAATGCTAGTGATGTGCTGCATCTTAATCTGACAGCCCCTTGGTACCCTAGTGCAGAGAGAACACAGCACATGCTCTGGGCGGGCGGGCAAGCAGGGGCTTCAATCATTCAGATACTTATGGAAGCTCCAATGGGAGCCAGGATTACGTGAGACTCTGGTACAAAAGACAGAGACCTGGCTTTTGTGGAGCTTCCGACCTAATGGGGGACGCCAATAAGTAAGCGACACAGGGCAACAGAAGTCATGTAAGAGAAAAGAGGGCGCTACAAAGGTAATCTCAAAGAATTTATGAAGAATAAGAAAAAATTAGAAGAAAAAATAGGGGGAAGAGGGGTAGTATTGAAGAGAGGGCAATGTATACAAAGCCACAGAAACAAGAGAGCACACAGTAGGCCCAGGGTTTTAAAGAGGTAAAAATCATGCAGAGGGCAGGACTGATGCATAGATGGTAGTTGGGGACCTGTTGCCAGGCAGATAACGGGACCCAAATAATGGCAAGCATTGTTCACTGGTCCAAGCTCCAAGATAAATACTTCGCGAGCATTGTCTTACTAAATCCTTACAACCCTGAGAAGCATTTTACAGGTAAGACAGCTGCTGATATATTCTTGTGTTCTTATTATCTATTGTCCTTAATCTCCCCCCAACAACTAAAATGTATTTATTTATTCCATTGGCTGCTGCTTAAAATAGTGCTTGGCACACAGTAGACCCTCAAGGCATATAAGATAGATAGGTGGCTGAATGAGGCTGAATGAACAAACAAAGGAATTTTGGTCAAGGTTCCTTCACCCACACCCACTGTATTCACTACACTTACCACACTAACTTGTAATGTTTAGTCTTTGCTGGTCCTTCTCAGTCCCTGTGCTGGTCCCTCAACTCACCAACCTGGACCTAGTCCCGGGCCTCCCTGACATCCATTTCACTGCTGATCTCTTTTGGTTTTGTGGTTTCAAGTGTCACGAGTCACGATGATTCTCGTGGTTTCTATCTCCATCATAGATTTTTCTCATGAGCTCCAGACCCTTTTACCCAACCAGCTACTCAACATCTCCACTTGAATGCCGAATGGCCACTTCAAATGTACTATGTCCGAAAAACCACACCTTTCATTGTCTTCATCTCAGTTGTTCAAGCCACACAAGCCCAAACTTGGTGTCATTCTGGAATTGTCTTTCTCACAACCTTTATCTAACCCATTAACTCTGATCTTCAAACTATATCCAGAATCTATCACAACCTCTACTGCTGCTACTCTAGACTGGCCGCCTTCATTTTGCCCAGATTATTGCAAAAGCTTCTCATTGGTCTCCCTGCTTCCGCCCTTGCCTGTCAGCTGGTTCTCACTGCCAGAGTGATCAAGTTAAAGCTTCAGGCAGATGCTGCACAGCTCAACCCCTCCTTGAGCCCCTGGAGGCCCTCCACAGTGCACTCCTATTATACTCCCCTCACCCGGTCTCCTCCAGCCACACTGACCTCCTCCCGGTTCTGGAACAGACCAACCCATCCCACTTTCAGGCCTTCGCTTGCTCTCCAGATACCTGCATGGCTCAGCCCCTCACCTTTCAGGTCTGTACTCGTGTCACCTTCTCAATAAGCAACTCCATCTAAGACAGTAACCCTCCCCCTCCCCGTGTACACCCAGTATTACAACTAATACACTACAGGTTTTGCTTATTTACTTTTCGTCCACCTCTCCCTCGCCCCCAACTGCAGTATGGCAAGGACTTTGTTTTGCTCACTGCTATCTCCCTACAAATATGCCAGGTACACATGGTAGATCTCAATACATATTTACTGAATGAAAGAATGAATAGATGAATTCTATCCTTTACAGGATCTTCTCCAGGTCAGTTACACCAAGCAGTGATCAGACAGACTGAGGAGACAGAAAATTTTGGTAGAAGTGAATTATACAGAGCTGATAACACTTCATCAAAAGGTTGATAGATTTGGTTTGAAGAATCCTTCACATTTGTTTTCTAATCAACAAAGAACAGCTGAAACCGGTTTGGCTCAGTGGATAGAGCGTCGGCCTGCGGACTGAAGGTCCCAGGTTCGATTCCGGTCAAGGGCATGTACCTGGGTTGTGGGCACATCCCCAGTAGGAGATGTGCAGGAGGCAGCTGATTGATGTTTCTCTCTCATCGATGTTTCTAACTCTCTATCTCTCTCCCTTCCTCTCTGTAAAAAATCAATAAAATATATATTTTTTAAAAAGTAACTGCTTAAAAAAAAAAAAGAACAAAGAACAAGCAAGGAGTATGAAACAATCTGAAAATGTTTTTCAAAAATATTTTTTGAAATTTTATTTTTATAAAAATTTTTCTATTTCATGTATTAAAATGTATACCAAGGACAAAAAAATCATGTAAACTGTATTATAGATACAAAACATACAAGACACATACAATGTAAAAAAATCTTTATATAAAATGCAATGTAATTTCCAATACAAAAAATAAAATAAAAAAGCAGGGCAAAATGCGTATCACAAGTACAAAGCAACATCCTCCCCTTGACTGACCACCTCAGCTGCCATGAAATCTGCAGCTACATCCTCCTTGCTTCTCCTCATCCCTCATGTTACCTAGTCTTTCTTCCATTTTCCTTTATAATTTATTTTTAAGACAAAGGCCATCAAGGCCTTTTAAGAGCTGATATTTGTTGTTATACTTTAACAGTCAAGTAAGTTCAATTCCAAAAGTTAATACTTCACACTCTGAGCTATAAACGAGTTCCTAAACACTGCATGCAGATAAAGTTCTAATGAGGATACTCTAAGCAGAACACGCCATTTACATAAATTTCTTTTATAAAATTAAGACTGCACATCACATTTGTTTAAATCACAGTAAGTCTGTAACAAGTTCCTTAACCCATAAAAAAAAAAAAGAACCTCTTTAACAATGTAAAAGATTTTATTCACTCTATTTATGGTTCTAAATAGACATATCTAATCTAAAATACACCTGGAGTGGTCTAGTCCTCCTGCCCACCTTATTATGTGATAACAATAAAAACTGGTTCATGGCCTACCTGCTGCTGACACTAATACCCATCTGACTTAGTCCCTGTTACAGCAATAAATTTTTAAATTTGGGTTATTTTTTTATGTAGCAACCATATCTATCATTAATTTATCAGCATATCCCTTAACAATATATTTCTGGGAAAATGTTTAGATTAAAGTTGCAATTAAGGTTCCTAATCAAGAGGTCAAAAAAGCTAATTATTGATGCTGATGTGCTTTTTCCCTGTCAGAATCTACCTTTTCTGATTAACCTCCCAGGGAGGCAGGGAGGAAAGGAAGCAGATAAGGAGAGAAGGGAAGGGAGACAGACTGGTTGGAGGGTCAAAGGGAACACCATCCAGAGTCCCGATGACTCTGGTTCTGAGAACTCTCCTAAATTCACTCAGCGAACAGCACTGACATTGCCATTCATCTAAAAGTAAATGGAATTAGAAGAAAATCATTTTCTACTATTCTATATTTCTTAGGAAAATTCTGTTATTAAAATTGGCTCCTTCTCCATCAATCTGATTTACTAATATCTAACTGTAGAGAAAACTGCTTTAAAAACAAAACAAAAAACAGAAAAATAGTGAAAATTAAGGAAGGTCTGGTATGTAAAAAAACAGAGAGCAGGACAGTGCCCAGCTCAGAGGCTGACCACGGGAGTCCGTTAGGGCACGAGCTGTCCTCAACTAGTGAGGGAAGGTAGACCAATAAAATCGACTCTGCAACACATAATTTTCACTCCACAGAAAGAATTTTGAAATCCAAGACTCACTGATGTAGTGAATTAAAGGAAATATTGCAAATTGTGCTCACAGACACAATATTTTTAAAGCTAATTTAAGGAGTGCAAATAAGCTCCAAGGTTGTATTTGGGGAACTATACCCCGGTGGGGTCATGTGGCTCAGAAAGCAGGCCACTGCTACTCTGAGGCACAACTAGCATAATGACAATATTAAAATACATATTTCCTTCCAGTTATCCTCATTAATTATGTCAACCAATTTGAATGTATCAAGAGAGAATTTTACCAACAGTATAACAAGGTACGTATTTACATTTTCATTTGCATCTTAAAGACAAATTGTTAAAAATAACGATGATTATGAAAAACAAGATTAAAGGTGTGTTCACGGGGAGGGGGGGTGGGGGGGGAGAAAAATTAGTATCATTCTTCAAACCATAAACAATTCTGTAATGAATGCAATACTGTAAAACAATTCACAGCTTTATAAAAAGTAGAAATACAGAGTTCATCACAATTTTTTCCAATTCAAAATTTAAGAGATCGACTTATATTAATGCTTAACTATTTTACTCTAAAGTCTGTAAAATATATAAAATACCAAGATTATCAACAGTCACATATGTCTTGAAGTCAGGGGACACATGTATTTTCATCAGATTGGTTCCATTTGTGTAGAAGGTCTGTGAGGATTCCCCAGTGATGACATTCCACCACTGTTCAGAGAAAAATAAAATTCCCATTAGATTGGTAATTACACTGTGTGACAATCGTAGTACAAGCCAGACCCTTCAACCTATCACCTCCCCATGCCCACACTTCAAGCAAACAGCAGGAAAGAAGTCTACAGTTAACTCTGAATACAGTTATCAACCAGGTCAGCCTCTCCTGACCAACCCTGGTGACTGTCTCACAGCGACCCTACACCTCCCTCCACTGGGAGAAGCGTGCAGCCTGTTGAGAGTAGCAGACACAAGGCCACTCGATATCCATTATGGCCATGGTTGGGCTGAGCTCGTCTGCACGTCCTTCTCAGTGGAATGGGCAGAAGAATGCCCTCTCTCCTCTAAAAATGCCCCTTTGCAGACATGAACTGGCAGACACCAAGGCTATTCATAATATGGCTACAGGATAGAATGTCCTCTCTACTGAATCTTCCCTTTCACCAGGAGTGATTCAAGAGCCGATGACCAAGTTTCTTTATAAACTCTTGTCATTCATACATGGATTTGCTAAATAAATACTGAACATCTCAAATATAGCATGTGCTCTGGCCAGGTCCGTCCCTTCTCCTCCCAATCACTGAACTCACTAAGATTTTAACAATATTTATATTCATTTACCAAATGGAGGTCATAAAGTTTACCCATATATCTCACGGCTAAAATGAGGGCAAAAGAGACGCTGTGCATGAGCGTCTTTTGAAAAGGGCTCAGGTACATCAAGAGTCTGAGTGTTATGAACACAATAATGGTGTCACTTTTGCATCCGTGGTAGTGCCTCGCCTTCTGCCTTGCTCATGTAACTGAGTCAATTTTTCATGTTCGCTATCAGTAATAATAACTGGTACAAGTACACCCCATGGACTTTATAAACCTCACTGAAGCAACATGCACTAACGTGACATTTTCCAGAACTGACAATTTTGCTCTGTAAAACAGCAATGTAAGCAAGATGGCAGAGGACACATTCCTGTTCTGAGTTGCTATGGGCAAATGATAGAGGCAGCAGCCCCTTGGAGGTCACCCAGGAACTGCCTCACCTTACACAGAAGGAAACCAAGGTTCTGAGAGAAGAGAGGCCCCGTCACCCAAGACCACCCAGCTGGCAGGTGGCAGAGGTACAACAGTTTCCGGCTTCCTCGTCCAAGTGATCCCACCGCCACCTTCCCTCTACTAAAACAGACCACTCTACTTGGAAACACTACACTAGTCACTAATTTGAGTATGGACTAAAAAGCAATGATATTAGAGTGGTAGCTAATAAAGGGGATTTTTCGGGCAGTGAAGCTATTCTGTATGATACTGCAATGGTGGACACATGCCATTTATCAAAATTCACAGAACAAACAACACCAAGAGTGAACCCTGATGTAAACTATGGACCTTGGGTAATAAGGATGTGTCAATGAATGCTCATCAATTGAATTAGGTACCACTCTGATGGCAGGCCATTGATAGTGGGGGAGACAGAGTGTTGATAGTGGGGGAGACAGCTCTGTACACGCTGCTCAATTTTGCTGTGAACTTAAAACTGCTCTAAAAAATAAAGTGAATTTTTTTTTCTTAAAAAATTGCAGCTAACGTTTACTTAGGGTACACTATGTGTTATTATGTATAAATGCTTTACATGTATTAATTCCTTTAATGCTCCCAACCCTGAGGTCAAAATTATTGTGCCCATTTTACAGATGAGAAAACAGAGGCACAGAGAGTATAATAATCTTGTGATTAATAAGATTATTAACTTAACAAAGCTAATGAGTAGCAGAGCCAGGCTTTGAACTCGGGCAGCCTGCCCCAAGGTGCCCTCTCCTGACCATCACACTCTGCTGCCTCTAAGCAACAGCAAACCTGCATTTACCTCCCTGTATTCTATATTTCAAACCAGCCTTTCTCCTCAGGAGTATGAATTAATGTGGATTTCGTGTCATTCTAACAGTATACATGCCCTGTGGCATAACACAGGTAGACAGCTCAATTATATCATTTTTAACTTAGAAATAGGAACAATTTTGAAAGTTAAGAGCATTTTAGCTACTGGATACCTACTTTATCTTATTGACATTCAATTTATGCAACTTGGATTCTAGAGTAAACAGACTCAAAAGGCCCATTTTCTTGGACACTACAGCAGCTGCTTCTTTTTACATTTAATTTGCTCTGTGCTTTGGAGAGTCTCATTACCAAGCTGGGTAGATGCAGGCTGGGCTGCATCATAATCAGCTTAACCAGAGGGAAGAGCAGCCTGATTGTCACCTAAATAACAGAGACTGAATATACAGGGTAAAGGTTCTCCCACCCATGAGGCATAACCCCTACAGCACAGCTATCTACGCTGCGGCTTTGTTTCAAAGTTCCCCAAGAACTCTGGAAACCTGGTCATTGATCTCTATCCCATCTTGTAAGCCAGGCTCACGAACATGGACGAGCCTTCGAGGGCGCCCAGAGCATCAAGTGACGTGGTCTCTAGAAGCTCAGTGCCAAAGCAGCTTTTAGCAGTTAATAAAGATCAAGATTCCCAGCTCCCAACACAAACAGCAATGCCGCTCTTCTCAGCATCATCCTCGGAGCAGTAAGGGGGAACGAGTGGTGACAGCCTCACAATCCCTAATAACTAAATAAAGGCAAGCCCAAAAAAAGTATAGGTTAATGCAACATCTTACAAACAGCATGGGATTTTTTAAAAATCTTTTTTATTGATTTCAGAAAGGAAGGGAGAGGGAGAAATAGAACATCAATGATGAGAGAGAATCATTGATTGGCTGCCTCCGGCACACCCCCTACTGGGGATTGAGCCTAGAACCTGGGCATGTGCCCTTGACTGGAATTGAACCCAGGACCCTTCAGTCCACAGGAAGACACTCTACCCACTGAGCCAAACCGGCTAGGGCAACAGCATGCTATTTTAAATGCACACTTGTAAAGGGACCATATGTACATCCTCTCATAGAACTAAAAACCACCCTCTTATTTATCGTTTTTATAAACTAGGTTTTTATGTGGAGTAAAATTACAATTACATGGGTCCTGTGTAACCAAAAACTTCATTCGTGCCAATATTTTTTAACATCTACATTGTGTTAGACAGAATCATCTCCTACACTTGAATGTCTTCAGTCAGAGATAACAGTATCATAAGATCTAATGTACTAGGGAGCTATTGTAAGTGGTCGGTACGCTACTCAGTATCATCTCCATTTTCTAAGTAAACTACTATTCAAAAGCCTCCCCTCAGCATCCCCCTCCACAGGAAGCCTCTGCTAACTCCCAAAGGTAAAACTGTTCTCACCTCTCCTCTGGGCCCCACTGTCCATATGCAAACAGGTCAGAACCCCTCTTACACTTAAGAGATGTTGTTTGTTTACTGTCTGCTCCCCCCATAGACTGTACGCCACCAAAGGCAGGAACCACATAGCAGTGTCTTAGCACACAGTGGCATTTAACACATCCTTATTGAGGGGACGGATAAACAGATGCAAGCACCAAAAAATGACCCCGAGGCACCACAACACACAGCCTTGGCCACAGTGGTCACTCATAGTAAGTTTGTATACAGCAACTTATTAACTGCACAGTTTTAGGAAAGTCACCACTCTCCATGAACATCAGTTTCCTCATCATACACCAAATATAGTAAAATTCAGGCCTCATAAAACTGGCTGAGGAGATGATGTAAGTAAAGCATTTTGTAAACTATAAAACAACTAGAGGCCCGGTGCACGAATTCATGCACAGGTGGGGTCTGGCTGGCCCTCCCCGATGGGGGCCCATCAGCCGGGTCAGTGGAGGGGAGGAGCCGTGGGCGATTGGCCGGCTGGCCCTGCCCCCGATCAGGGTGTTGGGGGCTGATTGGGGGCTGGGCCAGCCGGGGGGGCATTGATCGGGGCATGGATCAGGCTGCTTAGCTGCTGCAGTGCACGTCATAGCCACTGGTCGTTCTGGTCGTTCCACTGTTCTGGTCGCTGGGCTTTTATAGATATAGATATGCTCCAGCTATTATTAATACTACTACAACTGCTACTAATACTTAAGAAAATTTCAAAAAAGTGTTTAAAGACTTTCAACCAAAATAGTTAATAACACTGCTACTAATACTTAAGAAAATTTCAGAAAAGTGTTTAAAGACTTTCAACCAAAATAGTTAATAATTATGAGGTAGAAAATAAAACTAATTTAAACACCCCACTCTCTAGTCATTGTGATCCTCTAAGACTTAGTACAGGGCAGTGTGAGCTCTGGACTGAGAACATCCCCCACACTGCCATCAGAACTTCCAACAGATGTGACGAAGGTGGCCTTGCTTCTCTCAGCCTCATCACCGCAAAACAGGATAATAGGAATTGCCCTTGCACTCTGTCGGGTTGTATGAGGACACACTGAGAAACAGGAAGTGAAAACAGTTTGCACAGTAGGATACAGGCTGTTCTTTTCTTTCAGTCTTTAATGAACTCTTACCTTAAGGTAGCCTCCAGCAGAGACCAGCATTTTGCTATCTGGAGAAAAGCAGAGGTCGGTCACCCAGCCCCCATGGGTAGCAGCTCCCTCTTCTACGGAAATCGGAGCACACAAATGAAGAAGCGCACCGCTTGAGACATTCCATATCTACATAAACATGATACAATTCATTAACAGGGCTGCCCAGAAATTCTTTATAAATAGCTACCTCATCTGAAACATATTTGGAAATCTTTCTTAAAAATGTAATTACAATTCAATGATACCTTAGGGATTTTTTTAGATTGAGTTCTCTCTTGTTCAAATTTTTTAAAAACATTAATTATACCACAAATGTATTACTTACAATATTTATCATTAACTATACTCCCAAAAGTAAAACAAAAGAACTTAGAGTGATTGATTAGAATACTGTGACTCTCTTCATTTGATAAAAAGAGAATAATGGGAGAAAAAAGGAATAAACAAAAAAGACGTAGCATATAAACTACCTCAAAATAAAAACAACAAAGAAATGTCACCCCAACAAATTATTTAAAAAAATAATTCTACTCTAAAATTAACCACTAAAATGTTGACAGATGTCACTCAAATATGTAAAGCATATATATTTTAAACACGAAGTCAAAAAAATCTAGAAGTCCTAATAAGGTTCTAAATATACATGATTATTTACTAGACTCTTATAAACAACCCAATTACTTACAGATGTTAATATTCCCATTTATTTCAAGTGACACTTAATATATAAGCAGTACTCTAATTTTTCAAAGAAATGCATATCAGATTTTTTTTAAAAAGCCCGACTGGTGCCCTAACCAGTTTGGCACAGTGGATTGAGCGTCAGCCTGCGACTCAAGGGTCCCAGGTTCGATTAGCCCGACCGGAATGGCTCAGGTGACTGCCAGTTCAAGTCCTGGTCAGGGAACATACCTGGGTTGTAGGTTTCATCCCCAGTCAGAGAGCGTATGCAACCGATTGATGCTTCTTTTTCACATCTCTCTCTCTCTCTCTTTCTCTCTCTCTCTTCGTTTCTCTCTCCCTTTCTCTCTCTCTCCCTCCCTTCCTCCCTCTTTCTAAGCATGTCCTCAGGTTGAGGATTTAAAAAAAAGATTATACAGAGAATAAAGTCTAAATTTTAAAAAATAGAGGCACTGCCTAGCCAGTGTGGCTCAGTGGTTGAGCACTGACCTATGAACCAGGAGGTCATGGTTTGATTCCCAATCAGGGCATATGCCTGGGTTGTAGGCTAGATTCCCAGTAGGGGCATGCAGGAGGCAGATGACTGATGATTCTCTCTCATCATTGATGTTTCTCTCTCTCTCTCTCTCTCTCTCTCTCTCTCTCTCTCTGAAATCTAAAAAAATTAAAAGTTAAAAAAATAGAGGCATAAAAAAATCAAAAAGAATTATATGGAATCTAAAATAGTCAAACTCACAAAATCAGAGAATAAAATGATGATTTTCAGGGGCTAAGAGGAAGAGAAAATGGGGAGGTCAAAGGTTACAAAGTTTGTTATACAAGATATATATACTGTATTTGGTATTTAAAATTTGCTCAGAAGAGGGTAAACCTTATGATAAGTGTTATTACCACTCACAAAGAAAATAATAATAATAAAGAGGGTGGGAGGGAACTTTGAGATGTGATGAATATGTCTAGGGTCTGATGGTGGTGATGATTTCAAGGGTGAATATATATACCCAGACTCACTGAATTGTATACATTAACTATGCACAGCTTTTTACATGTTAAGCATACCTCAATAAAGTAATATTAATGAATGAATGATAAATAAACAAATAAGGCCATAAAATTACCCAAAAAAAGAATCAAATGGAAAAGCTCATTAGAAAGAATTCCGTAAGATATATTATAGAGAGGCAATTTTTTCTTTCAGGGTTTCTGAAAAATGAAACATTGCCTCATAACCAGTAAAGGAGCCCTTTCATCCAAGATGAGAACTTAGAGCAAAATGAATGTCCCACACAGCCACTTCAGCTGGCATGGCATTTATGAGAACGGGGTAGAGAAGACTGGTTACTTAGTGCTCAAGCAGGAGAATCTCCTTGTTCCTGGAATGCCTATCTGGTAACGCCTGCCAACTGCAGACTCTCTCATTCTTCTGCATTATAGACCTACTCCTTGAATTTTAAATTCTTTTTTTATAAAAAAGAAAAAGAAAAAAAACAAGACTCTCCTCGAATATACTGGTTACCATAGCAGCCATCCCCAGTGCCCAAACCTTTCCCATCAAGTGCCCACTCCTTCTAACAACCAGAGGCAGGCAGCGCCATGAGGCCTGCCATAGGCCACACTGTAAAACTTGACTATCTAATGGGTATGATGCTAAAGAGATGTTTTCTTTCAGTGCTGAAAACAGCAAAATATGCAATTCATTTATAATCTAGATAATGACTTACGAAATTATTTTCCCCAAGTTCTGCCACTAAAAACAACCTTTGGTTCAGGTCCAAGAATTAAGATGACTCATTCTCAAGATAACAGCAGAGAACCAACTGCAAATAACTAGGGCATCTGCCTCCTCACCTACACAGGAAATGCTTCACTCTAAAATGAATTCTTTCTGCAATAGAGTGCAGCTGTGAACACAAACACACCATGCACAGAAAAAACCAAAGAACCCATCCATCCAGAACCCAGCACTTCCCGGTCCCATTAACAAAGGTCCCCAGTGTGGTGCAGGGAGCTTGGCCCAAGCTACACGAAGAGCAGTGCTTCACGTCGCAAACACCCTACCCTGATTTCCCCATTGTCATCTCCAGTCGCCAACAGGGTGCTGTCCACAGAGAAGGCAGAGCAGCGCACACAGCCTTTGTGGCCCTTCAATTCATGAAGAGGGGAAAGGAGTTCAAAACTCCAAATCTGGAAGGCAATTAGGATTGTTTAGCAACAGTAAATACATTCAAAATAAACATCTGCAAACCCTGTCTTAGTGTTCGTTAACCACAAACTTGATCATATGGAAGTTCATAAACCTTCTTGAAAGGCCCAAGTTCCCACTTGTAACCTTGTTCCTTGTTGAGTTTCCCTTTAATTATTCAAATTAACTTCAGCTCAAGGATCAAAGTTCTTAACTTTAGATATAGAAGAAAGAACAGTGAATGAGTAAAGACCAGTCTGTGCGTAGTAGCTCCACTATTTACTAGTTCCTTGTGGCCTACGACAATACACATAAGTTGCTGTTGCTTTAATTTCTGCATCTGTAAAATGGGGACCAAAGTACTGATGATGTGAAGATTAAATGAGATAATAGAGTGACATTCCTAGCACAGGGCCTAACATATGACAAGAGTTCTTTAAAGGTTAGTCACTATACTACCCTACAATCCTGGCAGTCAAATACAGTTCTTTCTTTCCAATATTCTCCCTTATGATCCTGTCATCGCCATTCAACAAGCATAGACTGAAAACTACCATCTTCCAAGCACTGTGAGCTAAGATCTAGTGATACAAAGATGAACTGGATATAGCCCCTATCCTAGAAAAGTTTGTAATTTAATCAGAACGCTGGCTTATGAATGGCTAAGTGAACACCGATATGAAGTAAATGCTCTAATAAATGTGAAAACATGGAATGGGCACACTGAGGGTGAAGCAGCTAATCTTGCCTGAGGGCAAGGAAAGGGCTCACTGAAGAGTTGGCACCAAATCTAGGTATGGAACAATGAGTCAAAATGCTTCAGGGTGAAAAGGAATAGAAGGTTGTGTCAAGCCACAGTTACAGCATGCACAAAAAGTCGGAGGGAGAAGCAGCCTGGACAGAGGGAACGATGGTGGTGAGGGCTTGGGCCGGGGGGCAGGGGTGGGCTAGAAGGGGTCAATGGAAGGGGGGAAATTCATAATACTTTTAACAACAAAGATTTTAAAAATAAATAAAAATAAAAGAAAGAAAGAAAGAAAGAAAGAGAGAGAGAGAGGCACACTGAGGGTGAAGCAGCTAATCTTGCCTGAGGGCAAGGAAAGGGCTCACTGAAGAGCTGGCGCCAAATCTAGGTATGGAAGAATGAGTCAAAATGCTTTGGGGTGAAAAGGAATAGCCACAGTTATAGCATGCACAAAAGTCAGAGGGAGAAGCAGCCTGGACAGAGGGAACAATGGTGGTGAGGGCCTGGGCCAGGGGGCAGAGGGCAGGGGCGGGCTAGAAGGAGTTAATGGAAGGGGGGGCATTCATTATACTTTTAACAACAAAGATTTTAAAAATATAAATAAATAAATAAATAAATAAATAAAGAGATGTTGCTGAGCTAAGGAATCTGGCTTACAAACTATCAGGTCAGGGAGGTGTTTCAGCAGGGACTCAGACTGCAGTAGGGAAGATAAACTGGAGGAGGCACAGACCAGAAGCAGGCCCACCAATGAAGGAAGAGAGCCTGGTCTTAAGGGTGGGGGCAAGGAGGGGAAGAAGGATCCAAGAGGTATCGAGAAGTAATCAACAGAACATAAAAAACAATAGAGTCCCAGACAATTCTAAGGTTTGTAGTTTGGAAAGATAGGTAGATAATAATGCCATTAACAAGATGGATAAAAAAGAAGAAAATGGAGTATTCAATGTCCCCAAATAGGCAGCACCATTTCACTGAAATGTGATTTTCAGAAGCATCAACTTATATCAATTATATAAAAACCATACTGTGGGTGTGTGCAATTAAATGTAAACCCTTTTCAATGCTTTTTATTGCCTATAATATGCAGCAGAGATTGCATTTGCTTAGTAACGACAAAAGTAATCAGTAAGGGAAAAATCAAAAGTCCTTGATGTTATTCATGTAATCTATCTGACACCAACTAAAGGCCAATGGGAATCCTCCAAAAACTCACACAATAAGACAGACATGCAGACAGAAGCATATTTTTCCACTTTACACATTATTTGAACTCATAATACAGGCAGTCCTCAGGTTACGTTGGACTCGACGTACGTCGTTTCCTGGTTACATCAGCCATCTCCCATTTATTTATTAAAAAAAAAAAAGTTCCACATATTTTTCCACTGTACACATTATTTGAACTCATAATACAGGCAGTCCAACGGACTCGACGTACGTCGTTTCATGGTTACGTCGCCATCTCCCATTTATTTATTAAAAAAAAAAAGTTCCGTCATTTTGACGTATGTGCATATGTGCTTTATGTTTTATATTATTTATTTACCATAAGTAAAGGTCAGGAATTGTTATCTTTCTTTTAATTTTTTTTTTACTGTTTCACTTCATTACTGCTGTGTATGTGCTCCATGTGAGTGCCATAGGTGCTTATGTAGGTGGGTTCCGACTTACAGTGAAAATCTAACCCGAGGACCTACTGTACATAGGACTCATAATACATAACCGATACCAAAGTTTTATGCATGCACATTTCAGCTGACCCACCTACCTTTGCAGTGTTGTCAGCAGAGGTAGATGAAAACTTGGTGGCATCGGGAGAAACATCACAAGAAAGTACTGTATCCTGGTGACAGACGAAGTCTTTTTCTATTCGTCCAGTGGTGATATTCCATACCTTCAAAGAAAAACTCAGAAGTTGACACTTTTAAGACCATTCTGTGTTTCTGAACATAATCAGCTAGAAGACAGGCCTATACAGTAAGAGCGCTAGCACACTGGTTGTTCTGACCCCTTTACGTGCCCTTTAGTACAAATGTTCATAAACACAGAGCACACATAGGTGACTGCAGTCAACTGACAACAACATGAGAACACAAGTTTGAAAATTAAGTAGTTACTTATCAACCATCTGCTTTTGGCTGTCACAATATCATCATTGCAACATTAGAATACTTTAAAAAAAAAATCTGTGTTTCAAATTACCTTCACCGTGCCATCAAATGACCAGGAAAGCAGTCTTGAATTTTTCAAGAGCCTAAAGTCTTTCACTGTTTCCTGATGGGCTTGCAGAAAGAAATATTCCTCTGATTGCCAATTCCATACCTGAATATTAAAAAAATGTAAGTGTTATAACATTCTCCCCATAATATCCCAGTGGAGGGGTGGGGAAGAATGTGATCCCATCTTAAGTCTTTTATCCTTGTGGCATTTCAGTAAAACAAAGACGAGTACCAAGAAAGAATATGGTGCCCCATTTTACAGACAGAGAAAACCTGAGGTTAAATAACTTGACTAGGAGTAAAATAAAGTATGTTTCCTCCTAAATAAAATTTGTTTTCTTCAGTTGCTGGAGAGCAGTTAATTACACCAGAAGATAGAGAAAAGCCATCACATGTTAGTGAGCTCACCATCTGATTAAATTTTCCACAGAAAATTATCCTAATTACAGATTTCTGACCTCATAAGCCAGGCTAGTCTGGGGAGTCCAGCTCCACTAAAGCTACTGAATCCTACTGGTCCCTTCCTGGCAAGGTCAATTGACCAGAGCAGCCTCAGACAAGGTCTCAGAATTTCCAAGATCCAGATATCTTAGCTATAACCAAATGCAATCCTCAAAAATGACAAAGGAAGTGATATATACATTATTTTTCATTTTTCACATGGAGCTCCAATTAAAGTCCTCAGGTAAAAGGGAAGAAGAAACTGAAATAAGATAAGTAACTGGCACAAAATAAGCCATACAAACATATGTTTATATGTATACATAGGTAAACATATGTATATCTGAAACCTACCTATACTCTTATTAACCAATGTCACCCCAATAAATTCAATTTTTTAAAATGTATGGACATATAGTAAAAAAAAAGGGAAGCACATAGGTGAACAAAACTTTTACTTCTATGTCATGTCCATGTACAGAACCCTTAATTACTAAATCAAAGCAACTATGTTTTTAGTCTTATTAATTCTTGACTTGAAATTAATTTAACAAATATTTACTTAGCACCTATAAGTCAGGCAAATATGAAAGAAACAAGAATGTAGCATTAAGAAATCTAAGGGTCTAACAAAGAAAATGAGACGCCCCAAAAGCAAACAAACAGTAGAAGCTCTATTGATACAGATAAAAGTTCTGTGGTACTAGCCCTAGCTGGTTTGGCTCAGTGGATAGAACATCGGCCTGTGGACTGAAGGGTCCCAGAGATTCGATTCCGGTCAAGGACACATGCCCAGGTTGCGGGTTTGATCCCCAGTAGGGGGCATGCAGGAGGCAGCTGATCAATAATTCTCTCTCATCATTGATGTTTCTATCTCTTTCTCCCTCTCCCTTCCTCTCTAAAATCAATAAAAATAAATTTTTTTTAAAAAAGTTCTGTGGAACTCGAAAAAGCGATCTCTTAGGGATTTGATGGAGAGAATACATTCAAAGTAGGCTTGAGACATGGTTTGAAAGTATGATTCACAAACTGTGGAGGGCATTTCAAACAAAGGACATGAGTGCCAGCAGGAAACATGGACAGATTATAAGGTCCTGCTCATAGTCCACAATCTGGCTGGAGTACAGGACATGCAGAGGAACAGTAGGAAAAAAAGGTTGGGAAAATATTTGACAAAACAGCCCAGAGCTTGATATCTGAGCTGTGGACAAGCAGGCAGGCTTCCACAGAATTTTCTTCTATTTTTAAAAATCAGCCACCACTACAGGAAGTAGTGCATATATATTAGTAATATTCTGGATCTGGTTTTGACTGGTGAAGGTTAAGAAGCAGAAATGTCTTTAAGGTTTTTCCTATCGGGGACTTAGGTAAAATAGTAAAAGAAATGCCATCTCCCTTATCCCTGCCTTTCTTTACTCCTTTCTCCTCCTCATTTAGCAGCTACCCTTCCTCCCCACCAAGCCCTAGATCTCAGATTCTCTCCGTCTCTCCTGCCTCGAAGTGCTCATTCATAGAAACAGGATAGCAGGGCAAAGTATCTTCTATGAGAGCAAGAGAAGCTGGAAGTGAGAATAACTTAGAGAGACTGAATTAAGAATTTCAGCATTTTAAGAACCCAGTGATATGTCAAGGGCTTTTCTGGCTCCCCAAATCATATCAGAAAGGAAAGGCACCTGTGCAATTAAACATAAACTATCCTATACTATTCTCACCGGACTTTCTGGGCTTTACTGGACTAAAGGATCAGTGGCTATTATTAATAGCTCTTCCTGGTTGATGGGAACTGCCATTCCCAGCTGTGTCTGACTCCATGTTCATTCCTGCCTTATGTTCTTTATATATATACTAGAGGCCCAGTGCACAAAAATTTGTGCACTCCGGGGGGTCCCTCAGCCTGGCCTGTGCCCTCTCGCAGTCTGGGACCCCTCGGGAGATAACGACCTGTTGGCTTAGGCCTGCTCCCGGGTGGCAGAGGGCAGGCCCAATCCCTGGTGCAGCCCCTGGTGGGGTTAAGAGCAGGGCTGATTGGGGAGTTGGGGCGCCGCCCCTGTCATGCACAGAGCAGGGCGGATCGGGAGGTTGCGATGCCACCCTCAGTCACGCTCAGGGTAGGGCCGATTGGGGTGTTGGGGCGGTGCCCCCTGTCACGCACAGAGCAGGGCACATCAGGGGGGTTGGGGCTCCGTACCC
>NW_005370777.1:1789410-1797897 GCF_000412655.1 Myotis brandtii
GCCCCCAGCTACTCAAGCTCCCAGTGGAGGCTGGCTGGAAGCAGGTATCTGGGATTTATTTATCTTCTATAATTGAAACTTTGTTGCCTTTAGCAGAGGCCAAAGCCGGCCAGGGCAGGCGGGAAGCTTGGCTTCCTCCATCGCCGGGGCAACCAAGCCTTCTGCTTGCTCCAACTACGTAGCTGCCGGACACCATCTTGGTTGGGTTAATTTGCATATAGTCACTCTGACTGGCTGGTGGGTGTGGCTGGTGGGCGTGGCTGGTGGGCGTGGCTTGTGAGTGTAGCAGAGGTGCGGTCAATTTGCATGTTTCTCTTTTATTAGATAAGATAGATATTTGTTTATTGATTGATTGATTGATTTCAGAGAGGAAGGGAGAGGGACAGAGAGATAGAAACATCAATGATGAGAGAGAGAATCATTGATCGGCAGCCTCCTGCACGCCCCCTACTGGAGATCCAGCCTGCAAACCCGGGCATGTGCTTGGGTCAATGCTCAACCACTGAGCAATGCAGGCCAGGCCCTGCGTTATGTTCTTTCTGCAACCCCCCACATCAAGAAGTCAGAGAGCCTTCCTGAGCAGATATAACAAAGAATTTAGCAATCACTGAGGGGAGACTGAGATACCCTTAGCAGACTGTGTTGCAGGAGCTTTCTGATGAGGCAATGATGACAGGGATATTTGTTGTTGTTGTTGTTGTTGGGCTCAAACATACTGAATTGAATCACCTTATATAACAGCTAAACTTCTACCAGCATTAGTCAAATATATTAAGGCTGAGTTTGGGGATGTCTCTATCATTAGGTATAATTTTTGCAATGTATTTACACTGTAGAATTTTTTCAAGTATATAAATAATAAAATTTAAATTTAAAAACATGCTGAAGAATCTTCTTCTACCTCCAAAAAATTATACATTCTCATACACTGATTCTGGTGAGCATGGCTGCCACTTGGGCTTTATGCACCTTAAGGTAAAGAATCAAAAACTACCAAGTTAGACCTCAATTTTCACAACTCTAGGTGCTAAGAGCAGACAAGTTAATTCTTCCTATGTTGGCAATAACTTTCGTTCACCTCAACAAAGATTTACTGAAACCGTTCTATATTCCAAGCATTAAGGATACAAAGATGATTAAAATAAACCTCCAAAATGGTAACTCTGCAAGGTGAGGATTTGTGTGCACATATCAAATCATCACATTATATGTCTTACACATGTAGTTTTGTCAATTACACCTCAATAAAGCTGAAAAAAGTACATGTTGTGTGACTCCAATTAATTATACTAAAATACCAAAAACTCAACCAGTCTATTCTTGGAAATACCTACCAAGAGTTTTGTTACATAAATGTATACTCATAAAACATTTTAAATGTAAAAAGTATTCCTAGTGAAGCAGAAAAAGAGGATGAAACACAACTTGACTTATATTTCTAAAAATAACCTAACTCCAATACCAAAGATATTCCTAGAAAATATTACTCCCTCTGGCTGAAAATATCTGATCTTTAAGCAGGACATAAAACCCCTGAATTGAGCTTTTGACAGAAAGGCTATACAGTATACAATGTCTCAACAGAATTGCATCAGACCTAGTTTAGTTTTACCCATTTCAAAGTCATCTGGAAAGGAAGAAGGATGAATATTTCACAGTTTCACAGCTAATACACCAGTACCATGGGAGCCTATAATAAGTTTCTGTACTAAAGCCAAATTTCTTTCTAATCATATAGGACTCACAAAGACATAACATTAAAATTTTCCAAAATAGCCCAACTGGTGTGGCTCAGTGGTTGAGCGTCGGCTTATGAACCAGGAAGTCATGGTTTGATTCCCAGTCAGGGCACATGCCCAGGTTGCGGGCTCAATCTCCAGTGTGGGTCGTGCAGGAGGCAGCCAATTGATGATTCTCTCTCATCATTGATGTTTCAATCTCTCTCTCCCTCTCCCTTCCTCTCTGAAATCAATAAAAGTTTATTTTTAAAAATTTTTTCCGAAATAGCTTTGAATAGTGTAAATTATTCTTCTTATTAAATTATTAATAGCAATGTTTTAGGGTAAAATAATTTCCAGCTACATCTACTCAAAGGCAGAACTTTCCTAAATTGCATTAAGTAAGAAAGACATTCATAATACACTTAGTCTACTTAGTCATAATGACGTCACTAATGACCTAACCAAAATTTTGTTATATAGAAATAGTGAGGATTGATAAAAGGGTATATGCCTAAATCATAGGTAGGGTAAGTGGGAGAAGAAAAAAAAGACAAATTTTCATATAAGGAGGTAAGTAGATAAATCCTCAAAATAAAAATCAAGAATTAGCTTTATAATCATGCAACATGGAACATGAAGATAAATATCAAAAGAAAAAGCTAAAAGTGGTGCTTCTGGAGAATGAGAAATGGGAGAGTCTGTTTTTCATAATAAGCCTTATAGTACTACTCCTTAAGTCTTAAAAGTATGTGCATTGAAATTTGATAAAAATAAATTTTAAAAGAACATATAGTAGGCTTAAGGCCTTTATAGCCACAATCATTCATTATGGTGAACTATTCTTTTTTCAAAAGATTCATCCCTATAATAAACATCTTCTCCTTAAAAGAGAGAATGAAATTATTTCAATGAGATTTTACTGCTATAAAGAAAAATAAAGAGACATTACATAAATGTGGCAAAAAGTATTTATTGGTACAAATCCAAATACCAAGGCAGATGGGAGAATTCAAATGAATCCTTGATTTTCAAAATAAACAACCTTCCAACAGAGAATTCTAAGTTAAATTGCCTGCCTCACCTATAGAAAAATATGAAACATAAATCGGTTTCATCTAAAACAATGTGCATAGCCTGAATGTATGCCCAGAGTAATATGATGTTAAATGTTTAAAATTCACACCAGATGTGAGCCATAATCAAAGTGTTCCTTTGATAGAGTCAGAGTTACGTGTGTTAGGAGTTTATCCTCCTTCTCACCTGAATTGTAGAATCATCAGAGCTTGAAATGAGAGTCTTCCCATCAGCTGTGAACTGGATGTGCCGTACAGTGTTCTTGTGCCCATTCCTGGATTGGAAGAGTCTGTTGTTTAGGAGTTCTAAAATCTTCAAAGTAGAAAACCACAGAAAATTAATACAAAGAAACTCAGCAAGACCCAAGCTTATCACCCCAAAGTTATTAAATCAACTACAGAAGGGTATAGAACTTCCATCTCATATAGTGCTTTCAATTTAACTAAAGCCACAAATGAATGGTACACATCCATACATGCACACCAACGTGCTTGCGTACACACACTCACACACACACACACACACACCCTAAATTAAAACACTCACTGGATGAGACACATGTGCGTTTTGTGAGTTTTTTGCTTAAACTACCTGTAAGACTCACTGGAATGACCACATGGCAGTAGGAACCAGTGGTCCTTCTCAGTAGTCAACTACCCAATTCATCAAACAAGTGGCAGTCTGGGCTCAACGTCCAAAAAGAAAATGACATTTAAGATGGATGAGAGACAAGGCAAGGTCTTTACAAAACAACACAGAGACAAGGTAAGATAAAGGATAATGAGGGAGACAGGTAAGGAAAAGAGGATGTGAGTGGGCTGGAAGGCATTGTACTGAGAAGCCTTAAAAGGGCTAAAGATTAATATGCCAGATTCAGAGATTAAGAAAGTGGTAACATGTAAAATCAGAAGAAGAAAAAATGTGGTAGAAGAACTAAAATGACTATGTAAAAAGGTTTTCAAATGAACTCACCCCTCCCCAAAAAGTAAATATGGTCTCTTTGCCCAATGTACTCAAGGAAGCCTAAGGAAAATACAGATGATGCTAAAATAGGAGATTGTAGAATTTCAAACCTAACCTGCATGTCTGAAATAAGGTCCCGTAGAAAGCAAAGGGGATTGTGGGAATGAAAGCCTTCCTGGATGAGCAGGATAGAGGATCTCATAATTCCCCTGGGGGGAGGGCCTAATAGTTGAGCAGAGAAGCTCAGGGTTTGAATCTTAGCTCTGCCACTTACTGATTTTATAAAGTTGTGGAAACTAGGAATTCAGACATCTATCTGTAAAAGAAGAAGAAGAACTAACATCCAACGAGAGCATGTGACACAGTAAATACCTAATACATAGTAGCTGTTATTATTTGATGTTACTAGGCTGAATCACGTAAAATTGTCATTTTATAGGTTAAAAACAGTTAAGTAGCAGTAATTTTACATTATTCACTTATGTTATTTATATTATTTGAATATTATCTGATGACTTTAAGGGGGATAAGGATAAGATTAGATAGTAAAAACAAAAAGAATGTAGTGCTGGCAACAAGCTAAAAAAGAAAAGGGGAGCCAAAGATCCTTTAGGAATAAATAATACCTGTGTATAAATTTGAGAGATGAGACTGAGAGAAGAGCAAGGTTCACCCGTAAATGTACAACCGTTCCTTGCTTAACAAACATCCACAATACACTTTTTCGGAATAGCAGCCATCTTCACAATTAATAAACAACTTTTCAGGATAATGAAAAGAAAACCCAAAGCCTTAGCTCTGAATCCATGCCACAACAGACATGGCTAACATTTCATAACACTGACATCAATTTCCAAAAGCTTTCTTTTTCACTTTGTGTATGAACATATAGTCTCCCCTTTTTGGGTCAATATGAACAGGAGAATATTTTGTGTAATTCCTCATAAAAATGAATAAAAAATAACATAAATATAGCTATTAATATATTAAGAAATAATTAATACATTAAGAACAAATTCCAAAAAGCTTGGGTGAGAAAAAGTTGAAGAAGCCAATGTTCTTTGAAAAACTATTATATAACTAGAGAAAATATGCATTTGTGATGAATTTCATCTGTGAGAAAATCATTTTTATCCAAAATGATTTTTGTTACACTACCTTTTTGTCATATAACCTGCTTTTATTATTTATTTGGTCTTGTTTGGTAAGTTAAGAATTTCAGGTGGTGAACAGGTGTACAGAAGAAGAACAGCAAGGGGTGGTGAAACAGGTAAGCACAGGCAACCCTGCACTGATATTCCCAATGAACCTTATCAGTACCAAAATGGAAACAACTTATCCCTAAACGGCTGCACTTCTAAGAAGAGAAAAAAATGCTCTTTGCAAAGTAATAGAAGCTCTGATAGTATTTGATATACTCTGAAAACAGCAAAACAACTAAGTAGAGAATAAGGAACACAAAAAGACAAAAAGTATGAGAAACAATAGTAAAGGCAATCTGAAAATATACAACCAACAGAATTGTAAGAGTATCTTTGGTCTAACACAGATTTATGTAGTACATGTCCACGTGCCAGACCCATGATTAATTTTAAATAAATAACTATATTGCACAGATTGACTGGAGTCGAGAACTGAATACCTTAATGGTTCCATCGTGGCCTCCAAATGCAACGTACTGAAGATGCGGACTTAAGCAACAGCAACTAATTTGAGCTTCAGTCAGATAATCAATCTGACCTGTTTTTCCATTAATGAGCTAATGAAAAATAAGACACAATCAGTTATTAGTCTGAAAGAGCAGTTTTTGTTCCTTAGAACAGAGACTTCAATTGAAAAATAATAAAAACAGAGAAAATAACCAACAAGAGTGCCCAAGGGAACAACAAAGCCCTTTCCTAGTCTCAGCAGCTGCATTTAGCACTTCACGCCGTCCTTCCATTTCACCTTTGCAGTTCAAATACATTTTCATAAGAAAAAATGAGCTTTAAAAGGTTTAAAAAGCAGCTGCTGTGCCCGCCACCTCAGACACAGCTGTCTGATTTCTAACCCCACAGCTAGCTCCACACCCTGTTTTCTATTTCTTCGCAGAGCCCGTTTTAATAGGGCCATCACTTGTAAAAAGACACTTTTCTGATATTATTCAATGGGGTTGGTGAAAACAAGACTGAGACAGACATTACATAAAAAGGCAAATTAAAATTAAAATGGGTTTTTAATCTCCAAATCACTCACAAGGCAATATAAATTATTTTTTCCCGTTTTTGGGGGGGAGGAGGGAGCATTGGAGAAGAAACCATGAGCATTATGTGGGTGGCTGGACTTGTAAACTGAAACTAAAAGTACGAAATTTCATAACATGTACCAATGCTAATTATTATTTTTTAAATCCCCTAATAAAGAGAGCTTATCACACAACTAAAACATGTGACCTAGGAAAATATTTCTCAAGCTTAAATCAATTGTCAGATACCTCTCTCTGACTGAGTGTTACAACCTCGATGTCTTGAGTTAATTTTCAATCTATAATAATAAAAGCATAACATGCAAATCAACTGAACACCGACAGAATGGCCGCTCGGACATCCTTCCGGACAACCTTCTAGATCAGTGGTTCTCAACCTTCCTAATGCCGCGACCCTTTAATACAGTTCCTCATGTTGTGGTGACCCCCAACCATAAAATTATTTTCATTGCTACTTTATAACTGTAATTTTGCTACTGTTATGAATCGTAATGTAAATATCTGATATGCAGGATGTATTTTCATTGTTACAAATTGAACATAATTAAAGCATAGTGATTAATCACAAAAACAATATGTAATTATATATATGTTTTCCGATGGTCTTAGGCGACCCCTGTGAAAGGGTCGTTCGACCCCCAAAGGGGTCACAACCCACAGGTTGAAAACCGCTGTTCTAGATGAAGCCGGGGTTGCAGCCAGGGGATTGAGGCAGCCACTGTGGCTGCAAGGAAGGGTGGGATCGAGGCAGCTGCCTCAGCCACAGGATTGAGGCAGCCACCGTGGCTGCAAGGAAGGGTGGGATCGAGGCAGCTGCCTCAGCTGCGAAAGCCTACTCTTGCACGAATTTCCTGCATTGGGCCTCTAGTATGAAATAAGCAGTAATCTTTATTTCAGGTACAAGATTATAGGGTCAATCAATCAAGGTAGCTTTTTCTTTACAGTATTTTACCCAGCACATCCTGATCTAGTAGACATTCAAAATAAAGATGGAACTTCTAAAAGTTTAATATCTTCTCTCAAAAATCGATTTTTATATTTTTTAAAGAAGTGACTAAAAAATGTTTTGTTCACTTAAAGCAACTATTATTTGTCCCTAAATGGCTGAGCTTCTAAGAAGAGAAAAAAACTATCCTCAAAAGTCTCCCACAATCATTGCCATAGAATAAAATGGCAATAGTCAGACTAGAGGCCCGGTGCACGAATTTGTGCATGGATGGGGTTCCTCAGCCTGGCTGGGGATCGGAGCCAATCAGGGCTATCTCACCCAGTCCTGATCGGGGCTGATGGGGGCTGGCCGGTCAGAGGGAGGGACTGTGGGAGGTTGGCCAACTGCGGGATGTTGGTTGAGGGAGCGCAATGACCACCAGGGAGCAGCTCCTGCATTGAGCATCTGGCCCCTGGTGGTCAGTGCACATCATAGTGACCGGTCGTAACGGTCGCTTAGGCTTTTATATATATAAATAACTTTTTTTAAGTCTCACAGTAATGATAACTGTTAAAGAAAGGTTGCACAAATTTAATGAAGGAAATAGAAACATGAGAACACTGAAGACAAAAATACTGCAGTGAAAAATCTCCCAAGGTGAAGAACCAGTTTTCTAAATTAATGAGGAATTCACATTCAACCCACATCCCAATCCATCCCAGAAATACAGGACATCAGGTGATCCGCATCAACATATTAAGGACGAACGTAAAATTTGTAAAATACAGAACAAGCCATATGTAGGGGTGTCTCACAGCTTGACTGACCTCCACAGTAGATAAGGAAAAACTATCACATGCCATAGGCAATTTACTCCCAGGTACTTGTTTCCTGGATTTAATTCCACCTTGACCATATAACCAGCTCACAGACTTCTGAAAAAAGTGAGGCTCAGAGAAGGGATGCAGTTTACTCCACATCACAGAACTAGCTAATGATAATATAGCCGGGACTTGAACCTGGGTCTCCTGAGTGAAGTCACTGTTCTCTCCACTATATCAGGCTGAGCTTTGCAGCATTAGAACATGTTCAGCTCTGGCCTGCTCTTGGCCGGTCTCTGTCTAAAGCCCTTGCTATTTCTTTCTCCTCTTCTCTATTGTTTCTCTCTTTCTTCTAGCTCTGTTTCACCATCTCATTGCATTCTCTTACGTTTCTTGCTACCTATCTTAAGCCCAATGATCCTGAAGACATCTGCTCTAAATTACCACCACTCAAAACTCCTATCAATCCTCTGCCAATGGACCTGACTCTAGGGCTCCTTTCCTCATCGGCCAGTCAAGAAATGCCTTCCTCTTATGTGTCCCACTCGTTGAGGGGCAAGATCTAAGGTACATCTGTTTGGATCCCTAAATGATAGAGCCTTTTCAATTTTGCCTTAAAAACTTTTTCCTACCCGGTCGACATGGCTCAGTGGTTGAGCGTCAACCTATGAACCAGGAGGTCACAGTTTGATTCCCAGGTCAGGGCACATGCTCGGGTTGTGGGCTCAATCCCCA
>NW_005370777.1:1798085-1810217 GCF_000412655.1 Myotis brandtii
CTCTTGGCCGGTCTCTGTCTAAAGCCCTTGCTATTTCTTTCTCCTCTTCTCTATTGTTTCTCTCTTTCTTCTAGCTCTGTTTCACCATCTCATTGCATTCTCTTACGTTTCTTGCTACCTATCTTAAGCCCAATGATCCTGAAGACATCTGCTCTAAATTACCACCACTCAAAACTCCTATCAATCCTCTGCCAATGTACCTGACTCTAGGGCTCCTTTCCTCATCAGCCAGTCAAGAGATGCCTTCCTCTTATGTGTCCCACTCGTTGAGGGGCAAGATCTAAGGTACATCTGTTTGGATCCCTAAATGATAGAGCCTTTTCAATTTTGCCTTAAAAACTTTTTCCTACCCGGTCGACATGGCTCAGTGGTTGAGCGTCAACCTATGAACCAGGAGGTCACAGTTTGATTCCCAGGTCAGGGCACATGCTCGGGTTGTGGGCTCAATCCCCAGTGTGGGGCATGCAGGAGGCAACTGATCAATGGTTCTCTCTCATCAATGATGTTTCTCTCTCCTCTCTCTCTCTCTCTCTCTCTCTCTCTCTCTCTCTCTCTCTCTCTCTCTCTCTCCCCCCCTCTCCCTTCTGATCTGAAATCAATAAAAATATATTTTTTTTAAAAACTTTTCCTTTTCAGAAACATAAGAAGCATTCAAGAAATATTTTTGAACAAATGTGTGAGTAAATGAGTGAATAAACAGGTGTATTTCAGTATGTGAAGCCCCGCTCCTTCCAGCTCAGTTCCAGTGGGTCAGACTCCTTCCTCACTTGATGTGATTTTGTTCTTCCAAAGACCCTGTTATCATTTCCCTGTAATAACACTCCCATTGGTATGCCCATCCCCCTTGCATACTCCAACAGACATGTCTAAATCATTGCTGTGGACAAGTTCAAGTTTGTCCTCATGATATCCTAGGCTCCATGCAAATCAAGGCATGTACCACTGATACCAACAGAAGAGGAATGAGATATTTCCAAATACTATCTGAGCCTCAGCTCAAGACCTATATACTTAGTCAACTGATACCTGAGCATCTGTTGGATACTAGACAACTGTGCCTGAGCCCAAGCCCAAAAGCAAACAAGAAAAATTGTGAATTGTGAGTTCACCCAAGAACCTTGTATGCATATATGCATAGCCTATGGCCACAGACAATGGGGTGGTGAGGTCCTGGGGTGGGGGACTCAGGGGAGGGCTAGAGGGGGTCAATGAGGGTGAAAAGGGGGACATATGTAATACTTTCAACAATAAAGACTTATTTTTTTTTTAATTTCTAATTGTTTTCTAAAAAATACTTACTTGCAGACGTCTTATATTGTCAATTGCCAGAACCATCACTTCATTTTCTTGAAATACAACATCTATTTCTTGCTTTAACACTATAGCAGAGTTCTCACAAACTTTCTTTGTCTCCCAGAGCTGATTAAGAGATTTTAAAAAACAAAATAAGATTACTGTATTCTCAAAATCTTAATAAAGACAAGCCTTAGCAAAATACAAAACAAGCTTCACACTCCAAATGCCTATCATGCTAAAATATATTCAATCATTTGATTATAATTCAACAATAAACATTTATTAATTACATGCTATAGTAAGCAGCAGTTAGCATTGAAGTAATGGGTGCTAGAGCCCAAATGCCTTAGTGTAAATTCTAGTTCTACCTGTAACTTTGGACAGATTATGTAAACCCAGTGCTATTCAAAGATAAGAACCTTCTGCTGGTTCTCAAACTGTTTGATACCAAGATAAGGGGCTTGTACCAGAATGTAAATCCACTCTATTACACTACACACTGTTAACAGTGTACTTAGTGATTTTTTTAAACAAGACTCCTTGATGAAAGAAGCAGTGCATGGATTATCCTTCTGGCTCAAGCTTATTGAGACTGGCACTTTGTGTAGCACTGACTTAACCTTTCTGTGTCTGTTTCCTCAGCTGCACAAAAGACTGTTGTGAGGATTAGCAAACACATGTACAGCACTTTGCATGACATCAGGCATACAGTATATACTACATGAATTTTAGTTACAATTTGTATAAAGCACTGTACTAGATGCTACAGAGACAAACCAGAGTCCCTGGCTTCAACAAATTTATCATTTAAAATATGTGCACAAGTCAGAGGAGCAACAGAGTATTAGAGATGAGGAGTAAATCAAATGTATACCGAAGTCCAAGGCAGGATTTGGTAAGTACCATAAGAAAATGACTTAGAGTTACAGTCCCCCAGATGAAACACTAGGAAAGGCTTCAGAGGAGTCTTGTGGCTTGTAGGACCGTTAGGATTTTAATAAAGAGAGGTACGGAGAAGTCGGGTATTCCAAACACAAGAAACCACATAAGCAAAAGTAAAGAGGCAAGGAACTATAAGATGCTTGGGGAAATGTGAGCAGTTTAGTGTAGGTCACCTACAGAAATAAACTAGAAGACGGACTGCAGCAGAATGAGGCCATACTGTAGAAAAATTTGATAGGAGATTTAGTACACATTTACTTTGGTATGCAAAGGAGCCACTATCTGGTTGTTGTTTTAGCAAAAATAACATGGCTATATGCACATAAGGAAAATATCTTAGAAGCAGCAAGTAGAAAACCAAGCCAGAATCTAATACAAGAGAGGCAACAGGTAATGAGTATTTAAACTTGAAATGGAAAAGTAGAAATAAATGATAGAAAATGGAAAGGTAGGATCCATTGGATTTGGCAAGAAACTAGATGTGGGAATTCAAGGTAGAGGAAATAGTCAATACTACTCTGAGGAATCAAATGTAACATATTTAAATTAACCAAAATACAGTTTAATCACTGGACTCCTTCAGCACCTGGCCCATAGTAATATTCAATGAACATGTCCTAAATGAATGAAACTGTTATGTCCACATAATAGCACTTTTCAAGGATAAATCTAAATGTACTGGTTTCCTATTTCACTTCCCCCGATACTGCCCATCAATTTCTTAATTTGTAGGAGGTTTAGCTTACCATCAATAAATGTCTAAAACAAAAATGTCAGTATTTCTCACCCTGATTGTTTGGTCATCAGAAGATGTCAAAAACGAAGATCCATCAGGAGAAAACATCACACAATGAACCCAACTTAAATGTCCTCTGCAATCAGCCACTTTTAAACAGGAGTCCACATTCCACAACTACAGAATAAACACAGCATACAGGAAGTCACAATCATAAGCATTTTATATATGTACTAGAGGCCCAATGCACGAAATCCGTGCAAGGGGCTCAGCTCTTGCAGCCCTGGTTTCGTCCAGAAGGACGTCCAGAAGGTTGTTCGGCTGTCCAGTCTAATTAGCATATTACGCTTTTATTATTATAGACTAGAGGCCCGGTGCACAAAAATTTGTGCACTCGGGGGGGAAGGGGGGGGTCTGCAAGGGGCTCAGCCCTCGCAGCCCTGGTTTCGTCCAGAAGGACGTCCGGAAGGTTGTTCGGCTGTCCAGTCTAATTAGCATATTACGCTTTTATTATTATAGATACTAAATGACTTGTGCAGACTATTCATTGATTTCATTATTTTATATATTTATTTATTTATTTATTTTTATCTTCACCCTAGGATATGTTTATTAATTTGAGAGGAAGGGGGACAGAGAGAAAGAGAAAAACATTTATTATTGCCTCTGTACACACCCCAACTAGGGATAGGACCCACAACCTAGGTGTATGCCCTAACTAGAATCAAACCCATAACCTTTTGGTGCATGGGACAACACTCCAACCAACTGAGCCACCTGGTCAGAGCATTTTATTATTTTTTATCGCAAAAAACTGGAAACAACCCAAATGACCAACAGGACCAACTGAATAAATTACATATATTACCCATTGAATGGAATACTATGAGGCCAAAAACAGTAATGAGAAAAGCATCCTGATAATGACTAGTTTCTGGGCAATGCTGTTTACAAAAACAAAGCAGAGTATATATATTTCTGTAGAAGAATATACACACATATGTATATACACACTATGCAATACAAAAAAATAAGAAACAGTAAATATATAAATGGATACAAATGTGGAGATAAACAGTACGTATAAATACTTGCTTATATATGCAAAAAGAAACATTGGAATGTTAAACAAAAACCAAAATGGTTATCTATGGACAGGGGTGGAAAAGAGTGGAGGGGAAGGGATAATGATGAAAGCAAGACTTCTCTGAGTATAACTTATTATAAAGCTTTGGTTTAGAATCATGCAAACGTTTTATGTGTTTTTTAAAAATCAATTAAAAAATAGATGAACACAAGAAGCTTCTATATTCAGACTATTTTCCACTGTCATCTAATCCTCATTTCAACTGATTGCAAAATCCTATAACAAATGAAGGTACTAATTGTACATGTACACATTTCTCCTGTTATTCATGCTTGTTACAAATTGTCAGTGTCTACCACCAGCCCGGCTGTATTCTGTCCTCAATACTGCTGTAAATGACTCAAATATATTCCAGTCTAATGAAGTACCATATGTGCCCGAGTTCCTCTCATTACACTCTGAATTACAGACCTACTTTATGATTTCAGAATAGCATGGACAAACAAGTGCTTCATCACATGCCCAGTGGTTTTCAATCAGTGAGTTCTATGGCTACAAATTAAGTACATGAAATTTTCTCTGCCTTATCTCTAGAGTCCAAGGTGGGACACAAAGATGAAAGTGGTTATACTACTGAAAAATCTCCCTTGAAATCCTTCCCTCTCTTCCTTTTTAGTTCTTCCCCCATCATTTCTTTGTTACCCGGAGCCTCCCAAACCTCATCCCTGTATTTCAAGAAGAAAAGATAATGTTCCCAGGAGCTTTCTAAGAATAGGACAAAGATTTTAGAAGTGACAGGAAAAGCAGAAAGATGGGTTGCATCTCCACACCTCCTAAAAATCCTGACAAAACCCAGAGCAGGCCCTAGCCAGGTGACTGGTTGGTTGGTGCATTGTCCCCTACACCAAAAAGGTTGCAGGTTCGATCTCTACTCAGGGCACATAAGAGAGGCAACAGACCGATATTTCTCTCTCACATTGATGTTTCTTTCTCTCCCTTTCACACTGTCCAAAATCAATAATAATAATGATTTAAAAAACAAAACAAAAACACACACATTCTCAGGTGAGGATTAAAAAAAAAAAAAAATCCAGAAAGGGGAAATTTCCAACCACACCTACCTTGAGGATCTCCAGGTAAGGTGCAAGATTCCTAGCAGATCTGAAAATTTCAATCCAAGGCCTCTACCAAAGAGAACACTGCCCACAGCACCCTACTTCCCACTGTTTCAAATAGGACTGGAGTTTGTTCACACTCACTGCCTCTGCTCCCAATGGAACGGTTCTTGGCAGGGAAATTCTAAGTCGCACTGCTGAACTTAGAATTACGAGGAGCTTACAGAACTCATCCATTCACTCTCATTTCATCTGTCTCTCCATACTGAACGCCTATAGCTCAGCAACTCTCTCTCTCTCTCTCACTTACACACATACACACAGACACACACACACACCCCTTCAGAGTAAGGGGCAAGATTGGCAAACTCACTAAAAATTGCTGAAATAAGCACAGAACACTGAAGAAGTGCTTGCAGTAGTCAAGCTTCCTTTGAAGAGAACCTGTGAACCAAATAATTTTCCAGATAAAGGCCCATCCTCATTTTCTTGGGCTGTAATCAGAAAGGACTTCAAATTACCTAGTAGTAAGAACCACTTAAAAAATGGGTAGTAACAAAGCATGGAAAAACCGTCTTTGGAGGGAAAATATCAGGGAATTCATTGCTTTTTTAAAAAATATACCAATTCACTGGGTGGGATTCTTCCAGGGCCAGAGGCACAGACTCTGAATATAAACCTATCAGATAAGTGCTAAATTACAAACACAAGAGTCATTTTATTCATTAGTGCTTAGCTATGAACATCCTACGTTAACCAATTATAAATATATCTTCCATCTTATCCTTCTCAGTGATCTAAGAAATCTGAACTGGACTCAGCTCTCATCATTACTTTTACAGAAGAGCCTATGCCTATTGTTTAAGAGATGCTTTGTTTCTGCTTCGAAAACCAGTGGTCATTCCACTGTTTCCTCAGACCATGGCACATACTACCCATCCAACAAATACTTGGTGAATAATACTGTCATCCCCAATATGATTTGTCGTACAGTCAAGTCTTTAACCTGCTAAATAATAAAGATGGCCATATAGTTTAAAGCTATAAGTCATTATGCCATGAAGAAAATACAATTTCCCAAGCAAACATCCTCAGCAGTTAATGGTTTAAGCAGCCCATTCTTCATCATCCTTGTACCTCTGGAGACCCAGACTTCACAGCGTAAATTCAATTACTCACCTCCACACAGTACTGGGACAAAGCCACCACTGCCAAATGGTTATGGGGGGAGAAGTCACAGTACCGGATGGTGCTATTGTGGCCTATATGGATTTCTGTCAATAGGCCACTGGTATTAATGTCAAGAAGCTGTCAACATAAAAAAGAGAGAAGCTATGAAAGTAAAATATTTTTTAAAACAAGCTATATCCAAACTGAATGGAAATTTATTTCTAAAAGAATATCCCGCCATTTCAAATATAAAGTTTAAATCCTGAAAATACACTATAATTACTGATAATTAACATATTGTTAACAGTCATAAGTAATATATAAATCAATACATATATGCTCTTAAAATATCACTCATCTTGAAACATGTTTCCTATAAAGGAAAATTTATCACAGATGATCTCTCTGGCCGAGAGAGAAACAGAACCCCTGTGAAAAAAATGGAGTAGCCAAATTTATAGAGCAGTTCTTCCTAATGCTTGTTTATTCAAAAGAGAAAATAGATAATCAGAAATGAAGATGATCAAAATAATATATTGCAGAGGCTTGCTAAAATGAAATTAGTTCAATCATTTCTAGTTCTCTTCAGAGCTACCAAATTACTCCATTACAATCAATCATTTTCCCATTTTTTAACCAAAGAAGAGCTACTTTTGAGTAACTCAAACTTCATTTCAATTTTTGAAATATTTTTAAATGCTGAGTATACTCTTCAAAAATTTTTCCAAATGATACAAACACTGATACCAATATATATACAGTATAGCAATGTAAGGGCAAGGCAGTCTTGCAAAGGGAAATAAGCTTCAGCGGGAGCCATGAAAATGTCCTGGGAATGCAGCATGCACAGATGGTAAGCAGCACAACATCAGGGGCGAACCACAAAGGACAGGGAATCATACTTAAAATGCCTTCCAGGACAGGTCATTTTTAAAAATTAATGGCTGAGAGTGAGAGAGGAAACTTGGCAAATATGATATAGCCAGCTATCCTGATTATTGAGTAGCAAAAAGAAGATACCTAACAATAGGTGTGAACTAACAACACAAAAGAGTTGGAAAGAAATAAGAGGAGGGGAATGGAGAGACCAAAAGTTAGAAATTGGGATCTACATGTAGTTAAGGGCGATCTTAGGGTAGCTTTATTTTATTTTATTTTTAATATTTGTTTTTATTAGTTTCAGAGAGGAAGAGGAAGAGAGAGATAGAAACATCAATGATGAGAGAGAATCATTGATTGGCTGCCTCTGGGGATCGAGCCCACAACCTGGGCATGTGCCCTTGACCGGAGTTCAACCTGAGACCCTTCAGTTCACAGGTCGACGTTCTATCCACTGAGCCAAACCAGCTAGGGTGGGTAGCTTTATTTTAGCAGGTAAAATAAGGAGCTGGTCAGGATTTTTAAACTAAGAAGGCATTTCATGCAATATAAAACTATTTTCCTCTCTCACTGTAACATATCTTCTAAAATGTTCAAATTCTACTCAACACCATTAGTCACTAGGGAAATGCAACTCAAGCTACAATGGGATACCACTTCATGTAATAGGGTGATTATAATACAATAAAGGAAAATAAGTGTTGACAAGGATATGGAGAAATTGGAACTCTTGTACATTGCTAATGGGGATATAAACGGTGCAGATGCTATGGAAAAATGTGGTGGTTCCTCAAAAAGCTATGTACAGAATTGCCCTATGACCCAGCACTTCCATCTCCAGGTACATACACAAAAGAATTGAGAATAGAGGCTCAAACAGATACTTGCATTCCAATGTTCATCGCAACATTACTCATAATAGCCAATAGTTGAAAACAACCCAAATGTCCATCAGCAAATGAAAGGATAAACAAAATGTGGTGTATCCATATAATGGAAAATTAGGTAGCCATAAAAGTTCTGATACATGCTCCAATATGGATGAACCTTGAAAATAGTATGCTAAATGAAATAAACCAGACACAAAAGGTTCAATATTTTATGATTCCACTTACATTAAATAAGAATAGGCAAAATCAAAGATTAGATTAGAGGTCGCTAGAGATTCCAGGGAGAAGGGGATATGGAGTTTTTACTTACTAGTTATACTATAGGTTAGGGTTAGGGTTCGGGTTCGGGTTCGGGTTCGGGTTCGGGTTAGGGTTTCTGTTTGGAATGAAAAATATTTTTAGCAACAGTGGTGACAGTTGTACACTGCTGTGAATATGTTTAATGTCACTAAATTGTACATTTTAAACTGCTTAAAGTGGCAAATTTTACATCTATATATTTTACAACAAAAAATATTTGTAATCTTCAAGTTGTAAATTTAGTGGTTCCTTTTCTGTTCTTATAGTCTTTCACAAATTTAAGACAAAAGGAGATATTTTTATTTAGTTTCCTGATAAAGGGGTATAAACCTATAAGAAGCCAAGATCCAAGGGTCATAGCTACTAGATCGATAATAATAACGTAAACAGTCCCTCAGTGAGTTTTTATATAACTATATGGTATATTTCAATGTGTTCTTTAAAATGTAATATCTGAAATGAGGGGAAAAGGGAGAAGTTAGTAAAAGAATACAGACTTTCAGTTATAAGATGAATAAGGTCTGAGGATCTAATGTATAACATGGTGACTATAGTTAAGAACACTATTGCATAACTGAAATTTGTGAGGAGAATAAAACTTAAATGTTCTCATCAAAAAAAGGTAAACATGTGAGATAACAGTTGTATTATTTTGATTGGGGGAATCTTTTCATAGTGTATAGTGATATATCAAATCATCACATTATACATTTCAAATATCTTACATTTTATTTGTCAATTATACCTCAATAAAGCTAAAAATAAAATTGTAATATCTCTTATTCATGTCTTCTAAAATTACTGTTAGAATGGAATGTTGCTGAGCCATAAAACCTGGCTCTCCAAGTCATGATGTAACTTTGAACAAATTCCTTGGCTGTTCTAAACCTCATTTGTCTCATTATTATCATTGGGCAATTGCAATCTGCTTCTCCCTTGGGTATTTATATGAAAAGAAATTACAAATATAAGCTATTATTCGATTTGAAAGAGGAGGAAGGCATTTCCTTGTCTTTTACTTTTTTTGCATATCTTCCTCATTTACTTCATAGAAATCTCACAATTGTCTTCAGGCATTGATGAGTATTTTTTGCTTATCAGTCACAAAATCACAAAATTTTAGGGGTAAGAAAGCACTTTGAAAATCACCTAAACCCTGGCCAGGTGGTTGGGGCGTCGTCCTGTACACCGAAGGGTTGCAGGTTCGATTCCTGGTCAGGGCATGTACCCAGGTTGCGAGTTTGATCCCTAGAGTTTGGGTGCTTACAGGAGGAAGCCGATTAAGGTTTCTTTCTCTCTCTCTCTCTCTCTCTCTCTCTCTCTCTCTCTCTCTCTCTCGCTCTCGCTCTCTCCTTCCCTCTAGCTCCAAGATCAATGAAAACATGTCCTCAGGTGAGGATTAAAAAAAAAAGTTTTAATCACCTGAACCAACATATTCAAAATTTTAAAACAACAACAACAAGAAGTGATACAGAAAGTATTCTATGCTCTTAATCTGAGGAACACTGGATTAAACAACACCAATTGTTTCTGTACTGTAGGACTTCTTGAAGCCTTAAATAGGTTAGTATACACTAATTACTTATAAGAGGGAAGCAATACATGCCATTCCTAAACCTGTATGACCATGGAGACCTTTTCTCACAAGGCCTATCGACATCCCCTAGAGCACAGAGCTAAATCATGTAGCTATACTTTATTTATTTCAATAAACAATGTAAAAATGCAAAAATCAACAGAAGTTTTAATTTTCTTTAAATTTGGCTTTTTAAAATATTGGTACTTACAAAGATTTTATTTTTTGCTGCCACCATTATCTTAGAACCGTCAGAAGACCACGAACAACATTTCACGATCACTTCTATATCCTCTTGAGGCTCCTCCGAACTTAGGAAGAACTGCTTCACATTAATGCTTTTCCTCTCATTTGCTGATTTCACATCCCAAAGCTTTAATTACAAACATAACCAAAACATTTTAAGTTTATTTTAATCTCAAATCACACCTCTAGAATGCCACCAGGATTAAATATCCCGCAAACTACTCACTTTACCTAATGATTATTTTTACTTATTATTTTTATAACACTTTTAAATTAAGAACTCCAGTTTCATTCAGTATATTCCTAAAAAGAAAACAATTAGAAGCACTGCCTGAAATGCAGAATGGAAAACTAAATAAAATGTTCAAAGAGCCTTGCATGTGTGGAGAAGGCTGTGTGGACAGTAGGATGAGCTTGCAAGAAAAGTGAGATGAAGACGAACAACTTGCCACTACTGCCCTCTGCTGTGCCACGTGTGAAATGCGCTTCACATCTACTGCATGGACAGCATGCGGTAGATGTGAACACAGGACCCAGTCCAAGCCAAGTTATAATCTAGCATCCAGAGACACCATTCTGCAAAAAGGGAAATTAGAAGATATGCTGAAAGCTCTGCTTGGAAATCTTCTCAGAACTTGTCAGCCAGACATACTCTACAGGTAGAAGACTGAAGATTTTTCTCTGAATACCCCATCAGATCAACACAAAAGATCTAAAGAGTCTGACATCAGGAGTTCAACATTAAAAATGACAGCCAGCCCGGCTGGCATGACTCAGTGGTTGAGTGTCGACCTAAGAACCAGAAGGTCATGGTTCAATTCCTGGTCAGGGCACATGCCTGGGTTGCAGGCTCAATCCCCAGTGGGGATGTAGAGAAGGCAGCCGATCAACGATTCTCTCTCATCATTGATGTTTCTATCTCTCTCTCCCTCTCCCTTCCTTTCTGAAATCAATAAAAATATTTATTTTATTTTATTAAAATTAAAATTAAGAAAGATTCAACCAGAGGATCAGTATCAAGAGAATTTACCTTACTATAATTTAGGAGTCACCTAGTGGCTTTAACGTATCTCCTTTTCTAGAGAATCTAACAAAAAAAGTGCCCAAAGGGGTTCAAGTATTTCCTTGGAAGAGGTATATGCCAATACAATGTATTATTTGCATGTTTTAAGTTTAACTGTGTTCTACGAACATCAAAGAGATACAACAAGAAGATGACAAGGTCTCTGCCAATCATAAACCTATATTCAACCTTACCAGAGAAATACAAGACACATGAAAATGACTGAACTAAACAGAAAACATTTACAAGTAGAAATCGGAAGACAAATCAAGCAATTGCCTTTCTTTCTTCCTCTCTTTCTTTCTTCCTCTCTCTCCCTCTCTTTCCTTCCTTCCTTCCTTCCTTCCTTCCTTCCTTCCTTCCTTCCTTCCTTCCTTCCTTCCTTTTTCTTTCTTTCATTTATCTATCTATCTACCTACCTACCTACCAACATAGGTATACAGATAGATACGTACATATATACTCAGAACCAGATGGATGTTATAAAAGAATACTTTTTGAAGAAGGCTCTGCATAGTTTTAAAGGTCATTAAAAACTATGGACAAGTAAACTGTAGGCAAAAAAACAAAACACAAAAAAAACACTAAGAACAACTGAAAAAAACATATATAGAAACACTAGCTAAAATAAGCCCTCAAAATTACCCTGCCTAGAAGTGACAATTAGTGCTTAATATATGGGAGGGAGAATACAGAAATTTGGTAGGAGATATCAAGCTGTATTACAAAGCCATTGTTCTCAAAACTGCCTGGTACTGGCACAAGAACAGACATATAGATCAATGGAATAGAATAGAGAACCCAGAAATCGACCCGAACCAATATGCTCAAT
>NW_005370777.1:1812144-1818986 GCF_000412655.1 Myotis brandtii
CTATTTCTCTCCCTTCCTCTCTGTAAAAAATCAATAAAATATATATTTTTTTAAAAAGAACAAAGGAAGAAAGGAGAATCAATAAACAGACTAGAATGATTGTAGAAACAAGAAAAAAAAAGAGTGAAATTATTGGAGAAGTTAGGTGAAATTTTAAGGAGGAAGAATTTAGGTTTTTTAGAACTATAATTTAGGGCAGCAGTCGCCAACCTTTCAGATCTCATGGACCACCAGTGGTCCGTAAACCACCGGTTGGTGACCGCTGATTTAGGGGACTGAACTAAACTTTTTTCCTTAGCTCTGAGTTTTCCCCCAGTGAGACTTCTTAAAAAAAGGAAAATAATAACATAAAAGGCAGAATAAATAAATGATAAATAAAAGCAGAACCTTTACAAATTTGACCACATAGAACTCAAAAGATTTTATGAAGTCATGAAATGAAATATATCTTAGAAATTAAGAAATCAAATTTATGAACTTTAAAGCATAAGGTAGTAACCATGAATAAACAATCATTATGACAAGCAATTACAGTTACATTAAATAAGGTCCTGGAAGTTGAAGCTCTTTCTGCAGAAATGTGAAACAGAAGCCTAATTCATAACCCAATTCTAAGGCCATAAAATTACAATCCATTTTAATGATAAACAAAAGCATACCTTTAATGTTCCATCAGCTGAACAACTAGCCAAAAACTTATCATCTGGTGAAAATTTGCAGTGATTGACTGAATTGGTATGGCCAAACATGGTATTTCGACATTCTTTTTGATCCAAATCCCAGAGCTATTTGAGAAAGATAAAAATATAACTAAAAAACTAATACTGAATGGAGGAAAGTTAGAAATCATGTAAAGTTCTTTCTTCCATTTCACTTAAGCTTTTTCAGTTACAGGCAGATGCTCAATTCGCAGTAACACAAAGGGGAACTTGTGATTAAAAAGTAATGGGGCAACCCTTAGGTCAGCACCTAAATCCACTCAGGGACTCAAGGCTCGCCTGGACTTTTAGTTTGAGCACTAAGTAACTGAACAATTACTGCTTATTTTAACAAGGTGGTTTGGAGTCATTATTATTCTACTCAGTTTTATAATAAGTAATATGCAAAATAAATCACCCCAAATTCTTTTAGATGCTAGATTACCCAACTCAAAAAGTCGTCATTTCTAAGATTTCCCAATGCAAACCTTGAGTGTGCTAACTAAGCTAAAATCTATTAATGCTCTAAAAAACGACTCAAAAATACAAGGATAGCAAAGATAGATGTACTAGTAAATATATGACAGGAAATATAAGGGGTTAGAAGAGTAAATTAAATAATACCTTCAGGAATCTATCAACCAAATCCAGCATGTGTGACATTACACAGGACAAATGACTCAATTTCTCTAACCAAACAATGGCATAAAAAATAGAGGCAGAGAGAAAGGGGAACTTTTATAGAATAAACAAGACTTAAGAGGCATAATAACAATCAAATGCCACCTGAACTTCAGATTCTGACCCCAATCAACCCATGGTAGAAAGATATGTTTTGAGATTAATGGGGAAATGTGTACATGAAGTATTTTGGGGTGATATGAAATGATATCTAGGATTTGCTAAAAATGCTCTAGTCCAAAAAAAATTGGGGTTTGTGGGAAAATAAAATAAGATTGGGAAAATGTTGATAATTGTTGGAGCTAGATGGTGGATAGCAGAGAAGTTCATTACTGTCTCCTCTCCTTTTGGGTATGGTTGAAAAGTATTTAAAAATGCAAATAAAGGGGACAATAGTAATCTCTGGTGTTATGCCAACTAGACTAAACACAAAAGGGTAAATCAAGTATCCCCCACAATTAATTTAAATCCTTAGGAAATGATGAGTAAGTGAGGGAAGTCCTGTTCTTCATGGTCATCTCCATGCTTGGTTCCTTTATCCCAACCAGTACCAGGTAAACCCAGTTCCTCAGAGGAGCAAGTTACATGGGGGGCAGCTTTAAACTTACATATTTTCATTGGCTTCTCTCAGTTCAAGAGTCACAAGAAGTGAGTTCTAATAGCCCTCAGGATAATGCAGGTGTGGTATGACAGGTCTTACAATAAAACTTGTTCTTAATTAAAACTTTTGACTAACCAATAACCCCTTCCTACATCTAAGAGATTTTGGTCTACATTTAACAGAAGGAAATATATTGCCCTGGCCAGTGTGGCTCAGTTGGTTGTCTCATGCACTAAGAGGTCACTGGTTCGATTTTGGTCAAGGCACATACCCGGGTTATGGGCTTGATCTCCAGTAGGGGGCATGCAGGAGGCAGCTGATCAATGATTCTCTCACATCATTGATATTTCTCTCTATCCCTCTCCCTTCCTTTCTCTAAAATCAATAAAAATGTATTTTAAAAATAATAAATAGCTCAGCCAGTGTGGCTCAATGGTTGAGCATTGACCTATGAACCAGGAGGTCACGGTTCGATTCCCAGTGAGAGCACATGCCCGGGATGTGGACTTGATCCCTAGTGGGGAACATGCAGGAGGCAGCCGATCAATGATTCTTTCTCATCATGGATGTTTCTCTCTCTCCCTCTCCCTTCCTCTCCAAAATCAATAAAAATATATTTTAAAAGAATAATAAATAAATGGAGGAAATATAAACTTCCTCACCCTACAAAATGTTAACAATAACATCAAAATTAGTCACATATACTACAAAAGTCATCTAGTTTTAGAAGTGGATTCATTCAAAAAGAGCTTTTCTGAAATGGTACAACAGTCTTATTTTTAAAGGTGGTTTACTCAATAGGCTAAGCTTTACTGAGTAAAAGTGATCTATAATTTTAAGATAATTTTATGCTATTATATTATTTTGATCCAATCTGGTGGTGTCTGCAGGGTCCAGGGACTCCAGAAACATGTCTGAAAAAGCACTAAGGGGGGGAGGGGGGGGCGGGGAGTAAGAGAGGGAATAAGAGAGATTAGAAATGCAGGCCCATACCCCCACCTCAACACAAAAAAAAGTGGGTTTTATCTGTTCTACACACTGAGCTTCTATATAAAAGTTCTCTTTGGGCCCTATCAGTGGATAGAACATCGGCCTGTGGCTGAAGGGTCCCGGGTTCAATTCTGGTTAAGGGCATATGCCCAGGTTGCGGACTCAATCCCCAGTAGGGGGCGTGCAGGAGGCAGCCGATCAGTGTTTCTCTCTCATCATTGATGTTTCTATCTCTCAGTCCCTCTCTCTTCCTCTCAGAAATCAATAAAATATATACTCTTTAAAAATTATATCGTATTTAAAAAAATAAAGAAAGTTCTCTTTGGGAGAAAAAAAAAAGTTCAGCTTCCTGAAAAGGGGAGGGGGCAATTTTCAACAAATGTTTCCATATTTTCATAAATTTTTTTAAAATAGCTTATTTAAATGTCAAAACACAGAGTCTATGAGGTTTTCCAAACTGAAATGTTTTACCTACTTCACCAAAAAATGCAATGTCCCAATGCAAAAATGGTGTGACATTTACAAAGAAAGGGCATAAACCAAACCAAAAAAAGAATCCAAAAGCAGACATTTCTGGGATCCAAGAAAATTTAATCTAGCTATCTTTAGTATGCCACTTAAGTGGGAAAAAAAGATAGACTCTTTTATAATTTGTAATTATAAAACATTATCAAACACGTGAAATGTATATCTAATGTTGGTTTTAGAGGATTGTTTTTTTTTTTACATTTTTTTTTCCTATTGGCACCTTTTCCCTCCTTCTTCTGACAACAAAATCTCTCTTTTGAATCAAACCCCACTTATAATTCAAGTGGAGCTGACCTCACCTCATCAGTCCAATTTCTACATGACTAAACTTGTGACCCTTGGTCAATCTAAGGATTCCATCCTACCGGCTAGTAGGGTTATTCAAAAATGAGTATATAACCAGAACCAGGTCAACTACAGCTTTCTCTAAAATTAAATATGCAGAATCTGGGAAAAAGCAAGTTTCTCTTCCTCTGTGATTGTGAGTTGTAAGACCTATATAAGCCGAGCTGAGAATAGCTCTATTTCCTGTCACACAGAGATACCATGCCTAAACCAACAAAAAGGCCAAGTCTAGATATGGACAGGGAGTTAGAGCCTGAGGACGTAGTTTAAGCATTTGGAATCAGCTCCGTCTGAAGCCATGCTCCCTCTAGCCTTTCCAGTTACATGAGCCAATAATATCTTTTGTTGCTGTTGAGTGAGCTAATATGAAAGTCTGTGTCACTGCAACCAAGAGCCCTGATTAATACAATGTACAAGAAAGTCAAAGGCGATGTCCTGATGGGTCTACAAATGTATCTACATAATTCTCATTATCCACACTTACTTTGAGGAAGCAGTCACTTGACCCAGTGGCTAAGAGAAGGTGATGTCTGCTGTGAGTAAAGTGGCAGCAGTTGACTTGCTCTGAGTGCTCATCATAGCTTTGTACCAGTTGCCCAGTCACAGAATTCCAAATCTAAAGAAAATTTTAAAAATAAAATTTAACACTACCTCTTATTTTGAAATAAAGCAAGTAAAATATGAACTGCTTTATGGATGCTATCCATTCTGTCTGTCAGATTTCCTCAGGTGTAGATGATGCTAATAAATACCTCCCACTTCCCTAAAACATGTCAAATAGCTTTTTTTAATAAAGCTTATTTTGCAAGTCTATACATGTGTCTTTCTATAGCATAACTGGAATCTCCTCAAAACATTACAGTCTTCAAGGGCAAGATTTCAGATTTCATATGAATGAAAGCAGGCAGAGAAGTGCTATATGCGAATGGAATAATGGGCTTCGCTGGGAAGGATGAAATCCAAGACCTGGCTATACCACTTTTAAGTTAAGTGTCCCTGGGCAAGTCCTTAATTTTCCTGCACCTCAGTTCCCTCTTAAGGAATATGTATACCTGTCCCACAAGCATGGTATCAAATGGGGAAAAGGGTATGGTAAGTGTTCTGATGACCTCAAGATACCAGTAAGTAAGTATAGGCCGATGGCTCAGTGAAAAAAATAGACTGTAGATTCTGAGGGAAACCTAGCTTTCAACCCTGGCTCCATGAGTTTGGGCAAATAATTTCACCTCTGAACCTGTTTCCTCATCCGAAAAATAGGATCAATACTTACTTTGCAAGTTGTAGAGTGAAACTGATCATTTAAGAAAATGTATAGTATAAAGCTTCATGCAGTGTTCAGTTCACAATAAAAAATAATCATCATTCTAATTACTATGTAAGACGACTAACTAAGCATGTCTACTCCATCTACAATAAACAAATGAAATAAATTACCTAATCACTCTTCACTGGGCTTTGGACTTCTCAGAGGTACTAATGTCCCTCTCATAGCATTTTCTTTTTATCTCATCAAAGCACTCCCCAGAGGTCCAGAGAGTTTCCTTTATTTTGAAGTTCTTTTAATTTCTGTCTCTTGCTTTAAATTTTGAATTCTTAGAAAAGAGAAACTTGATATTATTTCCTTTTACTCCTTATAACTTTGACTTTGGAACTGCTCAGAGTGGCCAACTGCAAGTCTGACTCAGAGTAAAGGTTACATAGTAAATTAACTAGTTGGTTGTAAAGTCACCTAAGAGAGTCCAATACATCAAGAAATAGATTTCTCCAAGATCTCAATTTAGTCTGGACACTCCAGAGCCTTCTTCAAGTGGATAGAAACTCCAGGAAAACTCCTAAGTCAATTATATTGTTCCAAAGGTCCACCCCACCTAGCCAAATTCAGCACTCCACAACCCTTTGAAAAAAGCCTGAAGTGAAATTCCCCCTCCATTTGTCATATAAAACATTCCCTTGGACTTCAATTTATCTTATATTCTGCATAAATGCTCTAGCTAAAAGCCAAATTTAGGGACAAGAGACAAGAAAGAAAAATTAACAAAGATAAAAACTCCTGTATTTATTTTTCTCTATTTACTTTTTAGACTAGTAACCTAATTATTAATTTGTTCATCCATCTGGTTTTGCACTGAATATAAGCCAGTTCATAAAGGTAAAAAATCCAGGTTGCATTTCACAAATTACAACAGAATCCAATCTCAGATAGTAATTCTGTGCAGTAACAGTAGACTTGACTTTTAGAATTTAAATATATTCTAATATGCACAGTATTGGGTATGTGCCCTTTTCAATTTTTCTCAAGAGACATATTTTCCCTATAAGGTTTTATCAGCTCCACAAGAAGCTATTCTGTGGCCATCCTCAGAAAAGCAAGCATGGTAAGCAAGATTTAAACTGATATTTAACCCACAGACCAGTCAATAAATGGCAGGCAAATTCATTAATTTGTAACTCTTTTTCTCAGCTGCCTGGTAAATATCTCAGACTGATCAACCTGGATATTTTGCTGGGACTTAAATATAAAGGTTTTTCAGAGAGAGTTAATTTACAATGGATAAAACTAATTTACCTCAAGTTAGTAGATCAACAGGCAAGAAGGAGTCCTTTAACCCTTCTTATCCTAGTCCCTCTATTATGGAAAAAGAAAATAAATTCTGTAGTGATTACATCTGAAGAGAAAAATGTTTCCTTACCTTCACTTTTTTATCCACTGAGCAGGTTGCTATAAATTTGTCATCTGTTGAGAATGCACAGCAAAGCACTTCATCCTCATGACCCTTGATTTCAAGAAGTTTCTCTCCTGTTTCAGCTTTGAACACCTGCACAAGCAACAACAAAATCTTTTTACTAGGTATCACTTAACCATGAACCATCTATCCTATCTAATAAAAGAGAAACATGGTAATTAGCCATACCTCCGCTACCCTTCCCATTGGCTAATCAGCATATCCTTATGCAAATTAACTGCCGGCCAAGATGGCGGCCGGCAGCCAGGCAGCTGA
>NW_005370777.1:1820495-1835833 GCF_000412655.1 Myotis brandtii
CAAGTGCACAAATTTTTGTGCACCGGGCCTCTAGTATATATATAAAGAGCCAGGGTCCGTAACATCCAAAATGACTGAAGGGACGACCGAATGCCAGGCTTCACGCGCAGCAGGCTCGGGTGGGCGGGGACTGGTGAGCGGGATGAACTGCTGACCTCTCAGTCCCTCCCCCCCGGCTCCCACGGGCACCGCGGCAACCCAGCACTGACTGCTGCCACCACGGGTGCTGCGGCAACCCAGCACTGACTGCCAAGGGGGCTGTGGGCCCCGGAAAGCTACAGCACTGTGACAGGAGGGGGCTGTGGGCCCCAGCCGGCCAGGGCGAGGTGGAACTCTGGGTCTCGTGCAATTGAGGGTGTGGCCGGCCTACATACCAGACCCTGACAGGAGGGAGGAGGGAGCCACATTCCTCGCAGAATTGGCCATTGGATGGCTTGCTGTCAGCAGCCTGCCAGCCAGGAATCCCATTCACCTGCACCCCGGACCCCAGCGATCAGGCAGGCAGAGGCAGTTAGGGGCAATCAGGCCAGCAGGGGAGAGCAGTTAGGGGCGAGATCAGGCCAGCAGGGGAGGGCAGTTGGGGTGATCAGGCAGGTAGGCAGAGGCGGCTAGGGGCAATCAGGCAGGCAGACAGAGAGGTTAGGGGCGATCAGGCAGGCAGGCAGAAGCAGTAAGGGGCAATCAGGCAAGCAGGCGAGTGGTTAGGAGCCACTCACTTACTGGACAGGGATCAGGCCTAAACCGGCAGTCAGACATCCCCCAAGGGGTCCCCGATTGGAGAGGGTGCAGACTGGGCTGAGGGAACCCCACCCTGCACAAATTTCGTGCACCGGGCCCACTAGTCTATACTAATAAAAGGGTAATATGCTAATTAGACCAGATAGACCAGACATCCTTCCAGACAAAGCCACGGCAGCTGTGAGGGCCGAGGAGGGCTGGCAGTGGCAGCATCAGGGAGGTAATGGGGGTAGCGCCTTCCCCTGATCAGCCCAGTCACCTACTGCAGAGGGAGGCCAGAGGCAGTAGCAGCAGTGGGGTGATGGGGCAGCACCTTCCCCTGATTGGCCTGGTCACCTCCCACAGAGGTAGGGAGCGGGCCTAAGCCGTCATAGGACGGTCCCCTGAGTGCTCCCAGACTGTGAGAGGGGGCAGGCCGGGCTGAGGGGACCCCCCACCCAGTGCACGAATTTTCATGCACCTGGCCTCTAGTTATTAAATAAAAATCTTTCCTTAAAAGATCCTAATCATTGTTATTTTGCAACAAAAATGAACCTTGGCAAAATCACTCCAAAAATCAGAATTTGTGTCAGAATCTGTATGCTTTAAAATAGAGAACTATCCATTGTTAAATGTTAGTAATATTAATAAAAATAACTAACAGAGTATAGCTTCAGTTCGTGAGAATAGTTTCACAAATTCTTAACAAGCAAATAGAAAATATTTCATGCAATATAATTTCTTTCCGGGGCTCAAAAGACAAAATTAGTAATAAAGCATACATAGGAATAAAGGTTATAGTCATAATCTTACAAAGACTAAAGCTATCATAATTATAAAAGTTTTAACTAATTTGATCCTGATTCCTTCAAAATCCAAAAGTTAGAGCACAAGTTTAAAGTAAAGCACTCATTCATATTTTCTGAAAACAAATGAGAACTTAAAAGGAAATTCCTTCAGGCACCTTAGGAAACAACCTAGCCCAATTCCATTTATCGCCAGAAATCTGTGCCTGAGCTGGTGATAAAATAGGTATTTTACTTAATCGTTGTTTTTCAGTCAGAGCCCTGCTCACTCTGCTAGAAAGTCCTATGTCTTTCAACAATTATCAATTCCTCATTACCTTTAGCTGGCACATGGGTGATGACAACTGACTGGCAGGGTAAAAGGCACCTCTATGTCACTTGGCAAGTTTAGAATTATGGAAAAAAACAAAACAAAAAACACTACCATATCTTTAAAATCGCTAGAGAAAGCTTTTATAAAATGTTCGGTTTCTCTATCTCTTTGTTCAATTTACTTGACTTTTAGAATTTAAATATATTTTAATACACACAGTATTGCATACATGCCCTTTTCAATTTTTCTCAAGAGACATATTTTACCTGTAAGGTTTTATCAGCTCCACAAGAAGCTATTCTGTGGCCATCCTCAGAAAAGCAAGCATGGTAAACAGCATCTGTATGGGGGCGGACAACTAAGCGAGAGAGATTCTTGATGTTCTTTTTGTTTCTAAATACAAGGAAAAAAGGAACAAAAACCCAACAAGTGAGAATAAACTTCAGTAATAAACTGTCTTTTAGCTTAGTTATATTCCCCAAAATACAAAATTCTTAAAATTAAATTGCCAACATGTAAATGACAGCATAGAAGATCACCTGAAGGAAAAAAGCATTAATATAAAAAACTTGGCATTTTAAGAGAAGTGCCACCCTATATCAAGCAACCTGTCATGTGTTACAAATGTCACTGAGTTGGAAGAAATCTAGTTAATCAGATACACATCACCTTCTATTTTCCTTTGATGCTTTAATAATAATATGTACACCTGCCATTATGATGATGTACTTTAAAACTGCTCTTCTCTAAGTAAAATTATTCAGATATAGAGAAAAAGTAAATAAAGCAATGTTATTTTCTGTGTATCTTAATCTACTGAATACTAACTATCCCACAGGTATAAATATTATATGATTTTTCATGGGCTAAAGGAACAAAAAAATAAAGAACAAAAGGGTAAAGGAATATAACATATACTTAAAATGAGAAAAGTATCAGAACAGTCAGGATTTCTGTGTCAGTAACTCTCAGTACAAGAATATATGTTAAATGGTTTCGTGTTTAATTTAAGAGTCAAAGTTTGGCCCTAGCCAGTTTGACTCAATGGATAGTGGGTTGGCCTAAGGATTGAAGGGTCTCCGGTTCGATTCCGGTCAAGAGCATGTATTTCAGTTGCAGGCTCGATCCCTGGCCCTGGTTGGGGCTCATATGGGAGGCAACCAATTGATGTGTCTCTCTTTCACATCAATGTTTCTGTCTTTCACATCAATCTCTCTCTCTCTCTCTCTCTCTCTCTCTCTCTCCCCGCTCCCTCAGTAAGGCATGCAAGCCTAATCAAGTCTCAGCCTCTCTGTGCCTGTTTTCTCATTTGTAAAATAGGGCAAATAATATTTAATAGTACTTTATAAGGTTGTTCTGAAGATAAAATGAATAAGATGTGAGCTTACTGTATATTACAGGCATGAAAAAGATGATATTTTAGCTTTCCTTTTACTAATTGATAAGATTAAGATTACTAATTGATAAGAAGTTAGAAGAATCATGATTCAGGGAAAGTTTAATAAGGACTAAGTGCAAGACAAAGTGCTAATCCAGCGGTTCTCAACCTGTGGGTCACGACCCCTTTGGGGGTCGAACGACCCTTTCACAGGGGTCGCCTAAGACCATCGGAAAACACATATATAATTACATATTGTTTTTGTGATTAATCACTATGCTTTAATTATGTTCAATTTGTAACAGTGCAAATACATCCTGCATATCAGATATTTACATTACGATTCATAACAGTAGCAAAATTACAGTTATGAAGTAGCAACGAAAATAATTTTATGGTTGGGGGTCACCACAACATGAGGAACTGTATTAAAGGGTCACGGCATTAGGAAGGTTGAGAACCACTGTGCTAATCATTTTATACCCAATATCTCATTTAATCTTCACAAAAATTGTACTTACCTCAAAGGACTGTTATCTCTATTTTACTTATGAGAAAGGAGAGGAAGCTATAACTTGTTCAAAAATCACAAAACTGTGATTTTAGAAAGGAGACTCAAAAGTAGGTTTGTCGCTTCAAAGCCCATGTTCTTCACTACTTATTGTATTACACTAAGTAAAGCATTTGGTGTTAATATTTAGAATGACTTGTCAAAATGCCATACAGACAAGCATCTATTTCTATGGACTCTTTGAACATGAATATTTCTCCTATGCTTACTTCTCTAAAACTTTTCAATAAGTAAGAATGCTTATTAAAAGTTCCAGCCTTTCCAAAGAACTGTAGTTAAATCTTCCTGGAGTGAACTTATTCACTACCTGAAAAAAATAATGATATAATTAGCACGCTGCTCCCTTTGGTCTCTCCTAACCTACTTACATCCACTCCAGGTAAAGCACTCCGTTATCGACCTCCTGCTTGGCCTGCAGCTTAGCTTGCTGATAAACTTCTGAAGTTTCCGGCTCACAGAGACCCAGCTGTACAATACTAGGAAATGGTTGTCGTCCAAGAAGATGTCCATTTAAAGATAAAAACTCCTGGAAATTCTCACAGACTGCATAATCCTATGAACAAACTGAAATCTCTTAGAAACATAACCAGAGCCAACGTTTTTCTGTTTCTGTGATCTCATCACTTTAAAGGCTTAAATGACATAGTCTCTATGTGAGCTAAAATTGAATAACCAACCACTTAGGTAACAAATATAGACTTTTAAACATAGGATAAACTTTTAAACATAAGATAAAAATCTCATTATCAAAGTACTACTTTCTTAATACATTCTTTAAAAACAATAACAAGAAAAACACTGAACACTTTACTTCTTCAAATTTCAAAAATCAATCCTATTCACATTCCCAATAGGCTAGGAAGCAAAATAATTAGAATAATCAAAGGTTAAAATAAGAAAATTATCTTTCTACATTCCTTTCTATTCTGCTCGTCCCCACTATTAAAACCTAGAATTAAATGTCAGAAAAAGCATGTCCTTTCAGAACTTATTTTTTGAATGAATATATACCTTTTCATCCAGTATATCCCTGTATTCCACAAATTCATGAATCAGATGAGCAGGGCCTACAAGTTCTGTTTTTGCTTTAATCCAATCCAGGGAAAACATTAAAGCACAAAGTTCCTTTTAAAAAATAAATAAATAATAAGATCAGGAGCCCTGTTAAAGAAATCAGAGAATTTTAAGTCTACCATCATTACCCTAACACTACTGAAACTTAGCAGACACTCAAATTTAAGGACAAAAAGGAAACTATTGAAAAGAAACACATAAATAGTTCCAAAGAAACATAAAATGGACCTCACACCTTAACTCAAAATAAATTTTAGTTGGATTAAAGACTTAAATATAAAATAGAAAACTTCAGAAAAAAACTAGAACAAACAGGTAAATATTTCTATAAGCCTGTAATGAAGGAAATGTTTGCAGATATGACACCAAAGTAAACTACAAAAAAGAAAAATGGTGCATTTAATAACATAAAAACTCAAATCTTCAATATAGTAGAAAACAATCTAAATAAATTTGAAGACAAAAAATAAACCAGGAAAAAAAATTTATAACAGGTATAATAGATGACAGTATTAATAGAATAAAAATGACTACTCATTCAGTTTTATAGAAAATTCTTCAAAAATAAGAAAAAGGTAAACACCCCAATATAAAAAATAGGTAAAGGCAATGGATGAGAACCAATTCACAAAATAAAAAGCACAAATTTTTTTTTCTGCCACCACCAGGCTGGAATCTTAGTTTCTTCATTTTGTAAATGGAGATACTAGTAGCCCTATCTCACAGGGTTGTGATAAAACTTTACATGAGTTAGTATGTGTAAAATGCTTGGAACAAATCCTGGTGCACAGTAAATACTTAGTAAATTTTAGCTGTTATGCCCTAACCGGTTTGGCTCAGTGGATAGAGTGTCAGCCTGCGGACTCAAGGGTCCCAGGTTCGATTCCGGTCAAGGGCATGTACCTTGGTTGCGGGCACATCCCCCGTGGGGAGTGTGCAGGAGGCAGCTGATCGATGTTTCTCTCTCATCAATGTTTCTGACTCTCTATCCTTCTCTCTTCCTCTCTGTAAAAAATCAATAAAATAAATTTTTTTAAAAAATTTTTAGCTGTTATTATTATAACAACCCTATCTCAATATTTAACCATTACCACTGCCTTCATGGAATATAATTATCTCAAGCAGTAGCTAATTCCATTTACCTATCATGGCTCATAGGCAGTTATTTACATGAGCAAGGATAAAGGCTGGGACAAATTCAACCTAAAGTATTTCAATGAGAAAGTACCATGTTATCTAAACTCTCTGTGCACATACTTAATTACAAAGTCATTACTTAATCCTCTATCTCTAAACTCACTCTAATCTTGGATGGGAACATTGGTACCATTTTAATTAATTTTAAAAGACGAATAAAACTTTTTAAAGAATTCTTTTTCATTGTGTTTACTTAAAAGAATCTTTGAAACAGGGTCTAACTTGGTGAAAACTTCAGTGTTGGGCCCTGACCGGTTTGGCTCAGCGGATAGAGCGTCGGCCTGCGGACTCAAGGGTCCCTGGTTCGGTTCCGGTCAAGGGCATGTACCTTGCTTGCGGGCACATCCCCCGTGGGGAGTGTGCAGGAGGCAGCTGATCGATGTTTCTCTCTCTCTCATCGATGTTTCTGACTCTCTATCCTTCTCTCTTCCTCTCTGTAAAAAATCAATAAAATATATTAAAAGGAAAAAAAAAAAGAAAGAAAACTTCAGTGTTGGGCTGCCTGTGTAAGACTTACCCATCACAAACTATTTTTTAATATCAGATTTCTAGAGACTAACAGAAATGATAAGAATATCAGCTGGAATCAGAGGAAATGAACACTGTCTTACACTATTGGTAGTGATGTAAGTCAAAGCAACCCTTCTCTAGAGTACAGTTCGGCAATCTGTATTAAAATTAAAAGTGACCCACAAATTACACTTACAAATATGTGTGCTAAGACAATAATCAGATGAGTATGCTTATGCAAGCTAATTGATCAAATGGTTAATCATAATGTAGCTACACAATGAAAATAGTATGCAGTTTTAAAAATTATGTCGCTCTATATAAATTGACATAAAAAGATGACCACGTAATATAATTAAGTAAAAAATAAAACACAAGATAGCCCGGCCGATGGTTGAGCATTGACCTATGAACCAGTGACCTCTGGTCAGGGCACATATCTAGGTTGCGGGCTTAATCACCACTGGGGGTTGTGCAGGAGGCAGCCAATGGATGATTCTCTCTCATCATTGATGTTTCTATCTATCTCTCCCTCTCACTTCCTCTCTGAAATCAATTTAAAAAAAATTTTAAGTGGATTTTTTTTTAAATACCTGGACCTATTAATTCCACTTCAAAGAATTTTCAAAGGAAATAATATAGGTGCAAAGACAGAATATTCATTACAGCATCATAAAAGCAAAAAAACTGAAAACAACCTAAATGTTTAACAATTACAGTTTGGTTAACTAAATTAGGGCATTGATATTTATTGGAATACCTTAAAAAAAACACCATGCCCCAGCCGGTTTGGCTCAGTGGATAGAGTGTTGGCCCATGAACTGAAGGGTTCAATTCCAGTCAAGGGCATGTACCTCAGTTGCAGGGTCAATCCCAGGCCTTGATCAGGGAGTGTGTGGGAGGCAACCAATCAATGTGTCTCTCTTGTATTGATGTCTCTCTATCTCTCTCTTCCTCCCTCCCTTCCTCTCTAAAAATCAATGGAAAAATATCCTCAGGGAAGATGACCAAAAAAAACAACCACCAGACTACAGCACCATTTTTGTAACCAAGAAATAATGTACCTAAGCAGAGAAAAATAACTCACCTTGGCCAGTATGTTCAGTGGTTAGAGCATTGGCCTGAGCACCAAAGGGTCTCAGGTTTGATTCCCAGTCAAGGGCATATACCTGGACTGCAGGTTTGATCCCTACCCTGGTCAGGGCATGTACGGGAGGCAACAAATCGATGTGTCTCTCTCACATCAATGTTTCTCTTTCTCTCTCTCCCCCCTACCTCCCTCCCATCCACTCTCTCAAAAAAAGAAAATCAATGGAAAAAATATCCTCAGGTGAGGATTAATAAACAAAAAAATGAAAGAAAGAAAAGAAAAATTACTCAAAGTTTTCCAAAATGTTAACATTTTTAATAGTTAGCTGGTAGTTGACTTCATATATCATCTATGTGTTAATGGTTCCCAAATGTTATCTTTAGTCCATAATCTTCCCCAGAAACCTTGATTTATACATCCATCTACATGCTTAATATTTCTAGTTAGATGTCTTAATATGAGTATCAGATTTAATATACTCAAAATGAGTTCTTAATCTTCACCCTGCTCCCATAAATACTTGTTCTACCCACAGACATCGCCATCTCAATTCATGGCAACTCTAATCCTTCTACTGCACAAACTTGAAGTCATCTTTGACTCTTCTCTTTTACAATGCCTATCAAATCCATCAGCAAATGATGAAGATTCTACTCCTATATCATCACTTTCTTTCCCCTTCATGCTTTTTTCTACTTCTGAGCACTTACTACCCCCTGACATAGTATACATTTATTTGTCCACTGTCAGTCTCCCCAAGAATGTAAGTTAAATGACAGGAGGGACTCTGTAACATAGCCTCACAATGAATAACAATAATTGTATATAGCAGGCATTTAATAAATATTTTTTAAATATTTTTATTGATTTCATAGAGGAAGGGAGAGGGAGAAAGAGATAGAAACATCAATGATGAGAGAGAATCATCGATCGGCTGCACCCTGCACGTCCCCCACTTGGGGATAGAGCCAGCAACCCGGGCATGTGCCCTGATCAGGAATCGAACTGTTATCTCCTGGTTCATAGGTTGAAACTCAACCACCAACCCACATTAGCTGGGCTAATAAATATTTTTTGAATGAATGCATATACTTCGCCACCCTCCGTTCCCTCTCAAAACTTAAAAACAAATTCATACTGGCTATAAAGAAAAGCTATTGGTAAGAAAAAAAATGAATTTTCAGGTGGTTCATTTAATTCACTTACTAAGGTACCTTTTTTAAAAAAAAATCACTGCAAGTAAAAATAGTAGCAAAAACAACAATGCTTAGTCTATAATTCTATTTTTATAAATTAAAAAATTCTAAACATAGGAATAAATAAAAGTGAGATAAAAGAAAATAATTTTTAAGTCAGTCCTCTTACTTTGTGCATATTGGCACTGGCCATGTGATAGGCCAGGAAATTGTACCAGTACATGCAGTCCTCCTGATCTGGTGAAAGAGCGTGTAGCTGGTGATGTCTCTGGAACTGCGTGATTATCTTCTTATGCAGATCCTGAAACACAAAGGAAACATTTCAGAGGACAGAAACAATTTCATAACCTAAACATTACAGTAACACCAGCTTCCAAAGCTATTTAAGAATATATAGAAAATATTTCCATAAGATACTTATTAATTACAAAAAGAAAAAATAGCAACTTTACAGTGGAGATATTGGTGGATACTACTTTAATGAAGTGATCAATGGTAACATCACTGATAGTAAGATGTATCAACACCCTGATATGATTCACCGAGAAGGACACAATTTCATTTCTGTGGTATTCTTGCCAAAAATATATAACCTTGCTCTAGTCAGAAGAAAATATAAGATAAACCTAAAGACAATATGCAAAATAACTATCTAGGTATGGTGAAGGCTTGGGGAGGAGGTAGAAGCGGGGGCGGGGGATGTCAATGGGGGAAAGGAGGGGGACATCTGTAATACTTTCAACAATAAAGATAATTTTTTTTAAATATATTTTATTGATTTTTTGCAGAGAGAAATGGAGAGGGATAGAGAGTTAGAAACATCGATGAGAGAGAAACATCGATCAGCTGCCTCCTGCACACTCCCCACTGGGGATATGCCCGCAACCAAGGTACATGCCCTTGACCGGAATCGAACCTGGGACCCTTGAGTCCGCAGGCCGACGCTCTATCTGGGGATATGCCCACAACCAAGGTACATGCCCTTGACCGGAATCGAACCTGGGACCCTTGAGTCCTCAGACCGACGCTCTATCCACTGAGCCAAACCGGTTAGGGCAAAGATAATTTTTTTAAAAAACTAGCTAGTACTCCTCAAAAGTGACCATGAAAGATAAAGAAAGCTGAGGAATTTTCATAGATTTGAGGAAACATGACAATTTAATGCAATATGGGATCCTGAATTGGATTTGGACCACAAAAAAAGACATTAGTGGGAAAGCTGGCAAAAGTCAAAGTCTGTGAATTAGTAACATTATAGTTACATAAAGGTATTAATTTTGGGAGGAACTAGGTGAAGGGTTTATGCACAAAATCTCTGTACTATCTTGTAACTATTCCGTGTCTAAAATTACTTAAAAATATTCAACAATAAAGAATTATTTTCAAAAATAATAAAATACAAACAGAAAAATTATTTCAAAATAAAAAGTTAAAAAAAGAGCATACAGAGGTGCAAGTACCTGAAGCTGGCTGCGGTTTTGCTCTGTAAGGAAATCTACCTGAAGATCATGCAAATAGTAGCAAAATGATTTGCCATTCCGATCACAGAATAATAGAGACTTATTAACAAACTCTTGCAGTATGTCTTCAACTTCTTCAGTCTCCATGTCCCAGAGAACACATAGCACCTAGGAATCAAAATAAAATGAGCAGGACTGCAGACAAGGTGTAAACACACCCAAAAATCATATCTCAAAGCCCTGAAGAAGAACCTATTTCATAAGAAGCAGCTCAACCATTCCTCAAGGTAGAAAAGAGAAAGAAGCCGGCTGCTTCTCCAGCTTCACTTGAACCACTGAAAATTAGGTAACCCGTTCCAGTTCAACATCAAGCCCTTGATGGAGACTGAACCTTCCACCCACCACCTCAGTCACACGGGTCTTATCTTTCCAGTATCCTCTGTAACAATATCCTTGGTACTGTATCCAAGGTTGCATGCCATAAATACCCAGTGATGCAGATTCTTGATCCTTTTATTACCTTTGTAGGCACCTTAACATCCTTCTGAAAGATGGAAAGATCTGTGTAATAACTTTTGATGTCTTCTCTGAGCATGTCAACACTTATAGACATGGCTTCATCCAGAGCCTCATAATCATAAGATGAAGATTTCCTTATCCTCTTGAATTGCTTATTCTGAAGTTGCCTGAGGTAGTACTCCCAGCGTTTGGGAAAATCACGTAAAAGTGCACCAATTAAAGACACTACAAGAGGAGAACCTAAAAAAAAAAAAAAAAAGGTCACTGTGTTAATATCGTCTCATTTCAGAATCACTACTAAGTTAAGAATCAATTTATTGCTGCATGTTATCCAAAGCCTTAAAGTATTTTTAACTCTTGGATTCATTTTAGGTATTTATTATAAGGAAGTTACTAGAAATAATCAATATTTCATTTAAGCATATTCATCACAGAATTACTTAAGATAATGAAAAAATCTTAACAGAAATGACTGAATTAAAGCATGTCACTGGTAAATTTTTTTCAAAAGATATTTAATGGCATTGTAAAATGCTCAAGATTTGTTATATAAAAAGGACAAGATTTTAAATGATGTATACCACATTATAATCTTGACTTTTTTTCCAAAGTTGTATGTCCTAAAAGACTGGAAAAAATACTCTGACACTAATAATTATCAGATTATGAATAGTTTCTATTTTTCTTTATAGATTCACACAGTTTCAAAATGAATATGCATCAACTTTATAATTATAAAAATGAAGTATTTTTTTCTAAGTTTAAGATTTTTTTAGGACACAGGGAGAAGACGACCATCTGCAAGCTAAGCAGCGAGGCCTCAGAAAAAAAAACTCTGCTGACATCCTGATCTTGGACTTCTAGACTTTAGAACTGTGAGACAATAAATTTATGTTGTTTAAACCACCCAAAAAAAAAAGATTTTTTTAAAAGTCAATTAACTCAAAACCAAGTATCTATTTAATGGCAGAAAGAAAAATAAGAAGGTATTTCTATGGAGTAACAACTATGGAAAAAGTAATCTTCAATGCTGATAGATTTGACTACATAAAAGTTTCAATTTCTGGCCCTAGCCAGGTGGCTCAGTTGGCAGGAGCATCATCTTGTACACCAAAAGGTTGTGTGTTTGATTCCCAGTCAGGGCACATACCAGTCGGGGTGCATACCGGAGCAACCAATCAATGCTTCTCTCTCTCTCTCTCAAATCCATAAAACATATCCTCAGATGAGGATTTTTTTTAAAGTTTAAATTTCTGGGAGGACTCCACCAAGATGGCGGCATAGGTAAACACCGGAGACTGCTGCCGCAAACAACCACTTCAAAAATACAACTAAAAGACGGAACGGAAGTTTAAATTTCTGTATTTGAAAAAGACTATAAATGAGATTAAAAGGTAGACAAAAAACTAGGGAAAATATTTGGGGGGGGAAAAAACATGAAAAAAGGCTAATAGCTTCAATAGAGTACCTAAAAGTCAATAAAAATACTTATATCACAAAAGAAAAGCGAGTCAAGAATAATTTATTAAAATGCAAAAATTCAATAGATAAGTAAAAAAGTTAACTTCATTAGTAAAAAATGTAAATTAAGAAGACAAAACCCGTTTTTACTTTCAAATTAGAATACTATTTTTATAAAATCACAACCAAAAGAATTTTAAGCTCTCGCTATATTTTTGTTCTCTGACAGCAGAAGTCACGTCTTTATGCTAAGATGCTGCAGGTTTTCACTTAATATTATTTTAATGAATGAATGAATACCAAAATATTATGACACATTTAGGGTTATTATACATTTAGGGTATCAGAGAAGAACCTAAAATACTAAATATTCTAGTTAAGTTTCTGGATGTTCCTGTGCTAAATTGTCATATTCATTAACTTAATTTACACAACAGGGTAAATTAACATCTCTATAACCCCCTTATATACAAAATAAATAACCCTACCTTTACATTCTTTTATAATACTATGGGCTTCTTCTGGCAAATCTGCTTTCTTCATATTTACAAAAAGGGATAAAATTTCAAGTCCTTTTTCTTTTCCTAAGCCACTCTCCACAGAGACTACATATTTTGGACCTGCAAAATCACAAGGTATGATAAATAATTTGGTGTGCCACATGTATAAATGTAATTGAATTAAAACATAAAGGTAGTAAAAACTAAATTAACAATCCTTACCCATTACTGAATCGGTAACACTCTTGTCTCTGGTTGTAAGGAGAATCTGACACTGATTGTCAAAAGCCTTCAATACCCAAGGATCCCAAACATCATCCAAGATCAACAGAGACCTAATTAAAAGAACTGTATTGAGTCACTAATGACATTTTAAGCTTCCTTTAAAAAAAGAGAATGCCACTACTGCCGTATCCCTTTCACAATACAGGGATAGGCCAAAAGTAGGTTTACAGTTGTGAGTACATGAAAGTCTAATCTTGTATTATTATTTATTAATTATTATATTATTTTCCATACGAAAATAAACCAATACTTTTGCTCACCAATGTATTGATTCAAATAAGGAAAAAATTTTTGAACCTTCCCCTTCCTCCCACCTTCAAGGCATATTAAAGTTAAGGGCCCTCTAAAAAGAGGGCTCTAAGTATTAGAAATCAGCAACCTAGTGCCTAAAAAGAACTATCCATGTAATGGGATGTTTCCTATTCAGTCTTTAAGCATCAAAACCAAATGGCAACTAGGCTCAGGTTAGCACTAGACTTAATCATAGAACAATGATGATTTTTAACCTTTTTTACTTACAAAACCAGCAATTTCATATCTTCCAACCTAACAGAATACACTAGCAAGATTACTTTTCATTTGGTTCACTAGTGGGGTGTTTTCCATCCAAGAAATCAGTTCATAATGACAAAGAACTTCTGTGTCAATTCCTGACTGGTCTCTCCAAAAACTTTTTTAAACTCACCAAAACAAATGAGAAAAAATGCAACTAAAACCTGATAGCATAATTACACACTAGCATTTTTGTCTGAATGGCACACTACTTCTGAACACTACAAAAAAAGTACATACACAGGTTGGAAAATTGCAGAAGCATAAACCAAAATAATGCTGAGAGAAAAACAAAATGACTGGCATCATAAGCCATGTCCGATACATCTGACAGTAATTATAATGTTTTCCTAAACACAAATCACTTTCATTTTGCAAAGGGAAGTGGGATTAGGAAGATACTGAGCAAGAAAAAGGGAAATGGCTAGTGGTCTCAATTCTATTTTCTCGAAAAGAATAGATACCAGTGACTATCAAGGGGAAGGGGAGATAATAGAGGGAACTGGAGGAGAAAAAAGCCAGAAAAAAGGAAGCTTCCCTCAAATGAGTAGCCATCATAATCATCTAGAAGAAGCTTTTTCCAAAAATTAATCCTCTCACCTGATATCCTGATATTAATCCCCTTACCAATTTGAAAATCACTGCCATACTCAGCAACTGTTACCTATGACAGTGTATGTACTACATCATCAAGTGCATCTGTACCATCACTTAATTCTCACCCAATTTACTGTTACACTCCCAAGGAATGCTTTACTCATCTCTGTTCTTGCAGCACTGACCCAGGCACAAAACTCAATGCTACTTAAATGAGCAAATGAAAGGAATGGCCGCTAGATCATGGAAATTAAACTATTGACTGAATCTCCGGCTATCCCCTCCACACAAATAGCAACTGAGCTGCTGTCTCCCTTCTGGTTTAGTGAAAACTGTGAAATAGCTGGTAACAGTGCCTAGCACATAATTATATTGGTACTAGAGGCCCGGTGCACCAATTCGTGCATCAGTGGGGTCCCTTGGCCTGGCATGCGGGATTGGGCCAAAACCGGCTCTCCGACATCCCTTGAGGGGTGCTGGGTTGTGAGAAAATACAGGCCAGGCTGACGGACCCCACCGGTGCACGATCGGGGCCGGGGAGGGACGCGGGAGGTTGGCCAACCAGGGAGGGACTGTGGGAGGGCTCCAGGGCGTGTCCGGCCCGTCTCACTCAGTCCCGATTGGCTGGACCCCAGCAGCAAGCTAACCTACCAATTGGAGCATCTGCCCCCTGGTGGTCAGTGCACATCATGGTGACTAGTCGACCGGTTATCTCTCTGTCCCCTGGTGGTCAGTGCACATCAGAGCTAGCGGTTGAGCGGCCTTAGCATATCATTAGCACATTATCGACCGGTTATCTCTCTGTCCCCTGGTTTGACTAGAGGCCCGGTGCATGAAATTCGTACACGGGGGGCGGTGTGTGTGTGTAATCCCTCAGCCAAGCCTGCACCCTCTCGAATCTGGGGCCCCTCGAGGGATGTCCAACTGCCCGTGGGATAGGGCCTAAATGGATAGTTGAACATCCCTCTCAATCCAGGACTGCTGGCTCCCAACTGCTTGCCTGCCTGCCTGCCTGCCTGATTGCCCCTAACTGCTTCTGCCTGCCAGCCTGATCACCCCCTAACTACTCCCCTGCCAGCCTGATCGACGCCTAACTGCTCCCCTGCTGGCCC
>NW_005370777.1:1836048-1836831 GCF_000412655.1 Myotis brandtii
AACTGCCCTCCCCTGCAGTTCTGGGTGCCCCCAACTGCCTCCTCTGCCAGCCCGGTTACCCCCAACTGCCCTCCCCTGCTGGCCATCTTGTGGCAGCCATCTGTGTCCACATGGGGGCGGCCATCTTGTGTGTTGGAGTGATGGTCAATTTGCATATTACCTCTTTATTATATAGGATTGGTTGAACAGATGACTGGACACTTAGCATATTAGGCTTTATTATATAGGAGGATTTGTTAAATGAATTAATGAATTATTAAAATAAACAAATAAAATAAACTCAAAGTACATGAAAACAGATGAATTACATGTATACCCAAAAACTAATTCAACACAATAGAAGGGTCCCAATTAAATAAAAAATCCTTCCTGACTCAGTTGCTTAAATTTATCCTGTCTCTTGTTCTAGATTTATTGTGTCTTGTTCTAAATTTATTGTTAACCCCTTAGAAACAATGCTCAGAGTAACAAGCTTGCATTTTCTAGCAAAGACCACTCACCTACTTAAGAAATATTTCTTGAGAGCCAACAATCCTATTTAATAAAGAGGTAATATGCAAATTAACCCTTACCCCCTCACAAGATGGCTGCCTATGACCAGCCCGGTAGGGGGGTTAGTGAGGGACAACCAAACGACTGAACAAGCAGGTGGCGTGGGGCAACCAGGACGGCGGGGGGGTCAGTGAGAAACGACCAAACGACTGAACAGCAGGCTGCGTGGGGCGACCAGGCCAGCGGGGGGGGCCGTGAGGGGCGACCAGGCCAGCATGGGGGGGAAGTTGG
>NW_005370777.1:1837423-1849201 GCF_000412655.1 Myotis brandtii
TCAGACATTCCCCAAGGGGTCCCAGATTGGAGAGGGTGAAGGCTGGGCTGAAGGGACCCCCCCCCCCCCGCCGTGCACAAATTTTGTGCACCGGGCCTCTAGTGGGACATAAGAGATGATGTGGTATATAGGAGACAAAGAAGAGAAAAGTAGCAGTTTTAGGCCAGTGAAAGCCACTTTTTTTTTTTTAACACAAGAGAGAAGAGCAGGAAAGCAGTGGTTCTTTCTTAGATCCTCTACCAAACAGCGAGGAAAGGGTATGATGCTCTCAAAATGTCAGTAATTAAGTCTCATTGGGACTTCATACGCCAACTACATTTGACCATCTGTACCTTGGGTGTTTGCGCAGCATCAGAATGCGAAGACGGTCTTTAGCCTCTTCAATATTAAGTGGGAGCCTCTGGGAGAAACTCTCATCCTGATCCAACCGCGTACAAAGATTCTGCAGTTTCATCAGAAGCCCAGATTTGTCTTGTTTCCCAACTGAAACCCAATGCACACCCCCTGGGAAGCAACCTGGTGAGGAAAAAAGAATAAACTTAGGCCTCTGGACATGAGTCCTTCTTTCAAAGATTTTACTGATAAGCAGCAGATTTGTTCCAATCTTCAATCTCATCACATCTTCAACTTCTTTTGTTTACGGGTATAAATTTTCCTTTAGGGTATTACTGAGCTTTATAGCCTGAATCTAAGAAAAGTTGAAAATACGGAGAAATTTAAGTTTGAAGTAAATCTGCTTTATATATATATTTTTTTTTATTTCAAAGAGGAAAGGAGAGGGAGAGAAAGATAGAAACATCAATGATGAGAATCACTGATCAGCTGCCTCCTGCACGCCCCCTACTGGGGATCGAGCCTGCAACCTGGGCATGTGCCATTGACTGGAATCGAACCGGGAACCCTTCAGTCCACAGGCTGACGCTCTATCCACTGAGCAAAACCAGCTATGGCTAAATCTGCTTTTTATCAGTAAAATCTTACCAAACAAAATTGCACAATCTTTTTCCTATGCCATCAATCATCACTATATAGCAGTTTCTCAACCTAAGCCCTTGAGACATTCTGGACCAGACAATTCATTGCTGGGAAAGACTGTCCCATGCATTGCAGGATTTTTAACAGCCTCATGGGTTCTATCCAGTAGATGCTAGGAGCATTCCCCCTCCCTAGTTACGACAACCAAAAGTGTCTCCAAACATTGCCAAATGTCAGTTGCGGGGTGAGGGGGCAAAATCACCTGACTGAGAACCACTGATGGCTAGAAATGGGTAACTCACTCATTACGGTTCTCATATAGAGACTTAAAGTAAAAAGTTAGGTTCAAGTCTGGCTCTAATGCTTACTAGCTCTCTTGCAATCTCTGGCAAATCACTTAACCTTAGTCTCATTCATTATACTGAAATAAGACTGCTTACCCTACTTATTTCAGAGTTACTCTGAGAAATTAATGCTATAAAATATGTGAATTTGCTGTGTTAACTGTAAAGGGCTGTAACAGACTTTCTTAGTGATATAGATCTGAGAGCACCTTACACATAGTAAGCTGTGAACGAGTAGGCACTCTAGAAGAGTGGACATTATTATTACTGTTCTGTCAACTGTTATCATCATCATTATTGTCAATTAAAGCACAGCATTTCTTAAAGTATATATTTTTACTTGGGTATCACTAGGGGTCAAAAACCTTAATCCTTCATAGACTATACTTAATCAGTTCCCCATAGATAGAAAAGAAATGTAAAATATGGGGAACAGTAGCTTTAGATCATACCAGTGGCAAGATCAGAATTTGGCAATGTACTGAGAATCTAAAAGAGAATAAGTGATCAGGAGACAAAGAACTCTGTGATAACTGAGTTAAAGATGGCTCCATGAAGCATGGTTTGATGATCAGTGCCACTGTCTTAGAAGAAGCTGGACAAGTCCTAAGCTTTACTCCTAAAAGCTTCCTGAGTTCCCTTATGCTTCCTTCAGAGTAAGGCAACAGTTACAAAGCAGTAAATCCTTGATTTCTGTTTCACTTTCTGGCTCCACCTAGTGTTGTAGCTGTGTTCTGTGAGTGCATATGTTTGTAAATGCACAGGAAAAAGTTTGAAAGAATTTACTGTAAATTGTTAACCATGACTATCGCTGGTGAAGAATTTAGGAGAAAGGGGAGAAAGGTAAGTGAAAAAATTTTTATCTTCTTTTTAAATGAAAATATTACTACTGTAATAGTTATTTTTAATGTATCTTTATTGTTGAAAGTATTACAGAAGTCCCCTTTGTTTGTTTGTTGTTTTTCCATTGACCCCCTACACCCTACACCCGCCCCCTCCCCCAGGTCTTCACCACTCTATTGTCTGTGTCCATGGCTTTGCATATACTATTGCAATATTTAAAACAAAGTTTTTTTTTGTTGTTGTTTTTAAATATATTTTATTGATTTTTTACAGAGAAGAAGGGAGAGGGATAGAGAGTTGGAAACATCGATCAGCTGCCTCCTGCACGCCCCCCAGTGGGGACGTGCCCGCAACCAAGGCACATGCCCTTGACCGGAATCGAACCCGGGACCCTTGAGTCCACAGGCCGATGCTCTATCCACTGAGCCAAACCGGTTCGGCTAAAACAAAGTTTTAAACTACCTGTTGCTCCTACAGTTCTTTTATTTTTAAATTTGTGCTTTCTATTTTTAGAAATTTCTTTAAATCATCCCAGGATTAAAGACAAGGCAGAGAAAGTACCCTTTCTTTGATATAGCTAGCTAGTAAACTCTTTAGATTTAAATTTAATTACCTATTACTTACACCAAAGGTCTTTCTCTCCTAAATTTAAAGCTAATAAATGAGGGCATTATAAAAATATGTAAGAAAAAAATAAAACACTACTAGCTTTAAAAATATAGATCAAATGACCTACTGATCTGAAAAACTCCTACCATCACAAAATGACAAATATTGAAGCATTAATTCCACATTTCAGAAAGAACCTAAACATCTTGATTATGGGCACAAGAGGGAGCAATTTAGCCTTGTATGATTTCTATAATTCACTCAGAGAAAAAATGCCTTTATTCAGAGAAAATTAGCCCCATCCTACTTTCCACACAAGGTTTATCCTGGTAGCAATTAATAATATAATAGCATCAAGGAACTTTTGGAAGGACAGAAGCAAATAGGTAGGCAGCCTCTGGAAAAAGCTTCCATTCTTTAAAAACTCAGGGGGAGAGAGGCTGGAGAATGAGTTCAATCCCCAATAACCAGTGATTTAATCAAGCATGGCTATGTAATGAAGCCTTCATAAAAGCCCAAAAGGGTGAGGTTCAGAAAGTTTCTGCCTTGTGGACACAAGGAGGTGGAGGGAGAATAGCACACGGAAGCTCCACACCCTTCCCACATATTTTGTCCTTTTGCATCTCTTCCAACGGGCTGTTCCTGAGTTATATCCTTTTATAATAAGTGATCCAGTGAGTAAAATGTTTCCCTGAGTTCCGTGAGCCGCTCTAGCAAATTAATCAAACCCAAGGAGAGGGAACCCCTGGTCAGAAGCATAGGTAACAATCTGGAATTGTGATTGGCATCTAAAGGCAGGATAGCGGGGAGAGAGTCTGAACCTTTAACCAGTGGGATCGGACACTATCTCCAGATAGACAGTGTCAGAATGGAATTTAAATCATAGGATACCCAGCTGGTGCTGAAGAATTGCTGGCTGTGTGGAAAACTCACCTGTGGTGTCAGAAATTAAGTAGTGTTGTAGTTGTGTAGAGGCGACACATAGGAGGAGTTTGTTTTCCCTTAGAAGTGGGGAAGGGAAATGAGAATGAAAAATTCTTAAAAGGAAATACACACAACAAGAAACTACAGACCTAATATGATAAAGACTATGAACTAACCCAGCCAGCATAGCTCAGAGGTTGAGCGTCCACCTATGAACCAGTAGGTCACTGTTCAATTTCCCGTCAGGGCATATGCCAGGGTTGCAGGCTCAATCCCCAGCGGGGAGCATGCAGAAGGCAGCCTATTAATGATACTCTCTCATCATTAATGTTTCTCTCTCTCTCTCTCCCTCTCCCTTCCTCTCTGAAGACAATAAAAATATATATTTTTTTAAAAAGACTGTGAACTAAAAAATACGATTAATTCAATCCTCTGTACTTGAAATCTCACAAGAGCATATGAGGAATATGAATTAAGCTCACTATACACGGGAAAATTGCAACTGTCGCTAACATTTTCCTAAAACAAAATATTTAAAATCTATTCCAACAGCACAATTTATACAATATGATTCCTGGACAATTAATACCAAAAGTTGTTAGTCAATTTTAACTGCTAAAATTGAAAATTCACTCCAATAATTGAGTGATTTCAACTAAGTTGAGGGTACACTTTTAACCCTATAAATTAGCACATTATAAATGTATATCTTATAGGAAATTCATCATAATATTGAAAGAAAAACCCATTTCTTCACACTAAAGAAACTTAATCTGATTTCATCCTGAAATATCCTTGGTGATCAATTTTGCAGAAGAAAGATAGATAGATAGATAGATAGATAGATAGATGAAGATTTACATAGAGCTAAGTCCCAGGAAACTTCTTTATAATGACAAAGAAGTAGGAATTGGGCATTCTTTCAACAATAGTAAGACCAACACTGCTGACAAAGGCTTGAAGTATAAATAAAGCCACATGTATACAACAGGTGTGCCCTAGCCTTCACTTTTCCAAATCTCTTAGAGGTTTAATATTTATTCCATTCATTCTGTCATCTCATCATAAAGGATCTTAATGACTAATTACGCATTAAAAATAAAAAAGTTACTAACAACCAGAAGTCAGGAACTGTACTTTACTTCTCCTAGAACTCACTAATGAATAGAGGCAACCAATGAGGGAGCTGTATAACTATTCCTGACAATACCCTGAGAACCTATCAGACTCATTAAAGTCAGGAGTACACCAGCCAAATGTCCTAAAACCCTCTTCTGTACAGTTTGCCCTTCCCCACTCCAGTAACTACCCAATATACTTCCCACCTTCCCTACTCTCCCATCCCTACCTGTCTGTCTGACAAACTTCTAATCTTCCTCCAAACTCTAGCTAAAATGCCATCTCATTCAGGAAGCCTATCCTCTTTCCCTATAGACATAATGCATCTGTCCTTCGTTCTAACTTTGTACCTTATACTTGTTTCTACTGGTCAGTTTATCACAAATATCATAATTTGTTTACATGTTTATCTCCCCTACTAGAACGTGAGTGAATCCTTATTAGATAAACAAACTGTGCCTTCTTTCTGGATTCCCAGTACCCATAGCAGTGCCTGGCACCACAGAAGGCTCTCAAACATTTACGGAATACCTAAAGCAAGAAAAGTCAGTCACCAGATACCGAATGTATCTATAAAATCCCCCTACAAAAACCTATCAACTCCCAGAAACCTAGTCAACTCCCAATTTTTCTTCTTCTTGAGGCTTACCATAAATAGACAAGTTACTAAAGATTTTTATTTTTAAAGATAAGCAACTGATAAAATTATAGAAATAGAATTAGTAGTTTAACACAGGATGCAAATTCATGGGAGAATCACCTACTGGGACAGGCATTAATGGAACTGAGTTTCCAAGAATCTCTTGCACTACAGCACTCTGCCAAAATAGACACTTAAATAGGAAGCTTTATCAGTAAGTCTACTACTGCCTGAAAAGCAGGGATATAATCTTTCAAGATCCTTTTTCAACTCTACAGTCCCTTCATTGGTAAGATACAGGGGAACTAGCTTCATTCCAGTGATAAGTGCCATCTGATAATACATGAATTTACTGGCCTGGCTAGCCAAGCCTCATTGTGACAGGCTAGGTCGAAAATATATTCCCAATGTAACCATAACTATGGTAGGCAGAATAATGTCCCCTCAAAGATGTCCATATCCCATTCCACAGAATTTTCGAAAGTTATCTACCACGGCAAAAGGATTTTGAGATGAGATTATCCCAAGATTACCCTTGTGATAATGGAGTCACAAGGGCCCTTATAAGGGGGAGGCAAGAAGGTCAGAGTCAGGAAGGAGATACGATGACAGAAGCAAAGATCAGAGAGAAAGAGAAAGATATGAAAATGCTGGGCACTGCCAGCTTTGAAAATGGAGGAAGGGGCCATGAGTCAAGAAAGCAGGTCACCTCTAGAAGCTGGAAAATCCAAGGAAAAGAATTCTCCTTAGCCCTAGCCGGTTTGGCTCAGTGGATAGAGCGTTGGCCTGTGGACCTAAGGGTTCTGGGTTCAATTCTGGTCAAGGGCACATGCCGGGGTTGTGGGCTTGATCTCAGGTAGGGGGCGTTTAGGAGAGAGCCGATCAATGATTCTCTCTCATCATTCATGTTTCTCTCTCTCTCTGTCCCTCTCCCTTCCTCTCTGGTATCAATAAAAATATTTTTTAAAAATAGATATATTTTAAAAGAATTCTCCCTAGATCCTCAGAAGGAACTCAGTCCTGTTGTCACCTTGATTTTAGCCCAGTGAAACTTATTTTGGACTTCTGACCCCCAGAACTGTAAAGATAATAAATTTGTGTTATTTTAAGCCACTGAAGTTTTGGTAATTTGTTACAGCAGCAACAGGAAACTAATACGACACCTAAAGAATATCTGCTTTGCCAGCAACACATGGTAATCAAAACTTACTTTCTAAGAGGTCATGATCACGAACAGCTTCTGCAGCTAATACAGTCTTCCCACAACCTGCCATTCCATATACAGTGACCCATCCCGGTTCACCATTCAGTTTGAAGAGCTTCTGTTGAATTGCATTCACCAGCTTCTTCCTAGTAACAAAAACAACTGGCCTCTGTGGTACTCCTCCTTCACACAGGACTGTTCTTACTGAAATCCAAAACAAAGAAAGCGTGAACAGAACTTCGAAATGACTACTCAAATAATATCATAACAACCAGAGTACAAAGCTGAGGCCTTAGCTTCAGAATTTCCAAGAGAAGAAAATGTGGCTAGCATATTAACTTCAACTTTCTGATTTCTCAGAAAACTCAGAACAAAAGCAAACATATACCTTTCAAGATGACTATAGACACTGGAAATCTCCATCTATATCTGCCCTTACCCTATTTCTCTCTGACTCTACAATCTCTCTCAGATTAGACTGGGAAGGAGAGTGTAAAGGGACGCATATGGAATTCCTTTCAACAACTTAGATTCCTAATAAGTCTTACTCTTTCCTATGCATGAACTTGATAAACACAGAACTGGAGAAGAACTTAAATAAAGGCCTATAAATTATCTTACTGTCTCTAAAAATTAGGATATATCTATTCTTACCTCAGAGCAGTAGGTAGCTCACTGAGCAAAAAGAAAATGTGAGTTAATATAGATGCAAATAAAAATATTTAGGTTGGAAAACAATTTTTTCACATTTTTCAGTGAACTGATTAGTCTCTTCAGCAGACTCCATTTACAATAAGATAAAACTGCAGCAATGTAGCCACTGTGCTAGCAATGTGATAGAAGGTGCAAGTGTTATGCATACAAACCATAAGAAGTTATTCCACCAACTGAATCTTTGCCATTGGAAGAAGAGATGACAGGAAGACCACTGTGGAGAAGGACAGCAAGATCTTTATATCCTTCATGTAGTAAAGCATTGTAGAATGATATGTAGGAATCATTATCTTTTTTAAGTATCATTTTAATTAGCATAGCTGCTCGATGCTGTTGAGTGGGCTAAAAAAAAAGTAGCAGTTTAGTGTACTATAAAGAATACGTTTGCAACAAATCAGTGGAGAACAGTGCAAGTTCTGAAATAAATTCTTAAAAAATGTTTAATTTTTTTAAAATTTATCTTTATTGCTGAAAGTATTATAGATGTCCCCCTTTTTTCCCATTGACCCCCTCCACCCTACCTCCACCTCCCCTCAGGCCTTCACCACACTATTGTATGTGTTCATGGATTATGCATATAAGTTCTAATTTTAAAGAAAGCATAGACTGCCTAAAAGGACTTTACCTCATTTTTTACTTTTTCTTCCTCCGATGGTGTTAAAACTCCATCACTAATCATGTGATCCATTATGTAGGGTGTTTTGATGTCCTTTTCCAGGGCTTCTTTATGTTGAAGCAAACAATTTCGAGCTTTTGCATCCATTCTCCCTCAAATTTTTCTTTCTCTGAGCTGTTAACCATGAGCTACAGGCAAACATCAAAATATATGTCAGGGCAATAAATATATGAAAGATGTGTAACCTCACTGATAGTCAAGATATTTTTAAAAAAATAAGATTTTATTTTTTGTGAAGATTTTTTTAAATGGACAAAATCCAATGCTTTCAAACGTGTGAGAAAATGAGTATTCTTATGCATTACTTGAGGTGAGTACAAAATGGACGCAACTTTTCTGGAAGGCAATCTAGGATACAAAACTGTTTAAAGTAAGCATTCTCTTTAACCCAGAAATGTCACTTCTAGGAATTTATCCCAAGGAGACATTCATATATGTACACAAAAATATCCACAAAAAGAGTTAACAAAGAGTGCTCAGCTGAGAAAGAAAAGATGAAAACAACCAAAATGCCAACCAATCTGAATATGGATTTTAAAAATTAGGGTATGTATATAAGATAGAATCCTATCTAATAATCTAATAAAGAGGGAATATGCTAATTGATCCTCCGTCACAAAGATGGCGGTGCCCACAGCAAAAAAGGAGAATATGCGAATTGACTGCCCCGCCCTCAAAGATGGCAGCACCCACAGCCAATAAGAAAGGAGTATGCTAATTGACTGCCACGCCCTCAAAGATGGCAGTGCCCACAGCCACAAGATGGCAGTGCCCAGTCCCCTCAGCCCTGCCGGGGCAGCAGGTGCACAGCAAGGCGCCTTTCTCCAGAATCCCCAGCCCCCTCAGCCCCCCAGCCGCCCAGGTCCGGCCTGAGGCACAGGCAAGCCTCGAATGGCGACTGCCCAGCCGATGCCCAAGGTGCAGGCAAGCCTCAGATGGCAGCTGCCTAGCTGCCCGGGGCCGCCCAAGGCTCAGGTAACCAGGGCCGGCCCAGGCTTGCGCTGCCGGCAGTGGCAGCAGCAGAGGTGTGATGGGGTGTCACCTTCCCCTGATTGACTAGTCACCTCCCGCCCCTGAGGGCTCCCAGACTGTGAGAGGGGGCAGGCCGGGCTGAGGGACTCCCCGTCCCGTGCATGAATTTTCATGCACCAGGCCTCTAGTATTATACACCCATTTAAAATAAAACACATCTCCATAAACTGACATGGAAAGATGCTAATGACACATTGCTGATTGAAAAAATTAGAAATATGATCCCATGTACAGCACAAAATATGTATCATGTAAATATATAGGGAGATGTTTCAAAGTTTGTTCAACAAAATGTTTGGATTACTTCCAAGTAGCAAGACTCTGGGGTTTCCCCCTCTCCTCTCCCCCTGCCCTGTCTTTCTTTTGTACTGCTCTGTATTGTCTTAATTTTTTTTCAATACACATTATCACCTTTACAATAAAAAAACTTCCTTTTTAAATTAAAATTTTATAAACAATAATCATACTGAAGTCCTCATGTTTAAAAACTTTTTTTTATTGATTTCAGAGAGGAAGGAAAGGGAGCGAGAGAAACATCAATGATGGGAGAGAATCATTGGTTGCTGCCTCCTGCACGCCCCCCACTGGGGATCGAGCCCACAACCCAGTCATGTGCCCTTGACCGGAATAAAACCCGGGACCCTTCAGTCCACAGGCCGATGCTCTATCCACTGAGCCAAACCAGCTAGGGCAAAAACAAAACGTTTTTAAATAGCCCTGGCAGGTTTGGCTCAATGGATAGAGCATCGGCCTATGGACTGAAGGGTCCCGGGTTCGATTCCGGTCAAGGGCACATGACTGGATTGTGGGCTCGATCCCCAGTGGGGGGCGTGCAGGAGGCAGCCAACCAATGATTCTCTCCCATCATTGATGTTTCTCTCCCACTTCCTCTCTGAAATCAATAAAAATATATTTTAAAATAAAATAAACCTTTTTGTTTTCTTTATTCAACATAAGACTAATTAGAACGTTGTTGGTATTGTGTAATAGTTCTCACACAAGGTGTATGTCAGCTCTCTGTCTTCAATGATAAACACAGTTCTCATATGCTCACTCCACTAATATTTCTGCTGAGCTGCTAAGTATGACCAAGCAACAGGAAATACACTCTGATGTCATTTCTTAGATTAAGAGACCACAAAGAAAGAGTCATATTCTTTACAGTATTATACTCTTAAGTTTCTACCAACTTTATTTCAAATATAATGCAAACTTTTCCATGGTTATAAAACCCAGATTAGAATGTATGCAAGTTTTAGAACAGTAACAGAACTCCATCCAATGTATTACAGTGAGTGTCTAAATGTGTATATTCATTTATTCATTCAATAAACATTTGAGCCTCTCCTTGTGCCAAGCCCTGCATTTACAGAAAATATCTAATCATATCCCTGATGAAGTTCACAATCTAGTGGGAATTAAAAATAGATAATTAGAATGTTATGTCTAAGAGCAAAAACAGGGATAAACACAAGTAACAGGAGCACTAACCAGTAAGCTTCAATTATCCTATCCTATATAATAAAAGCATAATATGCAAATCGACCAAACAGCAGAACGACCATCTGGACCACCATCCATCCGGATGACCATCCGGGACCACGCTATGACACCCACTGGCGCCAGGCCAGCCAAGGCGGGTGCGATGCGATTGGTTGGCCCGGCCATCACTCCGTGATCGCCCACAGAGGGAGGCCCAGGCCACCAACTAGCGGGCTGCAGCGGGTGGACGGGCCTCCCTCTGCAAGGGAAGCAAGTGCCGGCAGCGGGGGAAGGAAGGCCTACTCTTGCACGAATTTCGTGCATTGGGCCTCTAGTGACTATATGTTTTTAAAGGGCCACCAAGTGTGGCACTTGTAAATATAGGAAAGTAGAGCATTTGCCTATGCTTGTCAAGTTTCATAAAATGCCCAGGCCTGGAACGAAACTGCTAAAGAAAAAGTTATGATTAGAATCACAGCTATCAGATTTTTAAAATGTTAATAACGTTTTTACATATGAAGTCGGGCCCCAAACATCCCTTAACTGTAAGCAATAAAACTCGATTTGACAAAACAAAAATGAATTTTTAAAATCATGTCCAATTGCCTAGCAAGAAGACATTCTGACAATTTGAAACTAATTTCCAACTCATTCCTAATTACCTAGACTTATGAAAAATACGTAAAATTTAAAGTGCACGAAGTGAAATATCCTGAGTAAATTCTCAGTGCCCCATCTTTTGTAGCCACACCAAAATGAAAAGTCAAAGTCTTCATAGATGTAAAATCCCTTATTCTTTCTAAAGGAGGGCAATTTCATCCAGGAAACCGGTTAATAGCTGACTACTTCCTCTTTAGATAATTTCTCTTCCTGGTAGAGAAACTACCTTGTCCCAGAATTCTAAGTCCTTGAAATCGGCACTGAGCCTCCAAAGACCCGGCTTGGGGGGAAAATCGAGGCGCTAACTTATCCAAACCTTCCCACCAAGATCTTATTGGGAAGAGCAGCCTTGCGGGGACAGACTTGGAAACCAAATTTGGGCGGGTGGTGTCGGTAACGGGGGTTTCCGAAAGGGAAAGCAGGACTCGGAGCGCGGCCCGGACTAGTCCGGGTCTGCCAGGTGCCTCACCTGGGCTTCCGCAGTCCGGGGCGCCGAACACCTCCGGGGACCTCCGACGGGCGGAGATGTAGGCGCCACCTCCCCAGGCAGCCAACA
>NW_005370777.1:1849309-1849524 GCF_000412655.1 Myotis brandtii
CAACCGGGGGCCCAGGGCCACTCTGGACGCTGCCGAGGCTACTTCAAGTCCTCGCGGGGCGCTGTCGGCCCAGACTGCTGCCTCACCTTCGGCTCCCTCACCACTTCAGTCCAGGAATAAGGCATCCGCGTCCAGCTGAAGCTGCCGCTTTGCCGTAGGACCGCGGAGCAGTCAAAATCCGCGGGACCCGCCCAGCCGGACGGCGCGCGCCCGCG
>NW_005370777.1:1850607-1852358 GCF_000412655.1 Myotis brandtii
CTTCTGTTCCTCTGCCTCGACCTCAACCAAGGAACAACCCAACTTCTTCCTTTCGCTCTTTTCCTGTAACTCGTTTTAACTTTGCGCCAGGATCGCGCCCCGATCGCTCAACTGCAGTTGAGGGGGAGGTTTGGGACGAGTCAGCCATTTCTTAAGAGAGAACAGATTCGGCCAAACTTTTTTTTATGCAGTGCCTGCTACACTTCAGAAGCTCGACCGTTTCCATAAACACGTTATCCCAACTTCTTCCTTTCGCTCTTTTCCTGTAACTCGTTTTAACTTTGCGCCAGGATCGCGCCCCGATCGCTCAACTGCAGTTGAGGGGGAGGTTTGGGACGAGTCAGCCATTTCTTAAGAGAGAACAGATTCGGCCAAACTTTTTTTTATGCAGTGCCTGCTACACTTCAGAAGCTCGACCGTTTCCATAAACACGTTATTCCAGTCCGCTATGCATGCGTCCGGGACAGATTCGCCCCGCCCTGTAAATGCCTGATGGCCACGTGTGCAACCTTGAAAGAATTCATTAGGATCTCAAAGCAACAAACGTTAATGATTATATCAAAGTTGGGAGGATTTCTCATATTCTGATCCGTGTGCATGCATGCGTTCATGTGACTGTGAAGTCGGTTCCTAAGCTGCAGATCGAATTTGGGTACTGGGAAGCTACAAACGTTTGTCGTAGCCCTTGTGACAAGACACACTTTACATTAGACTTTCCCTCCATTTTTTCATTGATTTTTAAGGTATTTAGAAGATAGTTATTCGTCTTCGAAAGTGATCAAATTCTGGAAGGGGCCCTGGGCATCCTCTAGTCTAGAACATCTTTCACGCTAGTGAGTTTGGAATTGTGCTTTAGTGGTGACTCATCCTAAGTTGAACTTAATAAAAGATTTGTCACAATGATGTGAAATGTTGATTATTAAATGGTCTCTTGATATATTGTCATTTTACTAATGTTATTTTTGTTTATGGAATATTTTATTTTGGTCTTAAAGGAATAAATGTACTGAATTTACTGTTTTGAAAACTGCTCTTATATCTTAAAATGCATGGCCTTCTTTAGGTAAGTAAACCCTTTTTGTATTGGGAAGGTTATTCAGTGATAGAATTTAGTTTGCTCAAAGATATACATTGCTTTTCTCTGGAACCTGATCAACTGGTTTTACTTACTGAATTTATCTGAAGATACATATTCATGGGAGCTAAATTATACCACAAATTGTTCACTTTCAAAAATTTAGTTCCTGTCCTGGGGAAAAACACTAATAGTAATCTGTTGGCATAAGAAATGTCCAAAACTAGAGAATTTTTATTAATAGTTTATTTGAGCCAGAACTGGTGACAGTTGCTGGGAAGCAAGATCTAAAAATGCCCCAGAGAGTAACAGTTTTTCAGTTTCTTTTATGCCTTTGAAATTAAGGAAAAACTTAAGGAAAAGTATATAAAAGTGGGAAAAAGCAAGATGGGGATTTGATTATAGGATAGTTAACAAGATTAATTCTCCTGAGGGTGGTTATTTATTTCAAAGGTGTACTAACTTAGATAACAGGAACAATGGACAGGGCTTGCCTAAGGCAAAGGCAAACCTTTACTAAAAAAGTTATATGCCTGGGATGTGACTACCCACCATGACCTGCCCAGTTAGGAATATATGATCAAACTAGAGGCCCGGTGCACAAAAATTTGTGCACTCGGAGCGGGGAGGGGATCCCTCAGCCCATCCTGTGCCCTCTCGCAGTCTGGGACCCCTC
>NW_005370777.1:1853409-1882023 GCF_000412655.1 Myotis brandtii
GGCTGAGGGCCGTTTTCAGGCTGGCGGGTGACTGAAGCTCCCAACCACTCCTTTTTTTCTTTTTCTTTTTTTATTCTGGGCCAGCTTTAGCTCTGAGGCCTCGGCTGCTGAAAGCCAGTTTCTGGCCTTTGTTTACCTTCTGTATTTGATACAATGTTGCGGTCCGGCTGGTTGAAGCCCGGCTGACTAAAGCTGGTTCTAGGGTTTTGTTTAGCTTCTATATTTGCAACATAGTTGCTTAGAGTTGCAGCTGAGAGGCCGGCAAGGCAGGCGGGGAATGTTGGAGTCCGCCATCACTGGAGCAAGCAAGCCTCCCTGTTCGCTTCAAGCTGCCTGGCTGCCGGCCGCCATCTTGGCTGGCAGTTAATTTGCATATCTCACTGATTAGCCAACGGGAAGGGTAGCGGCCGTACGGCTAATTACCATGTTTCTCTTTTATTAGATAGGATTACCCTGTGAGGTTACTTTCCACAGAATTTGTTAGTGCCTACAGTAAAGACCCAAAGAAATTACGTTCAGTAGGAAGATTTTATTTGAACTGGCTTTGCAAAATGATAAAACAATATCTAAAGCTTTTTTTCTAAAACAGGCAGATTCTATGATTGTTATTAAAATAGCTGACTGTTAATTGCTCTTGTGAAATCTTTTGCTACAAGAGTTGGAAGTGACTTCAGTCACTGTTTATAGCAAAATATGTATTCATGGTAAATTCAGGAATGAAAAATTATTCTGGTAAGACATTTGCAAGTATTTTCCAAATAAACATTTGGCATCTCAAAATACTAGAATTACAACAAAGCCATCGAGATTTTTTTACCTCTAGAACACATGCTTCAGCATCTACAGGTCAGTTGGTCAAATACGTAATGCTTATTTTACTGACACTGTCATGATTATTAAAATACAACATTGAATACATGTGCCTGTCAACACAGTTTATCCATCTTCTTACACTTAGATTAAATTGGGAGGGGAAGTTTAAACCCTTCCACTGCCTCAGGAGGATTTCAAGACATCTCTACTTCAGTGCCTCCAGGCCTGTAGGCTTGGAATTCTTGTTTAGAAAGTAAGTAGATAATGTGTAACAGATAAAGTCCTGACTTGTCAGTTTAACAATAAGATGTTGGAGATAACAGTTGCCCAAGACTATATGGCTTTGAGTGTTAGCTTGCATACTGTTTGTAAACTCTTAAGAAAATTTTTGAAGAAATTCTGCTTTCAAAAAGTTTAAAAGTTGTGTAGTTACTAAATAAGACACAAATGATACTTTACAAGCTTATTTAATTATGTAAATTAAAAACCAGAAGTTCCAGTGTAAAAAAAAAATGTGTTCTTGGAAGTTTCAACAGATTTCTAAATTGCCTTTATAAAATTTTTTCAACACATTTGTGATAATTATGTATAAGAAGTCAAAAGCTCTTTTTTTATATATATATTTTTATTGATTTGAGAGAGGGAGAGATAGAAACATCAATGATGAGAGAGAATCATTGATTGGCTGCCTCCTGCACGCCCCCCACTGGGGATTGAGCCCGCAACCCTGGGCATGTGCCCTTGACCGGAATCAAACCTGGGACCCTTTGGTCCACAGGCCGACGCTCCGTCCACTGAGCCAAACCAGCTAGTGCAAGTCAAAAGCTCTTTAAACAGCCAGCTAACTCAGGTTTTGTCTATCATCTAACACACTACAAGTCATATACAGCAAAATCACGGCTAACCCCATTTTTCAGCTTTTTGATAATGAAGTTTTATCTAAAAGATAGTTTATTCTTGCCCTGCCGGTCTGGCTGAGTGGTTGAGCGTCGACCTACGAACCCGGAGGTCAGGGTTTGATTCTTGGTTAGGGCACATGCCCGGGCTGTGGGCTCGATCCCCAGTGTGGGGTGTGCAGGAAGCAGCGATCCATGATTCTCTCTCATTATTGATGTTTCTACCTCCCTCTCCCTTCCTCTCCGAAATCAATAAAAATATATATATTTTTTAAAAATGGAATATAATCAATGTTTTTCTGACCATTCAGTATTAGGCTAAAAATGAAACAGGACTAAGGGGGTACTGACCCTAGCAGTAGCCCTGAAACTTCCTTTCTTGCTGAAGGTCCATAATAACAGTTTCCTTTGGTTATTTGCCTCTTTCTCATTAAGTTGAAACAGAAACAGGGAAACACCTATAAAATATTAGTCCTCAATCAGCTGTCTGCCACCATCAGAGTCTTAAAGGTGCTGTGCAGAGGCAGCACAACGTGGAAATGCAGTTTAATACTATAGGGCCCTGGATCTGTATGAAGTCTCTATAGACTGCAGTGGATTATGGAGTCAGAAAGGTTCCTTTTGTAAACCCTACTATGGTAGCCAATTAACCTGGGTCCTTTTCTCCTACATTTCCAAGCCTCCAAGACCTTTCTTTTTTTTATTTATGTTTTTATTGATTTTAGAGAGAAGAAGGGAGAGAGATAGAAATATCTATGAGAAAGAAACATCAACATCGATTGGCTGCCTCCCACAGGCGCCCCCACTGGAGTGAGCCTGCAACCCAAGCATGTGCCCTGACCTGGAATCGAACCAGCGACCTCCTGGTGCATGGGTCAACGTTCAGCCACTGAGCCGCACTAGCTGGGCTTCAAGACCTTTACCTATATGATAAGGAGAAGAGGCCCAAAACAGAATAAGAGCTATTCTCTTTCCTGTTCGAGGTCTCATCCATTCATTGCATCCTTCATTTGCTATAAACCCTACCCTGGTTTCAAAGGGGGACAAGCCTGGGGTTTCTATCACCCACTATAGGCTTGTCAGAAGGATGGCAAAGTAGCTGCACAATGCAGTCCATAAGAAAAGGCAAGGGTACAAGAGAACAGCTGAGGTGTTACACTCTAGGCCAGGGGTGGGCAACCTTTTTGTGAGTGCGTGACAAAACCAGCAAAATCTCTGACTCAAAATTCTTCTGCATGCCAACCCTAATTTTTTGAGAACATGTTACGCCTACGTGATATCTCTTAATGTGTACCTATGTGAAGAACCTTGAAGAAATAAAATTCATTCGAGCGACAAAAACAGTATATGATGGTGAAAAATACATTTATTTTTTTAATGTATACATGTACACTGCTAATCCGACAGGAAACTTTATGACCCCGTTTGATATTATCAGTGGGACTTTTGCTGCTGCATCACTGATGACAGAGATTTTACATCAGGTTTATATATCGTGACCTTCAGAGATATGCACAAGCTACTACTTTCATCCGTCAGGCTACTCCTATTACGAGACTTAACAAAATTCATCACTGAGGACAAAGATTCACAAGCGTATGTGGATGAAACCAAAACACTGGTCAGATCTAGGAAGGTAGGGAGAGTTAGGGCAGAGGCATAGAAATTGCTCTTCCCCTCTCTGGTCAATCCATGTCTATGGTCTTTAAGATAACTTGTTATGTAAAATTATTTATCTAAGATGCACCTACACTGAATTTATCTGAAAAATAAAAAAAGTCGATATTAAGAAAAAATTGTAAATGGAAGGTTATAAGAGAGGGTTTCGCGTGCCAGCAAAAGTTACTGGCATGCCATGTTTGGCATGCGTGCCAGGGGTTGCCCACCCCTGCTCTAGGCACTGTCTCTAGGAGCTTTGCAAATAAGAACCTATTTAATCTGTACCACAACCCTATGAACTCAGTAGTAGTATCCCCTCTTGACAGATGAGGAAACTAGCAAAGATAACTTCAATAGCTTACCTAGCGAGGTTATATAGCTAGTAAATGGCAGAGCCAAAGTTGCCCAAATCCACACTCAACCAGTATTATTAATCTAAGAAGAGGCAAGGCCCTAGAGATAGAAATCTTTACTCCAGAACTACTTATAGTTCTTTTCTTTCTTCAACTACAAGCTGTAGCCCTTAGCAGACCCTAATTGTTTGTCTCATCTAAACTAGGGAAGATGGGTGTAAAAAGGCTTTGAACTGCTCCTGTTAAAAAGCCTATTTTAAAAATTAGTTTTTCAGAATTAAAGTCCTTGAAATTAGATGTATTTCTTTAGAATGGTCTCTATCCTTGGTCTATTGGTCTCAGATAAGTCTATACTCTGAAAAGAACCTCTTAAAAGCCAAGAATGAAACAACCAATCAAAAGAGAATTAAGTCTACATATCCATCTTTTTAAAAAATATATATATATATTACTGATTTTTTACAGAGAGAAAGGGAGAGGAATAGAGAGTTAGAAACATCGATGAGAGAGAAACATCAATCAGCTGCCTCCTGCACACCCCCTACTGAGGATGTACCCTGCAACTAAGGTACATGCCCTTGACCAGAATCGAACCTGGGACCCTTGAGTCCGCAGGCCGACGCTCTATCCACTGAGCCAAACCGGCCAGGGCTACATATCCATCTTTAAAAATTAGGATAATGGCGTTTTCTAATAACCAGAAGTTTTATTTAAAAGTTCCTATTAGCACATTCAGTGTTATAGAATGGATGGGAGCCATCACTAAAATAAATTTATTTCATCTGACATTGTAAACATTTGTTTAAAAAGCAAAAAGTCTATTTTAGTTCTGAATAGTTTTATAGAAACAGCATAATGATGACATTTATGAGTTTGAAATGTCACCACCTTTGCAATGATGCACAAAGCTCATATCTTCTACCCCTCCATTGAATTTTGGGATCTTTAAATGTTTGACTTCCGAAGTCAATTTCACAAACCAGTGTCAATTAGTGGTTTTTACTTTGCTGAGCATTCGGATAACCTGGAAAGCTTTTAAATTTTACAATATCCAAGTCAAATCCCCAACCAATTACATCAGAATTTCTGTGTGTGTGACCCAGGGATCAGACTTTTTTAAAACTGCCAGGTGACTCCAATATGCAGCAAAGCTTTTGAACCACTGGTCTGTGTACTCCGATTTAGACACTGGCTTCACGGGTTTTGCTCCACCTGCCTTTTTTTTTTTTTCAATCCTCATTCGAGGATATGTTTTTATTGATTTGAGAGAGAGAGAAACATTGATAGGTTGCCTCTTGTATGCACCCCATCCAGGATCGAACCTACAACCTGGGCATGTGCCCTGACCAGGAATTGAACCTGCAACCTTTTGGTGTACAGGATGATACTCCAGCCAGCTGAGCCACCTGAACAGGGCTCCACTGCCTTTTTTTTTTTTTTGTACTAATAGCAGAAATTTATTAAAAATTTAATATGATAGAAAAATGGCTGGCTGTGTCATGCTATTATTCTTTTTTTCTTTTTATTGTGGACAGCATTACAGATGACTCCCATTTTCTCCCTTTTTGCCCCCCTCCTCCCAACCCTCCACTGCTTTTGGATGCATCAAACACACGAAGAATTTCAACTGCTGCTCCTTCAGATCCCAAAGAATTGAGTCAAAGTAGATGGACCAGAATGGTACTATATTCGAAGCATGTCTTTTGTGCTTGCTCATTTCAAGTTCTAAACACAAAACAGTCCATTTATAGTTTTTAAAACTGGGATAACTTTTTCATGCTTCTACCCTGCACTATCTGCCAGATGGAAAAACACTCCAATTTTAGGACATCCAAAGTACATCGATATGACGTGTATTTCTTATTATAAACAATTGTGTATATGATACGCCTTGCACTGCATATGTGTTCTATTGTCACTTTAACAGTGACTCCTGTGTTCATCAGTTTTGAGTCTGGTTATTTTGCAACTTCTAATCACCATCATGTCTTCTTCCATTCCACTGCTTGCTTTTTTTTCTCTTTTACATTTTCATTTAAAAATGCTTTTTTTTACATAGGCAAAATAGTAGAGATCACATTTTTTTTCTAAATAATTCATTATTGCCCTAACCGGTTTGGCTCAGCGGATGGAGTGTTGGCCAGTGGACTGAAGGGTCCTCGGTTCAATTCCGGTCGAGGGCATGTACCTTGGTTGCGGGCACATCCCCAGTAGGGGGTGTGCAGGAGGCAGCTGATCGATGTTTCTCTCTCATCGATGTTTCTAACTCTCCCTCTCCCTTCCTCTCTGTAAAAAAATTAATTAATTAATAAAAAGGCAAAGACTAAGACCTTTAAAAAAATAAATAATTCATTATTTCCTCCTTCAAAATATTCTGCATATATCTATTACAACTATCACACCGTCTTGCTCACTAAGCTAGCTGTGAACTTGAACAGGAGCAGTTTCATTCATCTTTGCATGAGTAGTACCATTTAACCACTACCTACCTAAATATTTATTGAAATAAAGTAATAAAAGCTGCCAGTACCCATACCAGAATTTATGTCGTCCTTACCAGAAGTGGGTATAAAATACTCCTTTAAAATTCAGACTTAAATAGATATGAATTAGGTAAGATAGTGATTTTTTTTTCTTTTCCAGGTTTGTATTTCAACAATCGGAAAAGTTTGCAAAGGTGGAAAACGAATACCAATTACTGAAAATAGAAAACAACGAATTCCAAGGGCTTCAAAGTAAAATCAGTTTAATTTCAGAAAAGGTAATTATTAATTGTCTTATTTGGGAAGATTTTTTTCCACTTTCCTTCCTCCTATCATCATTCTACCCCAGTTCATAAATTCTTTTTTTTTTTTTTTGCCTTTTAAGCAATGCTATTTTAACTCTCACAGGTCTCCCTACCTTTTTACATTCTCCCTTCAATCCAATTTAGAATTAAATTACATTTTGAAAGGAAAATAATTTTTTAAAATACAACTACTGTTATTGTTTGAAAAGACTTAACATGCTCATATTGAGGTGACCTCAATTTTCTATTTAAATATCAAGTGTATATGCTTGATATTTTGGTATAAAATTAGAATAGGAAAAGCATTTGTTGGGCAAAGTTTCATCAGTGTTTTATTCTTTACTTCCTGCTTGGTAAACATATATGTGTGCATATAAGACTGATTAACCTAAAAATAAATATTGATTTTGTAGCCAAATGAAAATTGAAATCCATGTCTTTGTTGTGTTTCTTCAAGCTGCAAATGCAGATGCATTATTTCTGTGATTCTTAGAAATGTGCAACCGATTAAAAAAATGTTAACTACTACACTTCTCAGGAGAGGGTCTGCTGTAATCAACGAGACATCTGTGGGCCTTGCCTGGCTACTGGGGACCAAAGTATCATTGGGAAACATATCTTGTTTGTTCATTTCTTCATGCACGATATCTTTACTTAAGTCATAAGGTAGATAGGACTTGTGTCTGGCACCAGGGTGAGCAAGAATGTTATAAGCCGAAACCGGTTTGGCTCAGTGGATAAAGCATCGGTCTGCGGACTGAAAGGTCCCAGGTTCGATTCCGGTCAAGGGCATGTACCTGGGTTGTGGGCACATCCCCAGAAGGAGATGTGCAGGAGGCAACTGATCGATGTTTCTAACTCTCTATCTCTCCCTTCCTCTCTGTAAAAAATCAATTAAAAAAAAAAAAGAATTGTTATAAAAATAAACAGAAAAAAAAATAAAGTGTCTAAGTTCCTGCAGCTTCATGCACAAAATGGGCATATAATTCCCTCAGAAGGTAAAAGCCGTGGATGATAATCATACATCCCCTCGAACATGCCAGGGGATCGAATGTGAGCTTAGGGGCCTCTGGGAAGGAGCTGCAAGAATTGGTATTTTGCCCTGGCCGGTTTGGCTCAATGGATAGAGCGTCGGCCTGCGATTCCGGTCAAGGGCATGTACCTTGGTTGCAGGCACATACCCAGTAGGGAGTGTGCAGGAGGCAGCTGATCGATGTTTCTAACTCTCTATCCCTCTCCCTTCCTCTCTGTAAAAAATCAATAAAAAAAATATTTTTTAAAAAAAGAATTGGTATTTTGATGTAGAGCTCAAGTTGGAATCTGGTTATAATTGTTGGAGGCCCCTCTCATCAGGGAGATGATGATAGAAAAAAAATGTCAGAAAACAGAAACTGAATGTGCTTAAAAGCTATGGAAAGCAAATTTTGAAGAAAGATTTCCTTTTTAAATGAAAAAAATTGGTAGCAAATAAAATGCTTTTTAAAGCAGATTTTTTAACTATTAAAATATATATTATCATAGGATCCAAAAAATATTCAGTCTTTGCATAGCTCTTTCTCTCCCAGCCTGCCTAGGAGTACTTTAACAACAGCTGCCTTCTCACAAAGCTGATCCTCACGGCTAGCGTCGTGCCGTAGGAGGAAAAAACAACTAGACCTGGACGCCCTCACAACTACATCACCTCAGAAAAAAATCACCTGAACTCCTCTTGGCCTCCGTTTCCTCATTCATTAAATGAGAATAACAAAATTTGTGTACGGATCAGATGAGATACAATACATATGTAAACTCTTTGAAAACTTTCAAGCAGTAATAAATTTAAGGTATTCACTCTCTTTAAAAAAATGAAAAACTATTAGAATATATTGGCAGCCCATAAATGACAGCTGTTGTGGTATACTAGTCACTGTATATGTTTTCAAATTAAATCCTGAAACCTTGTTATCCTTTTGAACTTTTGGGACTCTTGAGATATATGCCCCAGAATATAGTGACGCTCTGATGAACAGTCCAGGTAGGAAATTACCTTTGGGGAAGATAAGCTTGCCTCTTCAAAATGCTGCTAACAAGACAACTAAACCTAGCAGTATTACCAAAGTATAAGTATTTCTCAAAATTGGCTTTTAAAGGAACTTGTATTGTGGCTACATGTGTGCACTGAAGATAATTTGTAAACAAGGTTTCAAAGTGGTCCTATTACATTATTCAGTGGGGTTGCACATTGCTCCCAGCTGTCACCTGGAACTGCTTCAGGTATGATGGGGGTGGGCCCAGAAGGTTTATGGCCATTCTTCTTTCTTTTTCTTTCTTTTTTTTTTAAAATAAATTTTTATTGATTTCAGAGAGGAAGGGAGAGGAAGAGAGAGACAGAAACATCAATGATGAGAGAGAATCATTCATCAGCTGCCTCCTGCACGCCCCCCACTGGGGATTGAGCCCCAACCTGGGCATGTGCCCTGACTAGGAATCAAACCGTGACCTCTTGGTTCATAGGTCGACGCTCAGCCCCTGAGCCATGCCGGCTGGACACCATTCTTCTTCCTAAACATCAGCAAACATGTTCTTTATACCTCGAGATACGAGGACTACAAAAATGTGCCAGATATGCTCTCTTCGCCTAAGGAATTTAGAAGCTCTCCTATCTTCACTGTCTCATTCATCAGTCTGTTAAGGGGTCAGATTTCCGAGTCACTTCCTAAGCCTTCTCTCACTGAGATCCAGACTTCTACCTCTCCTTAAGCATCCATTCTCCCGTGCTAATTCTCTCATAACACAAGTCATAATCTATTGTGATTTTGTTGTTGTTAATTGACTCCTTTTCTGATCTTTAGGCCAATCACAGTGTCTTGTATCTCTATATTCCTATATCTCTATATAATAATGAAACAAAGGACACTCAATAAGTCTTACTGGAACTCTAGAATATAAAAGATCCAAATCTCTGTCTCCCCTGCCAAATTGTGAAGTCAGGGACTATACTATATCTATAATTTTATGTCCAGTGTCTAGCACAGGTCCTGCCCAGAGTGAACACTCAAAAATTCTTGAATCATATGTGCTGAGTGCCAAATAGGTGACAAATACATAATACAGTATGTGCTGCTGTACAGGAGTTCGGGCTGTGAGACTAGGGCAGTGATGGCGAACCTTTTGAGCTCAGCGTGTCAGCATTTTGAAAAACCCTAACTTAACTCTGGTGCCATGTCACATATAGAAATTTTTTTGATATTTTCAACCATAGTAAAACAAAGACTTATATTTTTGATATTTATTGTATAAATTTAAATGCCATTTAACAAAGAAAAATCAACCAAAAAAAAATGAGTTCGCGTGTCACCTCTGACACGCGTGTCATAGGTTCGCCATCACTGGACTAGGGTTATGGGAGAATGCTGCACTGAAGAGCTGAGATCTGGTCTGAGCCTTGAAGGAAGGACAGAACTCAGCTAAGCAAAGAGGAGGGAAGACAAGTATAGAGAGAGGTTATAGAATTTGAGACTTGAACCTAGAAAACATCATATTGTACCAATATTTTAGGAAACATCATATTGTACCACGATATACATAGCAGTTCCTAAAAGCTTAATTTGACTGTAGTGTGTAGGATGATTTAGGGAGGAAGTAATTAGAAGCAGATACTAGATAATGCTTCTAGAATACTTTCCTTGATCATCAGTCTCGTTTGGGTGCCCCATGTAAGTGCTTCCATAGTTCTTCCCCTATCATAGCGTATATAGACTTGGCTTTCACCCCAATTACACTAAGCTGCTTAAGGGCAGAACTGTGTCTTGAACAGTATTAAGTCTTCAACACAAGGCTGCAAACATTTGATAAATTAATATTCATTTCTAGTCCTTCCTGTGTCTCTAAGGCTGTTATCTTTGTAAGTATAGACTAAGAGAGACGCACAACCTCGTCTACCTATGTTCCAGACACATGAGGACATGCCAGGAGCTTACCATAATTTACAGATATTTAGGACACTTTGCTATTTGACATAGTTGTCTCACTACACTAGCTTTTTCTTCATTTTGCCTTTGTGATATTTGTAAGATCTGATTCTGGTATCTTCTCCACAAAGGTCGGTCAACCAATTTTTTTTTCAGGCAGAAACTCTTCCAGAATCATTGGATTTAGAAAAGTGAAAAAATTGTATAACTAACTTACAGTTTCTTAAAAATTCAAATAGCCATAGAAATAACAACTAAGTTGCTTTTCATTGGAGTAAAAAAAGAAAGAAATGTGCTATACTCCAGGCTCCCTTTAGCATTATCTTTCAGTTGAATATCCCTCCATGAAAATGTGCAAATATTTAGGATTATAAGTTCAGGTATATTTCTCTGCCATAGTGCTAATCTATTAAATTTAAATACGTTAAAACAACGTGAAAGTAATAAATGTTTTTTGCCAGTGTGGCTCTGATATACTTGGTATTTTAGACATCTTCAGAATTTGAAATTGGCACGTGACTGTTAAAGTATGTTTCCCTAATATAAAAGTTATTAAGTAGCCTTGGGAATTGTTTTGTGTTATAAATGCAGCTTGAGTCTACTGAAAGTATCCTGCAAGAAGCTACATCATCCATGTCTTTGGTGACCCAGGTTGAACAGGAAGTATCCAGCCTCCAGCATATCATGCATGACATTCAAATTAGTGAAGAGATGCTCGCTCAAAAGATGCAAAGCCTTAATGAGAAATTCCAAAATGTCACAAATTTCTGGGAGAGAAGCCTGGAAGAAATGAATGCTGATACAGACACTTTCAAATCAGAATCAAAGCATATGCATTCGCAAGTGACTGTCCAAATTAACTCAGCTGAACAAGGAATAAAGTTGCTCACGGAAAGGGTAAAAGATCTGGAAGACAGCACACTCAGAAATATCAGAACAGTGAAAAGACAAGAAGAAGAGGATCTTCTGCGAGTCGAAGAGCAGCTGGGCTCTGATGCAAAAGCAGTGGAAAAGTTGGAAGAGGAACAGCATGCTCTCTTGGCCAGAGATGAAGACCTGACTAATAAGCTTTCCAACTACGAACCCAAAGTTGAGGAATGCAAGACACATTTGCCAACCATTGAAAGTGCAATTCGCTCTGTTCTCAGAGTCTCTCAGGATCTGATAGGGACAGAAAAGAAAATGGAAGATTTAACTCTTCAGATGTTCAATATGGAAGATGATATGCTGAAAGCAGTATCTGAGATCATGGAGATGCAGAAAACTCTTGAAGGACTTCAGTACGACAACAGCATATTAAAGATGCAAAATGAACTGGACGTTCTGAAAGGAAAAGTTCATGACTTTATAGTATATTCAAGTGCAGGGGAAAAGGGAACTTTAAAAGAACGTAATCTAGAAAATAAAGGAATTGATAGTGACCTTTAAACGCACTACATTTATTCTGATGAACCATATTATTGTACATCAATTTATTAGTTCCATGCTTCTGTGTTATTTTGATATGTCTCACTTACCCTACATTATTGGGAAAGCGGTGAGATGTCCACAGAAGTGTATTATCCAGACAATCAAAGCTTATCTCTAAGCAATACAACTTATTTCATTTTAATCATTTTAAATAGAAATAATTCTTTATATATATATATACTTTTTTTAAAGTAATATCCTTAATATTTTTCATGTTTTTCTAATAATTACTGGTCATTATTATGAATTTCACCCATTGGACCCAAATATATTAATATCTCGAGTCTAGTAGCTAATGAGGGGTGTTTACCTCCTCACTAAGTGACCCCAGTTTGCTATTTTTTCAAACCTTATGTCTACTTATATCTCTTCTGTCACCTGAAAAGGTGACCCACTGACCTGTTACTGTCAGGTGGGTCGGTGAAGTGCCAGCCTCAGCCGGGCCTTCATTTCCCTTGTAATTTACTACAGGCTAAGAATCCAGACCACGGAGTTCATAGGAATTTTGTCTAAACTAAAAAAATAACATGCCCAAGAGCAAGATTGGGGTACTTTGCGATGAATTAACATGCACTTTTTGAAAACTATGGAACCCTGGAAATGTTTTTACTTTTTGTTAAGGTTCTAAACTGTGTTATAGATACTTGTAAGAATTTTTAAATAAGAGTAATATAGAGTGGGGCAAAAGTAGGTTTACAGTTGTGAGTAAGCAAAAGTCAAACCTTATGTCTACTTATATCTCTTCTGTCACCTGAAAAGGTGACCCACTGACCTGTTACTGTCAGGTGGGTCGGTGAAGTGCCAGCCTCAGCCGGGCCTTCATTTCCCTTGTAATTTACTACAGGCTAAGAATCCAGACCACGGAGTTCATAGGAATTTTGTCTAAACTAAAAAAATAACATGCCCAAGAGCAAGATTGGGGTACTTTGCGATGAATTAACATGCACTTTTTGAAAACTATGGAACCCTGGAAATGTTTTTACTTTTTGTTAAGGTTCTAAACTGTGTTATAGATACTTGTAAGAATTTTTAAATAAGAGTAATATAGAGTGGGGCAAAAGTAGGTTTACAGTTGTGAGTAAGCAAAAGTTTATTCTTGTATTATTATTTATTCATTAGTGTATTATTTTCCATACAAACAACTGTAAGCCTACTTTTGCCCCCCCCCCCATATGGTTGAGGGGTTTTTTTTTGTTCTGTTTGTTTTTGGGGTTTTTTTTTTAAGGCTTTTCCTAGGAATGACATGTGTATGCTTTAAATATGGACTTTTGGAATATCTCTGTATAGCTGGGCTTTTTTTTTTTTTAAAGTTTTGACTGTGTTACAGACTCCTGAGTTTGCTAGATACAGGATCTCTAGGTAAATTACTCTATCGAGAACATAGACCAATAAGCCTGTGGCCTGTTTTAAAGAGGAAAAGGCAGCAAGACGAGAAATGAGAGCCAGCCTGCCACCTCTGCTTCCCCTTTCTGGGGACTAGTTCAGCTTCCCAACATCTCACAGCTCTCCAGGCATCCCCTTCACTCGCCTTCCCCAAGCCTGAGTGGTTACTTTCTCATCCAGAGGTGCAACCTTCAGCCTCTTCACACAGGCACAGGATTTGATGAAACAAATTTAAAAGGTTCTGCTTGCCCAGCTGGTGTGGCTGAACCTATGCACCAAGAAGTCACCCATCGATTCCTAGGTGGTCAAGGCACATGCCCTGGTTGTGTGCTCCATCCCCAGTAGGGGACTTGCAGGAGGCAGCTGATCGGGGTTTCTATCTCTCCCTTTCCTTTCCTTTCTCTAAAAATCAATAAAAACATATTTTTTAAAAAATTAAAATAAAAGGTTCTGCTTTTCAGGCTCTGCTCCACCCTCTCTCCTTTGCCCCAGGACCACTCCCCACAGTGAGCCAGGTACACAAAAAATAAACATTTAAAAAAGAGAGAGAAATGGTGACAATTAGGGTAATTAAAAGTATGTCATTATTTTAAAGGGTCCCCAAACTAATTACCCAAACATATTTGTTTCACATAGTGATTTATTTTACTCAAAATTACGTAATAGAGTCACAAGGAATAAGACAGGCATACCAAGGTGATTAAGCAGAGACCTAGCCGTATTTTTCTAATAACGATAATCAGAAATGTGCAGGATTGGGGGGAACACATGAGACTTTTATTGGTAAACTGATATATCAAGAGTGTCCAAACTTGGTGTTGAAAACTGAGACAACTGTATATGGAAGTACTATTCTTGTTTATTCTTGCCAATAACCAACTGTAGTCCCTTTTTGTAATGCAGTTTCAGTGGAATTAAGCACAAACAACTTGAAAGCAATCAGTTACAAAAGGTAGTTATGGTCAGGTAGTTGTACTATGTAAATTTACACATTTTGGGAGAAATCCCAAATACGTTCTATTACGGTGGATAGCCGTGGGTCATAAAAATGGAAGAGTCTTTCTATTAAAAGTCACAGCATTAATTTCTGGAATCTTAACATAAATTCCTTGAGTTCTGAATGTCTAAGTTCTTGTCTGTGTGCACTGACAAAATTGTATTTCTTTGTTTTTATTTTTGTACTAATAAAATAGATTATAAAGTTAGCTGGAGTTTGTTCTTTCAACCTCCATCCTGTCAGAGAGATGTGATCTCTTGTATCCTTCATTTCTATTTACTTAATTGTTTGGCCTATCACCATATTTGATACATCATCATGATTTTTTAAAATATGTTTTTGTCGATTTCAGAGAGGAAGTGAGAGGGAGAGAGAGAGATAGAAACATCAGTGATGCGAGAGAACCATGGATGGGCTGCCTCCTGCATGCTCCAGTGCCCTGACGGGGAATGGAACCATAACCTCCTGGTTCTTAGGTCAGTGCTCAACCACTGAGTCACGTCATCCAGGCACTTGGCATGTCTTTTTTTCCTTTTTTTTAATTGAGTTTATTGGGGTGACATTGGTTAATAAATTTATATGTTTCAGGGGTACAATTCTATAATACACCATCTATATATTGTGTGTTCACCACCCTAAGCCAAGTCTCCTTCCATCACCATTTATCCTCCCCTACCTGCTCCCACCCGCTTTCCTTCTGGTAATCACCATACTGTTGTTTGTGTCTATGAGTTTTTGGTGGTGGTGTTTTTGCTGAATCCCTTCACCTGTTTCACCCAGCCCCCCTAACTTCTCCCCTCTGACAGCTGTCAGTCTGTTCTCTGTATCTATGAGTTTGTTTCTGTTTTGTTTGTTAGTTTATTTTGTTCATTAGCGTTCTCACCACAGCTTTGCTAACTATGACCCATTTTACAAATGAGGACATTGAGACTCAGCAAGATTAAGAATCTTGCAAACAAGCTTTTGGGTCTGTCCAACTCCAGAGGCCACTGACCTCACACTATTCGATGCAACCCACTGCTGTTCAACCAGGGGAGGGAAAAAAATCACAAGGAACCTGTAAGTAGAACTACCCTAAGGATTCAAAAAGCTGTAATTCAGCCAAACTTGGTGGTAGCCAAGTAACGACTACCATATCGCTATTAAACTAGACTGTGAGTCACTCAAAAGTTGTAACTGTGACCTAAAATTGTTTGGGCCTTGGGCATAAGAAGGAATTAATCAATGTTTAGGAAAGAGTGAGAAAGCAGGGGAGGAGAAAGAACCTTAGTTGGGAATCTTCTGACCTAGGCTTTGCCACCAAGTGTGTGTTCTTGGGCAATTGATTTTGAGGTTTTTAATTTGTAAAATGAGGGAATTGTACCAAATGATATGATTCCTTCAGGCTTAAAGTGGTCTTAAATTTTAGAGACATTTTCCAGGTCGTTTAGTGCAGTTCAAAGATTTTTTTAGCAAAGTTTTTGGAAAGCCAATTGGACCCAGAAATCATTCCCTGACACCATGTTGTTATGTTTGTATATCCAGACAATATTTATCATTGTAGGACAATCTAGCTTAGTACTTTGCATCTATATAATAAAAGCCTAAGCAACCGTTAACGGCGGAACAACCAGAACGACTGGTTACTATGATGCGCACTGACCACCAGGGGACAGACTCTCAATGCAGGAGCTGCCTCCTGGTGGTCAGTGTGCTCCCACAGTGGGAGCACCACTCAGCCAGAAGCCAGGCTCACGGCTGGCGAGCACAGTGGCGGTGGCGGCAGCCTCTCCCACCTCTGTGGCAACGCTAAGGAGCAGCGAGCCAAGCAGTAAGGAGCAGCGAGCAGGCAGGCGGTAAGGAGCAAGGGGTCCCAGACTGTGAGAGGAATGTCCCCAAGGGCTTCCAGATGACGAGAGGGCACAGGCCAGGCTAAGGGACCTCCCCCCGCCCCCCCCCTGCACGAATTTCATGCACCGGGCCTCTAGCATATATATAACTTGGTAAATATTCAAATTATTGGCTGAATCTTTTGAACTGCTACTGGTACTAGTAGACTCTCCCTGTCTTCTGTACATCCTAACTAAGTAGCTTAAGCAAGCCATAAGTAATTCTTAAAAATAATTCAGTAAAACAATTAGTAGACAATTCCTACAGTGTATGTATCGAGTTTATATTTTAGTAAAGGTCAGTGGAAGTTCTTGATAAATTGCTTTTGTAAGCTACCAAGTAAAACAAAGAGGCTTACTAGCAGCTTCTTAGTGATCTTATCCTTTAAGAATAAACTTAGCTCTTTCTGAGGTATCTTAATTATATGCTATTAAACAACATTTACAGAGTAGATACATTAATAAATGATAACCTAGTAATGAAATAGGTGAAAGTAAGCCATCTCTTTTCACCCTTGGGGATCTTCTGTTTTAGCGAATACATTTTATTGCAAAACTTTCCCCTTAAAAATAAAACGTGGTTTTGCAATCACTACTCGATTTCCTTCCCATTTGTGGCTGTCCCTTATTGCCATAGCTGCAATGACATTTTCACAATTTAACTTCTCTATCAAAAGGTGGGGGCGGGGGGAGAGAAACATTGATGTGGGAGAGACACATTGACTGGTTGCCTCCTGCACACACCACCGCCAACAACAAAAACAACTTGAAATAATGCCAGGCACTCAAAATGTTCATCAGCTAATGTGTCCAAGTTAAACCAAAAAGACAGTTCAGAGATATCAGTATACAGTGGATGGTGGGGAAGGACAATGGCATTGAAACATACAAGAACTGAGAACCACTTGTATTTGGAATCATGGAATTTTGGAACCGTGGAGATAGCTTTTGTTATTTGTTGTTTTGTTTTTCACCTGTCTTCTCTACTAAACCAATAAACTGAATTGAGACCACAGCCTACCAATGATGGCGAACCTTTTGAGCTCGGTGTGTCAGCATTTTGAAAAACCCTAACTTAACTCTGGTGCCGTGCCACATATAGAAATTTTTTTATATTTGCAACCATAGTAAAACAAAGATTTATATTTTTGATATTTATTTTATATATTTAAATGTCATTTAACAAAGAAAAATCAACCAAAAAAATGAGTTCACGTGTCACCTCTGACAAGCATGTCATAGGTTCGCCATCTCAAGCCTAAGCTGTACTCATCTTTATGTCTCTCACACCTGGCATGCCTACTAACATATTAGGAACTTAAGAATTAGTTAAATTGAACTATTCAAGATAGATACCCCAGAAAATTATTCATAAAAGTAATAGGACGGTAATTGTATTTAAAGTGTCTTGGACATTCATTCTGGCAGTTGTTATAACTACACACAATTTATGTCTCAGAAGTTATAGTGCCTTGTTTGACCCTCCAATTCTACCAGTGCTCATCTAGAAGGCTCCTCCCTTCTCCAGCAACAGAAAAATAAGTCACTATTATTTAGTTCATTTTGTCACTGTACAGAGGATTGATAGTACAAAAATAATAACTGAAAAATGTCATTCTTAGTAACATTTTATATTTCCTTAGTTTTCCTTCTTATTCATTAGTAATATACTTAATACATCTTTTATCAAATGCTTTCCAGAGGAGCAGTGAAATTATGGTTAAAACTAACATAAAATTTAAGTCGAGCCCAGCCGGTTTGGCTCAGTGGATAGAACGTCAGCGTTCGATTCCGGTCAAGGGCAGGTACCTTGGTTGCATGTTCCTCCCCTGGTTGGGGCTCGTACAGGAGGCAACCAATCGATGTGTGTGTTTCTCTCACATCGATGTTTCTCTCTGTCTTTCCCTCTCTCTTACACTCTCCCTAAATATCAATGGAAAAATACCCTCGGGTGAGGATTAACAAAATTTAAGTTAAATTTTAACTGTTGAGATCTTAATCAACTTAGTTACTGTGGTATTATATTTTCTTATAGTGTCAGAAGTCTGAAGCTATCATGGAACAATGGAAGTCTTTTCAAATAATTGCTCATCTGAAGCATCTACAGGAGGAAATTTATGAGTTGAAAACTTGGTCCAACAGGATAACTGAAAAACAGGGCATATTGAACAACAATTTGACGACTCTTTCACAAGATATTACAAAAGTAGACCAAAGTACAACTTCCACGGCAAAAGATGTTGGTCTCAAGATTACAACTATAAAGACAGATCTACGCCGTATTTCAGGTTTAGTAACTGATATAACATCCTTGACAGACTCTGTGCAAGAACTGGAAAGTAAAATAGAAAAAACAGAAAAAAATACAGTAAAAAACATAGGTGATCTCCTTTCCAGCAGCATTGACCGAACAGCAATGCTCCGAAAGACAGCATCTGAAAATTCACAGAGAATTAACTCTGTTAAGAAGATGCTTTCGGAGCTAAAGAGTGACTTCAACAAGCACACAGACAGGTTGTTAAGCTTAGAAAGTGACAGAGCTAAAGTTCTGAAGACAGTGACTTTTGCAAATGATCTAAAGCCTAAGGTGTATAATCTAAAGAAGGACTTTTCCCGTTTGGAACCGTTGGTAAATGATTTAACACTACGCATTGGGAGACTGGTTGCTGACTTACTACAAAGAGAAAAAGAAATTGCTTTCTTACATGAAAAAATATCTAATTTAACAATAGTCCAAGCTGAGATTAAGGATATAAAAGATGAAATAACACACATTTCAGGTACGGATTAGTTTGATATTATTTAGGTTAGACTGAAGTAAGTTGTTTTTTAAATGGGACCTCTGTCATGTCATGAAGAGACTGACAAGTTAGAAATAATGAAATTCTGGAGTAAATACCATTTTGTACATGATTCCATTGTGTACAGTAAAAATAAAATCTTGAAAAGGGTTGAGCACTTGATTTTTCAAAATAAGTATGCTAAAACATGTAATTGAAACTTTCTTTAGCAAGAACCTTATGCATCCCCGAGACACACACACACACACACACACACACACACACACACACACACACACTCAGACAAGTGGGGAGAAGCAGGATCTGCCAGTCTAGCACTGGGAAACTAGATGGGGCAGAATCTGAATCCCCACTTGCCCTCACTGACTGCCAGGTAGCATAGTCTGTGTGGTTGGGGTCCTAACTGGATCCTGCCATTAGAATCAAGGTTGTTGCATTCATTATACATTTAGAGGAAGAGATCGTTTTCTAGTGTATTTTTTAAAATATATTTTTATTGATTTCAGAGAGGGAGAGATAGAAACATCAATGATGAGAATCATTGATCGGCTGCCTCCTGCACGCCCCCTACTGGAGATCAAGCCCACAACCTGAGCATGCGGCCTTGATGGGAATCGAACCCAAGATCCTTCAGTCCGCAGGCCGACGCTCTATCCACTGAGCCAAACCAGCTAGGGCGAAAGAGGTAGTTTTGTCCTTAGTTGTTTAATTCATTTGTTTGAAAATTGTTTGAGTGCTCAGTGTGTGCCCAGCACAAGTGTAGGTGCTTTGGGGGCTACAAAGCTGGCTAACAAGTATCCCCTGATCTTACAGAACTTACAGTTGGCTATGAGGGGGTTTAATCAGGGCTCTGGTTGCAAGAAACAGTAATCCGAGTTATCTCATGTTGGGGAGGGGAAGACGTTTAATCTATTAATTTCATGAGTATCCCAAGGGAAGAATTGTGCTATAACCAGTGCTCGTGGGATCTGGAACCACAAGGCCAGTACCAATAGACAGAGCTCTCTCTCCTTCGAAGAGACCAGAGCATCAACCTCACCCAGGCACTTGTTAGAAATATAGAATGTCAGGCTCCACCTCAGAGCTGCTGAATCAGAATCTGCATTTGTAATAAAATCCTGAGGAAATTCATGTGGATATTGAGAAGGATTGCCAAAGAGAAACTTGAGGGAGGCTGACCTGATCAGAGGCTGCAACGCCTCGGGTGAAGGTGTGGTTTTGCCCGCATCTCCCAGGTTCTTCGAGGCTTATCCGTTTTTCTCAGTCAATACTACTATTCATTTTTTTGTATATGTCCTTGTGAGTTTTTCTATGAACATATTTATTTTTTTAATATATTTTTATTGATTTCAGAAAGGAGGGAGAGGGATAGGAACATCAATGGTGAGAGAGAATCATTGATCAGCTGCCTCCTGCATCACCCCTACTGGGGATTGAGTCCACAACCCAGCAGGTGCCCTTGACTGTTCATAATGATACCAAATGAAGTGTAAATTATGCTCCATGGAATTATCTTATGATACAATAATGCATTTTAGACATGAAAAAACAATTTTCAGCATTTAAAATACAAATTTATCTGAAAATTCATTTATGAAGATTTGTTTCTATCAGTGCCAAATAAACAAGGCACTCATCTTATCTGGTGCTAGTTCTACTCATTGAAATAATGACTCACAAATCTATAATTTGATAGCCATGCTGAGAAGGAACCCTAAAATTTGGGTGTCACTAAGCTCATGGTCATGATTTTGTCTTCAAGTCAGATAGCTTCCATGGCAAATACAGGATGAAAAACTTTATGTTCCCTAACAGATGATGTAAAATTATTTATTTCAATAATATATATGGTCTCTTATGAGGGAGTCATCCTCAGCTGTGAAATTTCCCTGCACTAATATCAGTGAAAGCTTCATCAATTGTCAATATAATCAGTAAATCATTGTTTATTCATAAAAGTGGGTCACATTATATTTTCATGTTAATGATGTTTTAATAGTTTTAATCTTGCTTAATACAACCCCCTGGGGTTGATTCATGGGTCTTCAAATAATATTGTCCTTCACATGAATTACCCTCCATTTTCAAATCTCGTATATACCACATTCCACAAAGAAAGCCAGCAGACTTGTACATCAAATCACAGTATCAGATAAGAATTACAGTATGTCTTGTGTTTTCATTCAGCATAGCCAGCATTTATTAAGTGACTGTTGCATGCATGAGACATTAGTCCATAGAAACTCATGAAAACTTTGGAACTGTTGCTTTCTAGGAAACTCAAGTCACATTGTAATAACCCAAAGGTTCATAAACTCTATCAATGATGAAGGTACACCTCATAGACTCCTATGACCATTGCTAAAAATGTGAAGGCAGGGCTGCCTTTTAAGAGATAAATGATTCAGTAATATCTGAGGTAAGAACTGTTAGGAGGAGCTGACTTATTAAGCTACCACATTATTTGATCTATCAGGAGAGGCATAGCACTATTGAGCTAGATTCCTTGAAGTTTGGAGTTTGTTCCTTAATCATGTGGTATCTGAAATTTTTAACAATTATTTTGTGATTTATCTTATAAATGATAAAAATTACATGAAAAGTTATATAACCTTATGCTAAAGAAACAGTGTATAACTCTAATTTAGCAGCAAGACTGCCATGCACCAAACTTCATGGACATATGGACATTTCTATCCCAAAAAGTTATCATGGAAATGTTAAACTCACTTTGAAATACAGTGGGGCCTTGACTTACGAGTGTCCCGACTAACGAGTTTTTCGAGATACCAGCCGTCTCTCAGCCGATTTTTTGCTTTGAGTTGCGAGCTAAAATTCGGCTTACCAGCCAGCTTCAGATACCCCACCTCTAGTTGGCGCAGCGAACATCACAGTGAACGAACATCACAGTGAACGCCACATCAGCCTAGCATCACGTGTCTCACTCGTTCACTTTAATGATTTGACATACACGAGCTCCGCGGAACGAATTAAACTCGTAAGTCAAGGCCCCACTGTATGCTCAAAACACTTCATGAAGTTTTCACAAAATGGAGATTTAAGCTGTTACTTCTTTTTCAGTCCAATTTTATTTTACATGTTACTACATATGCATAACTTAGCAAAACTCAGGCTGACTTTTAGAGAGAAACATCAATTTGTTGGTCCACTTATTTATGCACTCATTGGCTATCTTGTATGTGCCTTGACTGGGGATTGAACCTGCAACCTTGGTGTATCTGGACAATGCTCTAACCAACTGAGCTCCCCAGCCAGAGCCAATATTTTTATGATTTCAGAGAGAAGGAAGAGGGATAGAAACATCAGTGATGAGAATCATTGATCGACTGCCTCCTGTATGCCCCTATTGGGGATCAAGCCCACACCCAGGCATGTGGCCTTGACCAGAATTGAACCCGGGACCCTTCAGTTCTCAGGCCAATGCTCTATCCAGAGCCAAACCAGCTAGCTAGTAGGGATCAGAGGACTGAACCAACAGTGGTTAGTTTGCATTTTTCTCTGTAAGTTTTATACTAATTCTTTCCATTTTAGGATTAAATCTTTAAAAACTAAAGTTTTAAAAATAATTATCAAGTCACACACAAATCATGACCAATTGGATTTATTTCAACAGCAAATTTGAAACTCGTGCCTTAAGCAAGAGTACTACAGTAATTATATCAGGAATAGACGATTTCCTACACTGTCAAATATATAAAAGTTCCTTTAGCACTTCCGTCAACACTGACCAAAAGCAGATTCAGTCCATATGTGCATCGATCTATCTACTCAGTTAATCCAAGCTTCTTCTTCAGAGACTCTGGCATCTCAGGTGGAGGAGGGCGAGGGAGCCTGAAGTAGACCTTCACGGAGTCATAGATGAACCACTGTAGTGCAGTCAGAGTGCCAATCATGATGATACGGGCAAAGAGTCCCTTCCACACACCTGGTTAAAAAATGAAATATGAGTGAAAAATGGAATATACCCCAAAGTGTTATTCCTTCTTTAGAGGAAGAACAATCCTACCTTTAAATCCAAGTCTCTGGAGGACCTGAGTAGCAGTGCTACCCTTCTCTTTATTCAACACAGACACCACAGAATCAGCAGGGTGAGAAACAATTGCACAGAAGACTCCAGCTGAAAAAAGTCAAGAAATATGACTCAATATGGGGTCAGTTAAGAAAAAAAAACCCACACCACAGCCAACAATACTGACATGACTAAGTAATAAAATTTTGTAGTTCTTAAGAACAAATCAGAATTAGAGTAAGACTGACAAGAAAGGTTATAAAGCGATCTACCCAATCTTTCAAAAGTTTTTATATTCAGCTTTTAATCAACACTTTCTTTTGTATTTTTAAATCTGTTCTAAACAAAACAAACAAAAAACAAATAGGAGAGCAGTCAAATCAATGTATTCCCAAGCTTAACCATGCAAACAATGAATCCTGAAGGTCATATGAAATGCTATGGGAAGATAACTTCTTCAGAGTATTTTTTCACAAGAGGTCAGTAATGAAAATAACTCTGTCTTTCATTTCGGACAAGCGTGATCTAAGTAATTCATACCTATGTAACCTGCCACAAATGTTACAATCAGCTGCTCTCCCTTGGTACATTCACTTCGGGGCTTAGGAACCACAAACTTGTACAATGCTTCAACAGTACGTTCAAAGCAGGCGAACTTCATCATGGTGTATGGTATCTGTCTCATCCACAGAGGAGCAACCCCCTTGTAGAATCTAGGAAATCACAGGACTTATTTTAGTCAGTTGAATATATTTATCTAGCACAATTTCCATCATTAACAGAAGTGTCCGCACACCAGTCAAGTCCTGATAGCACAAAAATGGCAGCACAATGGCATGCCATTTGTATCAGAACCTAAGACTAACATGCAGGTATATTTATCTCACATGCCAATGACTCAAGCACCTTCGACTGTACAACCAAAAAGTTGCTGGATGTTTCTTGACTGGAACTACAAGAAACAGTAAAGTTTACAAGTAGAACTCAGTTCAAGATTGGCATCCACAAAGGTGGATCTAAGGAAGCATGTTGTGGCCTGACCATATGCAAATTCTTAACTGTGAATACAGATGACAAGAATTCTAAATAAAGTCTCCCCAAAAGTTAACAGTTAATGTTTATGTCAAATATCAAGTCACTTGTAGATTGACAAATGGTCCCTCCCTCCCTACTTTAGAGAAAATTCTTAATTCAGGGCTCAAACCATGTTATCAACTTATTCTTGCCCCTGGAGTTTATGTTCTATGTAAAGGGGTTGAGGGGATGGACATTAAACAAAAAATTTTTAAAGTCTGGTAGGCTTAATGTTAACAAATGCAGTTCTCTCAAATGAGTACCTTATACTATAAATTGAGGCAAATGTTTACTTACGCATTTAAGCCTTCTTCCTTATACATTTTGGGAGCTGCATCCCTTAGAGTGTTGGCATAACCTGGTTGGGTTTGAATTCGAACCTTAGCAGCTTCCATAGGAGCCAGGGCAATGTCAGCAAAGAATTCAGCACTGGCAGAGGCGGCCAAATACAGTGATGTGCGCCAGAGATAGGTGTTTTCCTAATTGAAAAACACGAGGGAAGTGAATTGGCTATTTTCAATTTTACTTTAAGGGAAAGTTCTAGGAAACAGTTAAATTTCAGACATTTTAAGTGTTTCTCTATTATACAGCACATGGATAATACACATGATATGAGACTGAATATGTTTACCTCTCAAAACTTCAACCACAGTGCAATGTGAATAGCTTTAACATCTAGGTACCAAGAATGGCTGATCCCTGAACTACACTAAAGAATCTGTGGAGGAGAGACTGTGCCATGAGTGACCACTGCTGGAACCTCATTTTAGATCCAGAACAGAGATTGCTTCCTGAAAATTCACCCAAAGACTGCCTGATGGACCTGTCCCTTACACCCCAGATGTGTGGGTTCCGTTGCCCTGCCACAAGCAAGCATGTAAGGCATTTTCCCTTTATCTGGGGAAGGTCACATGCAAGTCTCCCAACCATCTCTCCCAGTCCTAAATAACTCTTAGTGCCTACCATGTGGTAGGACATCCATGCCTTGTCTTGCTGCCACCCAAGACATGCTTAGTGTGTAAATTCCCTTAATAAACTCTTGACATAAACTCAAAATCCAACTTTTTGGAAAGCAGCGGTGTATAATAAAAAGAGCACTGAAATATAATGATATATATATGTATTTTTTTTCATCTTGTTGCTAGAACAGACTTATAATTCAAAACATGTTGCTTACCATTTCTGAGACCATTTCCTCAGTTCTAAAATGAGGTGGGTCAGACAAAAATCTAAGATCCTTTTTGGTTTTAAACTTTAAGTTAAAAGCTCAGGACTTTCAATTGCAAAGTTAACTTACATACCTCTCCAAGCATGTTGCTATAAAAGACTTTGAAGACTTCATAAAAGCCAAATTTGCAGAGCCCCTGCATAGAGTAGCCAATGAAAGTTGGAGCCCATCCTTTAGCCAAACCACGAACACCATCCTCTTTAAGTGTAACTGAGAATCCATTAAATATGCCTTTATACTTCTGGGGGTCCACCTATATTTAAAACAAAAAGAAAAAAAATGTACCAAAGAGCTAACATTTCTCATAAATACTTAATTTTCTTATTAGTTTTTCTTCCCATTTGGTTCTAAAATAAACTTCAGCAACTACACAAAAGGTAGAACAACATAAGCTCACCACATGTAACAGCTTATTATCTATAATTATCTTTGTAAATGTGTACATCAAGCATGTCAAATTCGTGACCCACAAGCCGCGAGTTTGACATGCTTGGTGTACAATGAGGTTTATCTTTCTTTCAGTTAGACTTAAGTCTTGGAGGGTTAGTTCAGAGGGTAAAATGTCTACAATACAAAAATACATAACAAAACTGACTCTAAGAGAGTTCTCACCACCCAACTCTACCATTTTAAAGATTTAGTTTCAAAACTGCTGTCTAAATAACAGATAACTCTACAGGCATGCCTTAGAGATATTGCAGGTTCAGTTCCAGACCACTACAATAAAGATAGTATCACAATAAAGCAAGTCACACACATTTCTTGGTTTCCCAGTGCATAAGAGTTATGTTTACACTATACTGTTGTCTATTAAGTGTGCAATAGCATTGTCTAAAAAGACAATGTACATACCTTAAATAAAAAATACTTTATTGCTAAAAATGCTAACCACCACCTGAGCTTTTCAGCAACTCATAATCTTTTTGCTCATGAAGGGTCTTGCCTGTATATCTCTGATATAGGCTAGCCCATTAAGTAGATTACACTATAAAGTCCAAGTTTTGTGAACTTAATACAATCAAACTAAATACAAGTTAAAAAGGTACATCAACATAATGAGTATCTGTCTTCTGACCTCAACTCACTTCAAGAGACATGCATAAAAAGTATTAAAGAAGGTATATTTCATATCTATTCTATTAACTAAGTGGTGGTGGGGGAAATCTTATCTCACTATTTCTGCCAGTACTACAAGGGCCGGTATACATCACCTTCCTCTCCCTGCTAATATTTCACTTCCTTTCTCTTTTAGGTAAGTAGACTTCTAATCCTGTTTGGAACAAATAAATTTTTAAGGTTTGATTATTTTTGCTTCAATAATTCTAGTCAAGATATTCTAATTATTTAAAAACCTTTTATGTAAGTGAATATATAAAAAGCTTAAGATACATTTTTAAATCTACATAGCACTGTCTGCCTTAATCTTATCAATTAAGAGATGTAAAGTTACTTCACATAATACAAAGAATGATTACCCACTCTGACATGTAACTGCTTATAAAATGACTACTTGGAACATAAAGAACCAGTAGGTCTTGAAGAGGCACTCTAGCCAGAAATGAGCCCAACAGCAAAAAAATATTTACAGCCAGAGTCTAAGATCCAACAATCTACCCACATTCTTATTTTAAAAGAGGCATTTCTTGGATTTAAAATGCTAATTAAAACAAAGAAATTCAGGTTTGGTTTCCTACTAAAGTTTCTAGCAGTTCTTCTGTTTTCAAATTCTTCTCATTTGTGAAGTCCTTTAAGATTATTTGGAATTAAGTCCCACATGAAAGCTTTTAACATTGTTATCCCAATACAAACCTGCATACGGCATTTCACTAAATCCAGAGGAACGACGGCGGTGTGTGTGATACCACAACTTAAGACCCCACCAAAGCCACACAGTGCATAAAACTTCATGGAGCCATATTCACAACTGTACTCTGTAATAAGACAAGACACACCATGCATTTTAGTATAAAACTCATGTTATTACTGGTTCTCAACTTACCTCCTGGACAGTTAGGTTCCCACACAGCTTGTTAGTAGATGACTACATCTTACAACTTAGCCATGCGCCAACAATATGCTTTATTCAGTCCCACATGCAAAACAAACCTGCATTCTGCATTTAACCAGATCTAGAGGAACCAATGCTGTATGTGTTGTGCCACAGCTAATAATTCCTCCAATTCCACAAAGGATAAAGAATCTGCCAGATCCATAGTCACAGCTATACTCCTCTGATTGGGGAAAAAAAAAAAATCAAGTAAGTATTTCTTCAGATGACGAAGGCCATGGGAATGAAGAGAACTGTTTCCCTGTGAAATAATTGTACTATCGCAACTGAATAGCTCTGGCCACCTGTTTACAATTAAGTTGAAAGGTGAGTTTCCACCTAGCTCGAGTAACAAGAAATTCACGGTCACAATTAAAACAATCACCAAAAGATGATGAAGATCCCATCTGTAAGGAAAAAAAAGTTTCCTACATTAATGATTAAAATCAAACTTCCAATCATTAATCGCTGGTAAGAACGCACTTCAGAGTACAAATCAAACTCGGAAGGAGCACTCCGCTTGCCAAATCCTAGGTTGACCCCAGCCACTGACCAGTCCCACCCCCACTGGATTCCCACAGCGCACACAGCTGGGGAAACATCCATTCCTGCCCTCAAGCCCATGGACTACGCCAAGGGCGCTAGCTTTCCCTTCCGAAATGGAAGGACGGAATGCTAGGGAAAGGGTTTTCTACCCACACTAAAGGCTTAGCAACAGAAAGACATACCCGATTTAAGAAAAACAGACCTGAGATTTTACAGGCACGATGTCACCGTGCTGGAGTTACAAGTTCGTTTTCAGGTCTCTCACACAATTCATTTAAATGGCGCCTAACCACCAAGAATCCCCAGAAATAAGACCTAAGGGATCCTATACCAATGACGTCCTTTCTACGGCCCAGATATCTGAGGCTGCTCCTCGCCGCCTCCACCAGCCGCATTGAGAGAGACCCCGTTATCCCACACTATCCTGAGCCAACACCTAACGGAGGAGGGAGTGCTTTGCAGAAGGAAATTAAAGCCAGATCAAAGAACAGGTAGTACCGTCGGACCTGCAGGTGGCCAGGGGTTAGGAAGGAGACTTTACCCGATGCTGACCCAGCGGACTTACGGCGGAGATAAGGGGCTAGTCAAGGCCTCTCTCCTCTGCTCCCTCGAGGACGCGGAGGTCACGGAGCGAGCCGGGCCTCGGCCTCCCACGCCCTTGACTGGAGGGAGGGCCAAGGCTCCGACACCCGGCCTGCGAGGAGCGGGCTG
>NW_005370777.1:1882254-1883949 GCF_000412655.1 Myotis brandtii
GGGCGCGTTGAAGGGGTTCGCCCGCGCCAGGTGCGCCACTGACGAGAACATCTTCCTAGGGCAGGAGGAGCGGGAGGTCAGAGGAAAGGCAAAGGGCGCCGGCCGCCTGGGTCCCCGATCGGGGCCTTGGTTTTCCCGCCTCCGCGCCCTTGAGGAGGTCACGGCCGCCTCCCCAAAAGAGGAGGTCGGCCGGGCCTACCGCCAAAGCATCATCCCCCAGGGGCGCCGCTCGCGGCTCCCCGCCACCCCGCACCTGCCGCGCGATAGGCCGGACCATACTCACTCCTTAAGATGGCGAACACACCGGCGCTCCGCGGAAACGCAGCGGCTCCCAGAGGCCGAACGTCCTCCGAGCCCTTAGATGAGTGTCCTTCGCGCAACGTCAGCGTGACGTACGCAGCCAGTCACTACAGTCAGGCGACACCCATTGGCGGAGAAGAGCGCCGCGGCAGCAACGTCATCGCGTTCTCCTAGCAACCCTATCCCCGCCCCACCGGCCCCAGCCCTTCCGGTCCGGCTTCTGCGCAAGAGGATTCGTGCTGCGCAGGCGCGCGAGCGGGGCCGGCTTTTGAGTGGTGTGGGAGTTGTGCTCGTGACCTCCTCCTCCGTGTCCCTTCACCTTGAAGAGTCTCTCCTTGACGCCGGGGCTTCCGTTCTTTTCCATTTAAGTGAGTCCCGGTATAATAGTCGCTTAAAAAGCAAACAAACACGGAATGCTTGATGCAAATTATTTCGGGTGTTGCGGTTAGAATGTCCCTGCAGTATTTAGTGTCACTTCCATTGACGTGACATGTAGACATGTCTGCAAGACTTTAGGAGAGGATTTTAAAAGGAAATGTGCAGCAAGAATTCTAAAGGTAGACAAAACAGCTTGCTGCTTCATCACGGTATTTTATGTAACATTAAAACATTCAACACATGCCGTGTAAGCCCTGGGGGTCCAGAGATGAGCTAGACTAGAGTGAAAGTGGCTGGCAGCAGATGTTTGTGCGTTGAATAAATTTAGAAAATCTTCATTAGATTCAGTTTAACAGAGAAGGACCTACTTTAATGAAGGGAGAGTTTAGTAGAGGTCAAACCTCTGAGGAAAGAGTGAAAATATGGAATATATAAAACCGAGTCCCTTTAACCAAGCCGCTAAAAGTAACATGAAGGTTGAGAGGCACGAGAAACCCATTCAATTCTTGTTCCAACGAGCCTGGGAACTTAAACTTTTGAACTTTCCAGTCCATGTATCTGGACATAACCAGGTCTCTGATTACCCCCTGAAAAGGACTCAGGGCCCAGGACCTGACATCCGCCTGACAGCCATCATCCAGACTGCCTGACCCCTGACTGATAATCATCCTAGACTAGACTCTACCTTATGCAGTTTACACAGGACCCTGTGCTTGGTTTAATGCCATGTTGTCACCATTTGAAACTCTTAATAATTTATGAACATGTTAAAAAAAACAACACAGGATGCAACCAAGTAAATTTGAAGATCTAATTGGCTTTATCAAGCCATTCATGATTCGGGCAACATCCCATCTAGCAACTAGAAGAGTGCCCTGAAGGGCAACACAAAATGGAAGGTTTGTATAGGAAGAAGGATGAGCAAGGGAACTATCAACAAAAGAAAAGAAAGAATTCTTTTTAGACCCAGATATCTTCTTTTGGGATAAAGGAAAAGGCAAGGGTTTTAATCAAATG
>NW_005370777.1:1885027-1914300 GCF_000412655.1 Myotis brandtii
AGAAATTACAGCCTTGCAGATACTGGAAGGCAGTCATATAAACTTTCTGGTCCTTTATCTCATCTTGAACTGAGACTTTAAAGCCCTAAGCTTATCATTCCCTTTCCCCCATTTAGGCATAATTAGGAGAAACCAACCAACTCCACTGTATGTCTTATTTTCACTTAAATACTCTATGGAAGCGTCTACTTAGTCACCAAAAACCTCGATTCTTTAGCTATCGATTACAGGTGTCCACAAGTTCGATATTAAGAAACTGTTTTGGCTGATGCATGCCATGGACAACCAGTGTCACATTGACAACTGGTCATCAGTGCCTTTAAAACCAATCAAATTCAGAGAACCATTTGGCTCTCCTGGAATTATTTCTGTTTTAGAGTTTGACCAGAGAAGAGCAAAACCAGTATGAGTCATATGTAATAAGAGATCTATTTTAGGGGTTAGACCTTATGAAATTGTGGGAACTGGCAAAGTTGCCTCTGTGCCTGGGGTTGGACCTAAAATTGCTGTAATTGATAGGGCTTACAGTCAAGGCAGGAAAGCTGGACATGAAGTGGGGACAAGCAGGGACAAAATGGAACCCCACTAAGACAAACTGGACCCCCTGAGCATAAACTAGACTGTGCCATCTATCTTTACCACCTACATTGATGATGCAAGAGGCATGGTGCTGCACAGGCATCTGTCCCAAGACTCAGAGACACTGAAGAAGAAGGTCCAGCAGTTGCTGAAAGAGCTCCACACCTGGCCACTGCCCCACTCCAAGGTGAGCCAGCAGATTAGCAACGATGTGCATGAGCTGCCATAGCACCTCATGTCCTATACTAACCTTTATTTTTATTTTACTTTATTTTCAGTGAAGTCCTAACAGGATTTCTTTTAATATATTTTATTGATTTTACAGAGAGGAAGGGAGCGGGATAGAGAGTTAGAAAATCGATGAGAGAGAAACATCAATCAGTTAGCTGCCTTCTGCATGCCCCCTACTGGGGATCAAGCCCACAACCAAGATACATGCCCTTGACCAGAATGGAATCTGGGACCCTTCAGTCTGCGGACTGATGCTCTATCCATTGAGCCAAACCGGTTAGGGCCTATACTAACCTTTAGAATGTAATACTTGCTGCTTCACTTCCGCCTTTGAAATCTTACACAAATTTCCCCTGTGGCCAATCTTCACCCAGAACTGTATTGTGGAGATAAACAGAATTTGAGATGCTAGAAAGATAGAACATCCGAGTGGAACTTTCCAACAAGCATTTGTAAACTTAGAGCTAGAGGTCAAGTTTGCATTTAGGATTATCCCTTTCATGGGGAATCACAAGAAAATCCTTAAATAATTCCTACCACAGCCATGTAATGGAGGGATATAATAAATTATGGAAAGGAGACTAAAGTCCCTTTTCATACCTGCCCTGAATAAAAAAGAATAACGTCACTTAGTTGTTGTCTTTTCTTTTTATTAGAAACCTTGTTTCCTTTTTAAAATAAATATATCTTTATTGATTTCAGAGAGGAAGGGAGAGAGAGAGAGATAGAAGCATCAGTGATGAGAGAGAATCATTGATGGGGATCAAGCCCGCAACCCAGGCCTGTGCCCTTGACCGGAATTGAACCTGGGACTCTTCAGTCCACAGGCCCAAACTCTATCCACTGAGCCAAACCAGCCAGGGCTTTGTTTACTTTTTTTTTTTTTTAATATATTTTATTGATTTTTTACAGAAAGGAAGGGAGAGGGATAGAGAGTTAGAAACATCGATGAGAGAGAATAAGATTAGGGCAACCCCTCTACCAAAGTGCATCCCAATAAGCAGACCCAGCTCTGAGGCTCACATTCAGACTCTCAAAGTCACCCATATTTGTGCAGGGGATTTAAACTCTGAAAGTTACACATGAATATTCAGGGACATTGTATTTTATAGGAAACTAGAGGTCCGGTGCACAACATTCATGCACTTGGGAGGTGGAGGAGGGCCCCTCAGCCCGGCCTGCGCCCTCTCGCACTCCAGGACCCCTCGGGGGATGTCCACCTGCCGACTTAGTGCCCCACCGCTGCTGCGCTCACCAGCGGTGAGCCCGGCTTCTGGCTCAGTGGCGCTCCCCCTACCAAGGGGCAGCTCCTGTGTTGAGCGTCTGCCCCCTGGTGGTCAGTGCATGTCATAGAGACTGGTCAATTTGCATATTAGGATTTTATTATCTAGGATAAATGGCAGGTGGATTATTTTACCCAGTCTTTCTTCACATCTAGAAATTTCCTTCTTTCTTCAATTAAAATAATAAAATCTGGTTTGGCCCAGAGAGGAGAGGCTACCTAGATGTGACAGACCCTAAAATAGTCCACATTGAAGGTACACGTACGTGTGGCAACTTTGGTCACTCAATGGCTACAATCCATCACCCGGACAGCTTTTAAATGAGGCCTGTTCATCACAAATTAGAGGCTCCCAAATCTGGTTCCTCATAAAAGCACTGGGGAGTTTTTTGAAACACAGATGTTCTCAGGCCTCAAAAGATTATACTTACTAAGTCCGACGAGGAGTCCTGGAATCTGCCATTTTTAAAGATCCCGAGGTGATTCTTATAGACAGCCAGGTTTAGGAACTGATGCTCTAGGGAATTCAAAGATAAACATGAGCCGGTGGAATGAGCCTGCCACGAGTTTCCTATCTGTAAACTGAGACAATATCCTGAATTACCTGGTTTGCCATTGATACAAAGTGCTTAGTTACTAGAAAGGATCCTTGCTGATGTGGTTTGATCAAGTGCAAGAGCAAGGTGCTAGGCTGTGGTGTACACCAAGAGTGTAACATACAGGAACTTTGTTGTTTTTGTTATTGTTGTTTATTTTGAGAGTACATTTATTAAAGCTGAGGACAGTGAAACAAGGAAGGGCTTAGGATAGAAGAAGCAACAAGGGAGAGACTAGGCAAGGCTGCTTTGGCTCTAGAAATGTTATAGAAAAGAAGTAAGCCAAGGAGGGGCCCATACAGGACATTTTAGGGAGAAATGAAATGAAAAAGTGATGAAAATAAAATAAAGGGATTAAGTTTTATTAAAAGAAGTAGAAATAGTTCCGTCCATCCTTAGAGACATGGGACAGAAGATACCTAACACCTAAGTTTCTGTTTATGTCCTGGGTCATCATGAACTGAAATGTACTGCAGTTTTGTCGTAGTTCAAACTCATACCACTTGTGTGATATTTTTGCCGTAGGTATTAAGGGGCCTTCTCACAAATGAGCACAATTTAGGGCAATTGCAGTCAGCCCTAAATGAAATTAAAATTTGCAAACATAATGGAACCTCAGGAAAATACTTGTGTTCTGCAATGATATCTCTAAACTTGGAAGGCAGCCCATTGCGAAGGACCATCTTTAGGGAATCAAACATATCCTTTAGAGCAGCGATTCTCAACCTGTGGGTCTCAATCCCTTTGGGGGTTGAACGACCCTTTCACAGGGGTCGCCTAAGACCATCGGAAAACACATATATAATTACATATTGTTTTTGTGATTAATCACTATGCTTTAATTATGTTCAATTTGTAACAATGAAAATACATCCTGCATATCAGATATTTACATGACGATTCATAACAGTAGCAAAATTACAGTTATGAAGTAGCAACAAAAATAATTTTATGGTTGGGGGTCACCACAACATGAGGAACTGTATTAAAGGCAACATGAGGTGTACTAAGGGTCACGGCATTAGGAAGGTTGAGAACCACTGCTTTAGAGAGCAATCTCTTCAAATGTTAGTGACATTGACGGACTTGATTCTTCTGAAACTACACATTGCTGTTACACAATTACAATTAACCTATATAACACTAGCAATCACTTAAATTTTCTCTAATTTCTGATGACTTGAATCATTGTAGAAAAGAAACAGTATTTTTCCTCTTGATTTCAAGAATGTCAACTTTGAAAAATATTTAAATCATCCTTCATTTAAATGATAGAGTAGGAGAAAATAAAAATTAGAATTTTGTCAACAACCTAATTGATTTATCTAGGGCAGTTTATGGGTCAGCATAACTTGTTCCTGGGTGTTTGAATGATCAGATTTGATGTCTGAATTAAATGAAAAAGATTATTACTATTATTCATTTCATTGTTAAGTGGTATGGGTTGAAGCTTAGGAACTAATTTTCTATTTTTTTAAAAACATGATAAACACCTGAAGTCTGTGTAAATGGAAATGTAATTACTCTTAGAACTAAGTTGCTATATGTTCTTCATACATTGGTGGACACTGGGATTCCTTATACTGTGTTCTTGCACATGAATAGTATGTGTTCCAATATTACTACTGTCTTTCAAACAAATTGTACCTAACCTGACTTGTTTTTATGTATTCCTGTTTTCATAACTTTCATTACATGAATTAATCTCTGAGTTATGTGGAAAAGCTTCAGTCTTAAACATTCAGAACTTCTTATACCTTCTTTTGCCATGACCTAGTCCAGTGGTCGACAAACTGAAGCTTGCGAGCCACATGCGGCTCTTTTGCCCATTGAGTGTGGTTCTTCCACAAAACACCACGTGCAGGCGCGCATGTACAGTGCGATTGAAACTTCGTGGCTCATGCACAGAAGTCGGTATTTTGTGGAAGCGCCATACTCAAGGGGCCAAAGAGCCGCATGTGGCTCGCGAGCCACAGTTTGCAGACCACTGACCTAGTCCTATTGGCTACTCGTAGTCATTGTTTTTCTAAGACAATTTCCCAATTAGGTCCAATCTTTCAGAAAGTATCTAAGCATCATTCCTACTTGCCTATTTGTCAATATATGTATATTAAAACTGCTCTATGTAATAGTAATCCAGACTATAGATTTTCAACCTTTTTCATCTCGAGACACACATAAACTAATTACTAAAATTCTGTGGAACATCAAAAAATAGATTTTTTAACTCATTCACATCAGATGGCTATTGTTGTGTTGGCTGTTGTCATTATTTTATTTGACAATCTAAGGGAAAAGAGGTCAGTGCTCCTGACTAAATAGTCAGGTATTGCATGTTTTAAAAATTCTTGCAGCACACCAGTGTGCCACAGCACACCATTTGAAAATTGTTGATCTAGACAACTTAAAAGTTTTTGGAATACCATTCACTCTTAATATTATTGAAAAAAATAAGAACAAGGTAACATCACATTTTTTAAGATTGAAACATTTGAGATATTGCCTTAACACAATGGATTCAAGGGTAACTGAAAAAAATCAGGCATGTTTCAACTGTTAAAACATCTAATGTAGTATGATTGTGTGAATATGTGTAGGAAAAATGAGTGTCTATCTTAGTATAATAATCTTAAAAAGTAATATAATAGCTAGGTTATGTTTTTAAATTATTTAATTTATATTGGACACCTAGTTTAGGGTACTGTGGATATTTCCAAAGTTCTGTCTTTGGCCTCCCTTCATTCTCTTCCCAGGAATCTCCCTTTACTCCCATGGAAATTAGCTTTTATCTTTGTGGGAAATTTTTCAGTATTTTATTTTTTATGTTTCTGGTATTGCTTATTTACTTTGTAAAAATCTGAAGTAATTTTACATTTATAGAAAAGATGCAAGAATAGTGCAAAGAACGTCTATAGACCCTTCAGTCAGATTCCCCGCTTGTTAACACTCTGCCACATGTGCTTCATCATTGTCTCCCATCAGTTTTCAGACACACATATAGACATGCGCATATATAATATACTTATATTATGAATAGGTTACACATACACACATACATATATACCCTTGTATACACATATTTTTCCTGAATCTACAGGGTGCCTAGTTACTTCTACACACTTAAGTGTGTATTTCCTAAAAGACAGAGGACAACCAACAAAATCTGGATATGAACATTGATATACTACTACTATCCAATTCATAGATCCTATCCAAATTTCCCAATGTCATTTATAACAAAAAAACAAATCAGAAAACAGAATTACTTTAAAAGAAAAATAAAATAAAAAACAGAATTATTTTTCTTCTAGTCCAGTATCCAGACAGAAGCACATTGCATTTAATATTCATGTCTCTTTAAGCTTCTTCAGTCTGGAACAGTTCTTTCTTTGTCATTCATGGCCTTCACATTTTTGAAGACAGATATGTTGGAGAATGTTACATAATTTGAATTTGTCTGATGTTTTCTCATGATTAAATTTAGATTAATCATTTAGGGCAGGAATATCACAGAAGTGATTCTTTGTTCTTTTTGGAGTATCATATCAGAAGGCATGTGATGTTGACTTGTCCTATTACTGGTGAGGTGGACTTGGATCACTTAATCAAGGTAGGGTTTGTCAGGTTTCCTCATGGTAACTTACTGTTTCTCATCTCTAATTAATAAGTAATATGTGGGGTGATGCTTTGAGACTACAACAAACTTTCACCCACTAATTTTCATATCTGTCAATGATTATTGCCCTAATCTATTGTGATAATTGCCAAATGATGATTTTCTAACTCCACCAGTTCTACATTACTATTGTACTGTAAGGAAGTGCTTTCCTCTCTCCTTACTTATTTAGTTCATTCTTCATTTATTTTTTTAAAAGTGTATTTTTATTGATTTCAGAGAGGAAGGGTGAGGGAGAGAGAAACATCAATGATAAGAGAATCATTCATCAGCTGCCTCCTGTACATCCCACACTGGGGATCAACACCACAACCTGGGCATGTGCCCTGACAAGGAATCGAACCATGACCTCCTGGTTCATTGGTCAACACTGAGCCACACCGGCCAGGTGCCTTTTTTCAGATTTATGACTACCTTCTCTGACAGAGATAAAATTGCTGTTCCATTATCTTCAAAATATTGTCCCTTACTTTCTTTAATCCTCACTCGATATTTTTTCCATTTTTAGAGTGGGAAGGAAGGGGAGAGAAACATGGACAAGAGAGTGACACATCGATTTGTTGCCTCCTGCACACACCCCTTCTGTGCATGGGCCAACACTTTAACCACTGAGCAGCCAGCTGGGGCCCGCCTCAGGTTTCTGACCCCCTCCACCTGTGATCACACTTTGTGGTATAGGCCCCTCGGCTTGAAGTAATAGCAATAGAAAACCAACATAATTCCTGTCACTCCCTAATCACATAACCTAAGCCTGTTTTCTTCATGGCTCTCAGTGTTTTCTGAAGTAAAGTGTTGTTCTTGTTCACCTGTCTCCTAGCCCCTGAAAGGTAACCTATGAAGGCCCCGCCCCCAAGACCCAGGTCCAGCAAGTGCCAGAGGAACCCACAGCACACGTGTTGAACGAGTTCCCGAGTGAAGAGCTTTTTTCTGATTTTTTAAAATTTTATTTTTGTGATAGAACTGATTCATTCACATAAAAATACATTATGATTTCTTAAACCTCTTTAGGCCATCCCAAATACATTCACAAATAATTTATTTTTGTCAAAACCTGTATCTCAGTCTTTGGTTCAGAAATGCAATTGCCGCTTTGTGAGCTGCCTCGTGGAGGTAAAGGGTCCCCACTGCAGACCAGATTCACACTAGGATTTGCTTCCTGTCCTTGGTCCCCCACTAACCAACCAAACCTTTGGCTTCTGGTGGCCAGTTGACCTGTGGTGCTTTACACCCCGTCTCCTGTTAACCTGCCTGGTGGTGCTTCTGGTGAGGCAGAGGTACTCCCATCCCAGGGCTGTAATGGCCCGGGTAATCTTAGCTCCTTGAGTTCTTGTTCACTTCTTACTTGGGGACCAGGAATTGCAACCATTGGAAGTGGGGGCAGCTTGGATGCTGTTTGTTCATGGCTACAGGCCTGGAAGGGGAGCAGGCAGTGTGGGACGGCCCCTCCTTATGCCCCCCACTAGCTCTAGCTGGCCCCATGCCGCCCCCACCCACAGCTTTACTCCTGGTTCTCTTTGCGGTTCCTAGGGAGCATTCCCTGGGGTTAAATAGATGCTTTGCTTTAGCCAGTTATTTTTGTTGTTTTCAGAGAGGGAGAGGGAGAGATAGAAACATCAATGATGAGAATCATTGATCGGCTGCCTCGTGCCCACCCCCAAATGGGGATCGAGTCTGCAAATCAAGCATGTGCCCCTGACTGGAATTGAACCCGGGACCCTTCAGTCCACAGGCCGACGCTCTATCCACTAACCAACTAGGGCTGAAGTAGGTATTTTCTTATTACAAATGAGGAGAGAATGATGCTCAGAGAGGTTAAGAAACTTGCCCAAGTTGGCACAGCTGGGAAATAAGGGTATCTAAAAGACCATGCATGTTCATTCATTTTCTACACCAGTTCTATTTAAGCCTTGTTCTTTGTATGACTTTGGTGGTCCTTCTAAGTTCCAAACCTCTAGCAATTTTTAAAGTTTACTTCTAATTTTAAGCCTATTTCCTTTCTAATTATAGTATATATATTACTATGAGAAATGCCAATTTAAATAAAATCACCTTTGGGGAACACATGAATGAAGAAGAGATAAAGGCACTTCGATCCTTGTGAACACAGCTCCATGATAAATATACCATAACAACATCTTTGCTTAGTCTCAGAGCAAGACTGTCATGCCCTAGCCCAGTGTCGGCAAACTGCGGCTCGCGAGCCACATGCGGCTCTTTGGCCCCTTGAGTGTGGCTCTTCCTAAGCCTAATTAAGTTAATAACAATGTACCTACCTATATAGTTTAAGTTTAAAAAATTTGGCTCTCAAAAGAAATTTCAATCGTTGTACTGTTGATATTTGGCTCTGTTGACTAATGAGTTTGCCAACCACTGCCCTAGCTGGTTTTGCTCAGTGAGTAGAGCGTCGGCCTACAGATTGATGGGTCCTGGGTTCGATTCCAGCCAAGGGCACATGCCCAGGTTGCGGGCTCCATCCCCAGGGTGGAGAGTGCAGGAGGCAGCCAATCAATGATTCTCTCTCATCATTGATGTTTCTATCTCTCTCTTCCTCTCTGAAATCAATAAAAATATATTAAAAAAAAAAAAAGACTAACTGTCATGATGCCTCAGAAAAGTACTAAGACAGTAAAGCTGGGAAAGGGTGGAGGAAGATGACTGAAAAGTAGTTTCTACATTGTAGAGAGAGAGAGAGAGGTGCCTCTCTGTAAGCTTCCCTGTCATTCTCCAAGTACACATAATGGCTACATACTATTTACCTATGAATAAACAAGGACCCGATTACTACAGTGATTAGAACAAAACATAAAGGAGCTGACTGAAAATGAGAACTAAAATGCAACAATCCATAAATATCACATAAGAAATGTTATCAGGACATTTTGTAATTTGTGCAATCTAAAAAGCATTTATTGCAATGACAAAACTACAGGTTAACTTTTTTATTGTTGAATTATATTGTAAAGTCTACATCTACAGTTTAATCGGGAAGAAATGCTTTGCGTTTACATCAAGGACACATTAATTCTAGTGGAGTAAAACAGACACACACAAAAGACCAAATACACATGGCGGGGGGGGCGGGGCGCGGGGAGGAGGAAGACTTTTATCTGGTCCTACTTTTGCTATTTTGTACCACACCTTTCCTATTAGAAAATTGATCTTACATACATATTAAGTCTGATTTATCATCCCACATTTTTAAACAGTAAATGCAGCTTTTCACAATTTCTAATTATAAACAAAAGATCGAAAACAAAATGGGAAACGAAGTTTAAAAACAAAGAAAGTGAAAGTAGACTGCTATTACCTTACGCAGGAAAGTTGAGTAAAACGTGCCCCCTGTGTGGCTCATCTCAAAGAAACACTTTTACTCAAAGAGGCAAGCATTTCTGACCTATATGTTTTTTACTCCCTCAGGCCTATAAACATTTCTGATAAACTGCCAAGAGAAAAATGTCTACAAAATATCTAAAAGCTAAATATCAGAAAAGGGCTAATTCAAATAAAAATTGTTTGCTGGTCTAAATATACACCTTCAGCATTTTCCCTTTTGCAAAAGTATCTTTTTATTTCAGATGGCATTTAAAAATAACTTACATTTTTAGTGTGCTTATGGCAAAGACTGTAAAAGTAGTAACTCAAATGAGTAAGTTTAAAATTTTTGTTTTACTTGATTCTGTTGAAATTTCAATTAATTAACCAAGTTATTCATGAGGTAAGTTTTAGCTAAAAAAAAATACATCAACCACAAGATAAAGTTAACCACTTCAAGAGTACACAAAAATCATAATGCCCACCTCATATTCAGAGTTTACAAATTCATGTAACTACTGTGTAGCCAAGAAAAGTTTATGTAATTTAAAAGCTAATACTTTCTGCATTTTAAAATCAAATTATGTTGGGAAACAGGGCAAAAAAAACTTGGCAAAATTTGTTTTTAGTAACAGAAGACAATGCAATAAGGAATTCAAATGGAAACAAAGACCAGTGTGTAAAGTTTCTAACTTCTAAATAGACACACACTTATTTATTAAAAAATATTTGGTAGCAAACTGGATTGACAATATTTTTAGCTGTAAATAAAAAATACAGGTTCTAAAACATATACATATAGGAATCTTTAGCACTAAAAGATTACTGCTAAAATTCAACTGTATTTAAATGGGTCTTACTGAAGTAGGACATTCATGATACTAGAAATTTTTTAAAAAGTGAGTACAACAGGGCTACACTAATAGCATTACTAGTAATAAAAGTTACTGAAGAGATTATTGCCGTACTTTTCCCCATAAACACCATTAAACTTCGTTGCTGTTACAAAAGTACAACTCCAAGTTACTTTTTCTCTTACCAAATTTCATGTTTCACCTATCTCTAAAGTTTTTATTCAGCAGAGAATAATTCTTAAATCTTTTCTGTAAGAATTCCAAGTATTTAAATGTGTAGCTTCACATTATACATTTCGCCCTTCTTGAAACACAGAAACAATATACATTTTTCTCAAAAATGAAATAAGATGCCCACATTAAAAAAATAAAGTCTACAAAAAAGTTCCAGAGCTAAAAAAGATTATTTGTATGGCACGAAGTGATCTCCTACTAGTCCAAAGTCCAAAACATTTAAATGAAGTCCATTTATATATCGCTTACTTTTCAATGGAATACTACATTTGAGGTGAATCACATTATATTTAGCTCTTGCGTCAAGAAGTGTACACAATTTTTTTTATACAGTTATTAAAAATAGGAGACCAAGTTGAGTGTGCCAAAGAGATATCATTCAGTTGAGATTTTTAGAGTTGCCAAGATAAAAACCAGAGAATGGATTTACTTGGTTGGTTTCCATAGCTTGATAGACCAAAAACAAAAAAATGGCCACAACAACAAACAGCAAAATTTTTATCCACATGGGAATAGAGTGTCCCTTTTTTGTCTTTTCTGGCTTGACATCTGCCAAAGGAATATACTTAGGAATATATTTCGATGAAAAAGATTCCTCCATCCTGAAATCACTGAATTCTAATGGCCGCCCTGCAGCCCCTTTGATTGGTCTGCGACAACTAGCACTGTTGGGAATAAAAGGACAAAGAAAAAAATAAATTTTAGATAAAGTCATGAGTTACATAAGTAATATAAAATATCATTACCACTCCTTATTCCAAATGCATTCCTTAACAGTAGGTAAATGTCACATATAAACAGGTCAAGCTACTTAAAACTTATATACATTTTCCATTTAAAAGATGCATTATCTTTTATTAAAAAATAATATTCAGAACATTGATAAATATTCACTAAACTTGCCTTCTTAAAGTCTTTTCAGAGCTAACATATTTAGGAGATAAGAGGAAAGAAATAAGGTAGTTTGGTTGTGATTCCTTCAGTCAGGAAACAATTCAACAGATATCTAAATATAGTCTTTTCAATCAGAAAACAGAATCTCTCTGTGAAAACAATGATTTCCTTCTTTAAAAATTGGTAAATTATTTCTTTATAATCCTTCAGTTTAACAAAGTTAATTTTGAAACTGACTCAATTTTCCAGAATGTGAACTGATAGCTTAGAAATCTCCCCAAAGAACAGTTTAATTCTGAGAACACAAGTATAGTTAACTTTTTGTGAAGAATGAATAATTAAAATTCCCATTTATGTGTATTAAATAATGTTGTATACCCTAAATATATATAATTTTATGTGTCCATTATATCTAAAAAAAGGTGGGAATAAATAAGTGAATAAATAAAAATGCCCCCATAGAATACACTAATACTTGTTTCAATGTATCTGAATACCTAATTCCTGTTGGTGTAGATGCTTCAAAGGGAAACATTTCCTTAAGAATATCCCTTTCTATTCTTCTTTCCTCTGTTTTTTCTCCCACCTAATAAGAAACAAACAACCAAAGTTAAAAATTAGTGTAAATGTGCAACAATGAAAATATATTTTAAATGGAAGTTTCAAAGAAGAGAATGCACTTAAATCTATCCTAGCTTTTAACTGCTATTTCTAAATTCATTATCACCTAAGTATCCACACATTTCCAAATTTAAGATGTTAATGTGATAATTGGGGGGGAGGGGGATAGCCACACATTAAAAATTAACAAGTAAAAGAAACAAAAAATTCAGTGAAGCTAATATGGCAGTATAAGTTCCCCCACTGGATTTCCCATGCTTTTCATTAACATTAAGAGCACATTGTTTTTTCCTCCATTAAAAACTTCGTAATAAGCCCGACTGGAGTGGCTCCATTGGTTGAGCGTAGTCCCATGAACCTAGAAGATGCCAGTTTAATTCCTGGTCAGGGCACATGCCAGGGTTTTGAGGCTCAATCCCCAGTAGGGGGCCTGCAGGAGGCAGCTAATCAATGTTTCTTTCTCATCAATGTTTCTCTCTCCCTCTCTCCCTTCCTCTTTCTTAAAAAAAATCAACAAAAACGTATTTTAAAAAAAATACTTTGTAATAAATGATCAAATATAGAAGATATCAAATAATATGGACCTTTAACAAATTTCAGTATGTGTTTTAAAGCAGTCAATCTAATCTTCCTAACTTAAAAAAAACATAAGATATATACTTTTCAACAACCTGATTGTTTTGCTTGTTTGCCTTTATGCCCCGATCAAAATAACCTTTGGTAAAAATTCATTAAAACTATAATGCATCATGCAGTTAGTACTTTAAAGCTTAATTATACAGGAGTTAATCAAATGAAGCATCATACAAAGTTATTTTAAAGTCCCATTATTTGACCTTTCAGTGAAAGATAGTATAGCCTCCCGTATTGCCCAGTTATACTTTCAACTCTCATCCATAACGAAGAGGAGAACATGTTATAAGCAGCACACAAATGACCCCTCCCTTGAAAACTGTAAGTTAAGAGGCACACAGTAGTAGCAAGAGGATAGTATTAGCACGTCATATTACATTGGTTACTTTTTATTGTCACTAGCCGAAGTATGTCTTTAAAAATATATGTGCGCGTGCACACACACACACACACCCCCAACTCAATAAAGCTCTGCTCCCTCCCACTTCTAAAAAACAAATATAAGTATTTCCTCTTTAAAAGATCAATGATAACATCGATCTAAATTTTATTCATTTACTTCAGCTCTTGTCAATGGTTTCTTTGGTGTTCTTCTGGGTATGTCTGAGAATTCAGTGATTGGCAGAATAGGAGCTGCATGCTTGAAATTTCCAGTCACCCTATTGACAACCTGCCAAGATTCAAATTATTCAGACTCAGAATTATCCAAACATAACAAAGACATGTGAAAAAAAGAAAAATATATTTTATTTCTATATTATTAGAACTTTCCCTTAATAAAAATTTAGGCAAAAGGACCCAGAAATGAATATATTCAGTGGTTCTCACATGTGAAGCCTTATCACGCTTTAAATATTTTAGCAAAAAAGTATCCTTTTAATACTTTGGATTCTTGCGCAATGAATTAAAATTTATACATATGTAAATTGGCCATATTGAAAATTTTAAATTTAGAATTATGTGGGGAATAAGTTTAACATATGTTCAAAAACATGTAAGTTTGATATTTGCCAAAAATCACCACCTCCCCAATTCTAATTAAAGGGTAGTTTACAAAGAATACAACTTGTATAGTTTATGAAACATATTTACTAAGGTTTCGTTGCTTGAAGCCATTATAGTTTCAGCTATGGGAGTACTCTCTGAAATTACTGCACCATCTATACGAAAATGTTCTGAAGTATCCACCTGTTAGTTTGAAAACAAAACAAAAACAATAAATATAAAATAAACACTAAAACCCTACCAATCTGAAAACCCAATTCTAAGCAATAAGCCTTGCATCACCCTTTTCCTCGGAGTTCTTCTCGACCCTCTTGTGGATTCCCTAGTTAATGCCTGCAGAGGTCCGCCTTTGGAAGATCCACTTGTCCATTCAGTCTCAGTTATTCCAGCTTGAGAATAGCTCTAATCAACATCGACACATTAAAAAGTCATATTCTAACATCAAACACCTTAATAATGGCCATATTAGCACAGACAAGCCATGAAAACTCTCCAAATGCCAGCATTTGCAAACAATGCTATGCCCTCAATATATTTCTATATGTATTGACTGAACTGATATGTAGTTATCAGAAAATACTTAACGGATGGTAAAAATACATTCAAGAGTCCAACTATAGAAGCTCACAAATTGTAATAGAAACAAGGGGAGAAAAAGTGCATCAATTCATCACTGACTCCTTTTGTGACTGCTGTGTGCTATTTGCCTCTAGCATTGCAGCTGCATCTCTGACCGTCTAATCAACAAGCAGGCTGAGGCTGAGCATGAGAGATTTTCTTTGACTTATAAAAAAGTCATTTGTTACAAGTCAGAATCCTTTTAAAACAAAATACAAATTTTATAATTGTTAAATATTATTCGTTTCCTGTGGTTAGGACTATTAAACTATTAAATAGAATCAGTTTAAATTATAATCCATACACAGCTATCTGAACTTAAAAATTCCCAGGTGTCAAACTCTTCTTAAAGACGTTAAATAGCAACAAAAACTTGGTGTCACCTCTTTCATGAATATGCATGCCTAACCTGTCACAGCCAAACCTCCCTCAATGCTATCCACTCCTCACTACAGAAAGATAATAGTGACACACTACTGCTTTACCTTCCAGTCCATAATTCATTTCTTCCTTGAAAAGCTGAGTAATATTCCCTCATTTAAAAAATTAAGTTACCAGTCCTTATAAAATAGCTTGAAAGCCATTAGACTAGTGCTTCTCAAACTGTACTGTGTGTTTCAACCAACTGCAGCTTTTGTTAAAATGCAGATTCTGATGTAGTAGCCCAGGTATGGGACCTGAGATTCTGCACCCCAAGCATCAAGCTATTCAACGTTGAAGCCACCATTACCAGATGATCCTTTAAAATTCTTTTAACTAGAAAATAGCCATCCATGATTAGCATATTAGAGTGCGCATATATGGTCACTTTTGCTTTCAAGCTAATATTTTATCTAGATAAAGGATGTTTCTTTATATTTGAGTCAATGTCCGTTAATTTTAAAGGTGAATATATTGCCCTAACCGGTTTGGCTCAGTGGATAAAGCGTCGGCCTGCAGTCTGAAGGGTCCCAGGTTCGATTCCGGTCAAGGGCATGTACCTTGGTTGCGGGCACATCCCCAGTAGGAGGTGTGCAGGAGACAGCTGATCGATGTTTCTTTCTCATCTCTGTTTCTAACTCTCTGTCCCTCTCCCTTCCTCTCTGTAAAAAATCAATAAAATATATTTTAAAAAATAAAATAAAGGTGAATATATTTTACTCTTATCCTGGGACAAGAGTGGTCACCCAATAAGTATGCTTATTTCGTTGGAAGTATTAGTACCAAACCCCACAAGATACTGACAGTCTCATTGGACTGATTTTGTAGTTTCCCTTTGACTCACAATCTGAACCTGAGTCCTTTTTCCTGCTCTCAATTAGGAAATTTTTGCTGAATGCAAACTTAATGTTAGTAAAAAGACAAATCTGTGAACAAATTACATATACATATAATTAATGCTTATTAATAGTTAAGTTCCTGATTATTTGAATAGAAGGAAACAATGGTTTCAATCTCAATCCTTGAAGCACAGTATCATCTGGGAGCTTTTTAAAAAAACATATCAATATAAAAAACCCTACCTTAGACCAATCAAGTCAGAATTAGAAGGGCCTGTACATACTAAATTTTTATAGCTCCTAAAGGGATTCTAATGTGCAGCCAGAGCTGAGAACTTGTTTAAGATAATATAACTGACTTATGATGCACCTCATTGCTTCCTCTTTAATAATCAATGCCAATATAAACAATTAGAAGTATTTTTAAAATATTCTATTTTAAAACAGTCTAGGTAAAATAGTCTATCTGGTATTATCAAACTCAGTATTTTAAAACTCTTCAATGAATATAAAACTGCTTGAAAGGTGTAATATTTACCATTTATGCAACCGATACAATATAAAGACCAAACATTTAGCCTATATTCATGAAGGTAGGGGGCTTGGGTAGACAATGTCTTTTTCCTTAAAATTAGTTAGCTACCAAATTCCAGGACTTCCCATGTTATGTTTTATTTTTAATAAATAACTAAAATAATGCCTTCATCAAAAATTCTTATGAAACATCTATTAAAACTATTATGGTTAATAAAAACGGCCAAGTACCATTTAACGATTATTTTCTTCTATGGAAGGAAACACAAGAAACATATTTATTACCTGTGGGAATAGCTGGGAAAAGGGGTGGGATGGATACTTTTCTCTATAAATTATTTATACTTTCCTTTGTTCAAGTTTATTGAATTCTTTGGTTGAGGACTATTAATCAGTTTTATTCTTGACTTTCATTATCTAATTTAGAAATAATCATCTTCACAGAAAACTAATACAACCAGAAAAGATATTCTGAAAATTATAAAGAATTTTTTCTACCAGAATCCACTATACACAAGTGACTTTGAGAAGAAATAGAATTTTAAAAATTATAAAATTATAATTCAGTGTTATAACTACTTAGGAAGATGGACTAAGTAATATTAATTAAAAAGAAACTCACTGCTATATAAAATTAGTAGTTAATGTGATTGCATCCAGATTGTAGGTAGTCTCTAAATAATATTTTCTATGAAAAGGATTAGGGTTCTTTAGAAAAATGGCTGATATGGTAAGAGGCAGGAAATATATATGAGCATGGGTCATCTTACTGTGCCAGAAAACAAGAAACTATCAAAGACAAACAAGGTCAATAAAAAGAAACAGGATCCAACTTAGTAATCCCTAAAAGCTAAAGATGGCATAATTTGAACATGAAAAAAGAATGACTGCAATTGATCATAAAATATATAAAACCATACTATTTTCCTGGCCAGTGTGGCTCAGTTGTCTGAGTGTTGTCCAATGCATTTGAGAGGGTAATCAGTTCGATTCCTGGGTGGGGCTTGATCCCAGTAAGGGGTGTGCAGGAGGCAGCTGATCAATGTTTCTTTCTCTCCCAAATCAATAAAAACATATTAAGAGAAAAAAAGAAAAAATACCATACTATTAAAAGATATTTAATGATCCCTTTTCAAAGTAACTAGGGCACTTTGATTTGAAAAGTAGAAAATAAGAGACAAGAATTAAACATTTATTCTGGCATTCCTATATGAGTTTTATTTTAAGGTAACTAAGCAGTTCATCAGGGAAGAAAGTTTTTTATAAAAATTCCAATTATAGAGGTAAAGGAATGAGAGAATGAGAGAAATCATCTTACAACTGCAAATGAAATAATGGATCTGGGCAATAATCATAAATGGCTGTCAAAACCATTAAATGAAAGGGTGATACAGAACTTTATAATGAATGGATTAGGCTTTCAACATTTGAACCCATTACTAACTAATTTTAACATAACCAAAGGACATCATGTGAAACGATGGAATATGAAGGCCACACCACCATTTATGAAATGTTCTTGTCAAAGAAACTGAACCTGAATCTAACCAACTCTGTAATCTATGCTGTCCAATACAGTAGTTACTAACCACATGTGGTAATTTAAATTTAAGTTTATAAAGTAGTTTCTCAGCCACACTAGTCACATTCCAAGTATTCAATACCTATATATGGCTCAGGGCTACCATAATGGACAGCAGATACAAAATATTTCTGTCATCACAGAAAGGTCAATTGCATTGCCCCACTATAAATCTGTAACTCCCAGACTACAGGAAATACAGGGTATAGAAGAACAAATTAAATGACACTTGAAGAAACAATTGCCAAATCCAGAATATGAGGAATTCTATATAGCAAACCAACATGGTTTCTTCACCAAATAAATGGAGGGAGGAGAAACAGTTACAGGGGAAGTAGCTACAGATTTGAGATAAAAAACAACAACAAATAATATGTGGAATTTGTTTGGATCCTAATTTGAATAATTTAATCACGAGACATTTCTGAAACTGAAGGAATTAAACAGAGTAGATATGAAAAATAATTTTTAGGTGTGAAAATGGCATTGTGTGTGTATAGAAACAGCTATGTTTTAGAGACATATACCAAAATTTTAATGTGTGAAATGACAAGTCATAGATTTGCTTTCATGTACTCCAGTGAAAAGCAAAACAAAACCAAAGAATTAAGTTAGAGTACACGTGAAGATGAAATAAAACTGATAAAATGTTGACAACTGTTGAGGCTCTGTGACTGAAGAGTCATTAAACTCTTCTCTCCACTCTTCTATATTTTAAAATTTTGTTATCTAAGGCCACTGTCTAATTCTGCTGTCGTCTCCTCAACCTATTCTCCTTTGATTATTTATCCTGTCCTTCAGTTTAGCTTCCCCAACGGAAACAATTACCCTTTAAACCATCTTTAATATCATCCTTCCTCCCTCCTTTTTCCCTGTTATCTGACCAGTCACACATTCTTGCTAGCTCTATATCATTTTGCCTTCATATTCTGGGCCAAAATTATCCATGCTTGTCTATTTCAGTGTCCTTCACCAGATTTTCCTAGTTTCTACACTAAGTGCATCTTGCCTCACCAATAATAAAAAAGGTAAATTTTCATCTAAACAAGAAAAGTGTGGTCTTAGAACTAGACTAAGTTCAGAGTTGAAGGAAAAGTCACAGAAGACAGGCAAAAGTAAAAGCAAAGCCAGAAATCTAGACACAGCCTGGCCAGCGTGGCTCAGTGGTTGGTCCTGAGTCGCTATGAACCAGGAGGTTCCAGTTCGATTCCTGGTCAGAGCATATGCCCGAGTTGCAGGCTTGATCCCATTGGGGGTCGTGCAGGAGGCACCCGATCAGTGACTCTCTCTGATCATTGATGTTTCTATCTCTCTCTCCCTCTCCCTTCCTCTCTGAAATCAATAAAAAAAAAACAAAAAACAGAAAGAAAGAAAAAGAAAGAAAGAAAAAGAAAGAAAGAAAGAAAGAAAGAAAGAAAGAAAGAAAGAAAGAAAGAAAGAAAGAAAAAGAAAGAAAGAAAGAAAGAAAGAAAGAAAGAAAGAAAGAAAGAAAGAAAGAAAGAAAAAGAAATCAAAAAGTTTGCCCATCCCTGGGCTAGAGCATCGGTCTGCGGACTCAAGGGTCCCAGGTTCGATTCTGGTCAAGGGCATGTATGTACCTTGGTTGCGGGCACATACCCAGTAGGGGGTGTGCAGGAGGCAGCTGATCGATGTTTCTCTCTCATCGATGTTTCTAACTCTCTATTTCTCTCCCTTCTTCTCTGTAAAAAATCAATAAAATATATTTAAAAAAAGAAAACAAAAAAACCATTCCCTGCCTTTTAAAGAAATAACATCAGAATTACTTAGGCATGTCCATCTTTTAAAATATTTTTTTTAGACAAATACCATATAATTTCACTTACAGGTGAAATCTAAAAACAAAATAGACAAAACAGAATCAGACTCACAGATGCAGAGAACTGATGGTTGGTTGCCAGATGAGAGGGAGCTTGGGGGACCGGGTGAAAGAGGTCAGGGGATTAAGAAGTACAAACTGGTAGTTACAAAACAGTCACAGGGATGTAAAGTGCAGCATAGGCAATTATAGTGGATAATATTGTAATAACTATGTATAATGCCAGGTGGGTGCTATACTTACTGAAAGGATCACTTTGTAAATTACATAAATGTCTAACCACTATGCTGCACACAAGAAACTAATATAATATTGAATGTCAACTGTAATTGGAAAATAAAGTTACAAAGATATGGTAAAAACTAAAAAAAAATAAATTTCAAAACCAGTATGACTGGCTTTGAACCATGCTTAGCACAGAATCAAACACAAATGAGACATTTATTGAACACACTTTTGCAGTAAACACAGGTACACTACTGACAACACAAAATTCAGATTTCTGATGCCATTTAATGAACAATGAATGAACAATATTTAGTGTGATGGAATCTGGGTGTCAACTATTAACCAAAGACTAGGACACAGGCCTGGAAACTACTTATACCTGAATACAGTGATCATAAAACTAAAGATACCTGATTGTGCTCAACTCTTCTTTGCTTGAGTGTTACTGGAGTCTTTGCTCTGCCCTTTAGTGGTTCTCTCTTCTCAAGCTTGAGCTCTATTTTAGAGTCTGGAAATAACATTTTAGAAACCATTACTTTCTGAAACATACAATAAACAAAACCATCTTAACATTAGTTTGGAATGCTGGTTTTAGGCACACTAATATGTAAAACAAGTCATCTGTTATTACCTCAACAAACCAAAACTGTTTAACTGTAATTTTTGTCTTTTTCTTTTCCATTCTTATTTTATTCCATTTCTGTTTATCTCCCCCACTCCTTAATCTGATCACAACTTTCTATTCTCTTTCCCTTTTTCTGGGACAAACAACCTGAAACAAAGTGAATTCAAACTGCTCCCATGGAGGCTTTTCACGAAAAACAATTTAGAAGTGGAAAAGAACATTAAAATATAGTTGTTGCCATTCTTTTGTCCATACAGTGTAAATGTTTATTAAATTAAAAATTGAAATACGTAAAGGAAAAAGCTATAGGGAATTTTAAGATGAAAAACAAAACAAACCTACCTATATGGTACCAAGCTTCCAATAAAATTAAGTGCAACAATGTTAATACATAAGTGCAGTTTAAGTCTCTCCTCCCTTCTTTTTTGATGTGATTATAAGAAACCTAAGTACAGCCCTAGCTGGTTTGGCTCAGTGGATAGAGCATAGGCCTGGGGACTGAAGGGTCCTGTGTTCGATCCCCATTAAGGGGCGTGCAGGCGGCAGCTGATTATTGATTCTCTCTCATCATTGATGTTTCTATCGCTCTCTCCCTCTTTGAAATCAATAAAAATATATTTTTTAAAAAAACTTGAGTACAACTGAGGAGGTAAGGAGAAATCTTGTTGGCAGAAAAGTGCAACCAATCACAGGCCACTTCTCCACCTCTTCCCAATACAATATTTCTTTGAAAAGAAGCTAGTGCATATGTATTCCTTAGCATACCACCATAATAGTTATTAACGTTAACAACCCAAATAAATATGTATGTCTTTTTATAGGCTTTAATATTCCATTCCTCTATCACTTGAAGAGCTGGATTTATTAAAAGACTAATATAAATTTTAGTTAACTTCCACATTTTGTGGCTGTTATCACAGAGCAAAATGTCAGTTGTTACCTCTAAAACTTGTTACCAAAAATTTTAGATTACTTTTGCACCAAAGAAGAAATGGAGTCAATTATTAAAAGCTTAGCTTTGCATGAACTAATCCAGTTGTACTAAAAGTAGCCAAGGGAGCCATGTATCTTGCTAGCTAGTCTAGCATTAGTCAGTCCAATGTCTACTTGCAAATTTCCCAAAAATGAGCAGTGGTTTTTATTTTCAGCATGTTAGCTCAAATAGTTCAATCTTTATTTAGGATTAAGTATCAACTCTATCCCCTACATCCCAAAGCTCCTATTAATAGATCTATTATATATCTGTATTTGGAACAATCCTTAACTTTATAAAATCTTAAGCTGTTAACTCAGATCCTAAGAATTAGAAAACATCCAAAGAACTCAATAGTAGTTGAGCAGAAACTGATTTAAACAAATAAGGTATCTGGTTACAGATTAATTTCTCTTACAAATTTTAAATTCCAACAGCCAATAAAAACATGGCCCTCAAATATAATAAAACTATATTTAGAATATTTTCAACTATACCACTGTAATGTCAAGTGAGTTTCAATGATGAAATGATAAAGGGATGTTCGTTCACAAATATCTAACTTATTTTAACTCCAAGAATAAAACACACATACAACATGTTGCTGGAGACCACACAAAACTGTTCAAATTTAACAACTTTATTGAATTTGCAGAAGCATTCTACAGTAATACATTTTTAAAGTCACACAGCACTTAGTAGGTACATGTATACATGTACATTTCAGAAGACAAATAACAAATAAAATTATTCCCAGAAAGCTGCAAAGATGGGCATGTATAGTCTAAGAATCTGCCTATGAGTACCCAAGGGACCATATTTTGCTTATACTTAATACTATTATTTTCATAAAAGTACAAAGAAGTTCGATTATCAAATGCCTCTACAGTTAGACTCTCATCTTACAATCATAGAAATGAAAACACAAGATAATATATTGTTTTATATAGACACAAAGATACTGGGGTATAGTATGATTTCTTATGACTTAAAAAAACACACCACCCAACTAACTTAAATTTGCTTTTAGAATTTAGATTAAACCTATGAACTGCAACACACCTTGAAAGTGTTACTTTTAAATTCCCATCTTTCCAGTATGGAGTTCATCTAATAAACTACAGTGATAGTGAGAATGCACTATCCTAGAGTATCATGGTCTAGAGCAGTGTTTCTCAGTGTGGTCAACAAACTGTTTGCCACCAGCCCATGAAGAAATGAGGCACTTACAACAGAGTGTAGGTCTGCACACTGTTTTCTCTATCAATAAAATAAACCCTGTCATTAATCTGAAAAGTGTTCCTACAGTCAAGTTCTGGTGCATGCTTGTCTGTGGATCACTAACAGTCTGAAGACTGGCACACTGAGATGCAATAATCTAGAATATTATGAATGATACTGTAGACATAAAAACAAAAGGGAGAAAAATGAAAGAAAAAAATGTAGAAAAGCTGTAGAAAGTACAAAGATATTAAGACCAGCGAAGACTCTACTTATATTCTAGTTAATAGAACTAGTTTTGAAGAGTTATAAAATCTTATGGAAAGGAGTGAACGATTTGAGATAAAAATGTAACCTACAAAGCTTTAAATTTTATCAGGATTTCTATCTGTGCAACCTTTTTTAAAAGGCAGTTCTATGTAGGCAATTACTTTTAAACTATAATTTGATGGGTTGAAGCTTGACACTTTGAAATCAGCCCCATCTAGAAACTAAAAAGACCTTAAAATTTTTATTTAAAAGTACTTAAAATTCCTAGAAAATCTGCTAAGTTCCCTATATCAAAGATAAAATGGGTGTCTTTATTTTTAACTTTATTAGTGTTTATTTCCACGCTTTTTTATTACTTTGTATACTTCTCCTCCAAATAATGTTCCACCTTTAAAGGGAGTAACAGCCAGCTTATTCTTAGAAGCTGGATTAATTTTGCAATCCTTCAACCAGAGATAACGGCGACCTAAAGTGGAAGATCCCATGGTATGGGCAGCCATCTTTACTTCATCAAATGCAGCTTCACAAAGAAATGAGGCTGCATCATATGTTTTGCTCAGAATCCCAAGTGCCTGGTGGCTATCACTAGGATCTGAGCTAAGAATTTGTGCAGCCTGACTAATGTCAGCCTGCATAGCCCGAACTACAAAGGCGGTATGGGTTGCAACCTGCAATGCTGATGCTGCAGCTTCATATGCTCTACAAAGTGCTGAGTCCAACTGTTTATCAGTTGAAGCTACCTGAATACCTGCTGGTGGAGTGGTTTCAGAAATAAACTCCAGGATTTCATCATCTACTTTTGGAACTGATAATATCTGTGTTGCCTCTTTGGAAGATATTGGATACTTGCATGCCAATGAAGGCAGCTGCCTGTCAATTTGCTGCCACTCCTCTTCAATTACTTTTAGAATAGATTCGTGGAAAGGAAAAGATAGTTCTGAGGCATCTACTTTATCATGCTGTGATTGCTTAGACATCTCTATGCCTAAGGTAGCAAGTGAGTGAGAGACAACAGTTGTAGCAAAAGAAGACATGGATTCAGATCCACGTATATTTTGAAATTCCACAAAGGAACCTGAATCCTTTTCCTCTCCTAACTTTTTACTCAGTCTAGGCAATTTTCGTGGAGGAGACAGAGATTCAATTTCTTGAAAATTAGATTGATCAATTCTCTTCCATATGTTTTCTATATCCAGTGAGGGTGTAGTGTTAGAAGTTCCAGGCAAACTACCAACCCCACTCTGGACCAACAGAGAATCGACATAATCTCTGATTGCCTGAGCAAGTGGTGGAGAAATTACTTGTGATCTCTCAGACTCTTCTAGTGTTTTCCTTTTACTGGACAGAATCGACTGACTTGAACCATGGGACCTCTCAGTACAAAATGGTTGAATTCCACTTTTCTCTCCACAGTAAATATTTCCTATGTCTTTATAGCAAGTAGTGGTGGTTTCTTTAATCAGTGAAGGAGAAGCTGCAGCAGAGACCAACATGGCAGCGAGTTCATGCTGAGAAGATGTCGAAGAACTTTTCTCTAAACATCTATCATGGCTAGAACTGGAGGAAATAAACAAATTCCCTCCAGAGGCTAACTTGTGCAACTGTTCCCTGCCAGGCAAGGTTGTGGCAATAAGAGGTTCCCTAGGTGGGTCTCCCTTAGAAGAATGCACTTTCTTAGCTGCCTGTAGTTCAGTCCTGCCCAAAGGAGGACGGGGGGAGATTTCAGGAAAAGAAATACCCTGAAAAAATCCACCAGAGGGAGTAGTTGGAAGTTCAGAAAAAGGAACAAAATCCCTAGTGGACTTCACTTTCTTGTGTTCTTTCTTCTTTCCTGTAGAGGCAAAAGAGGCAGGAAGTTTAAGCATTACTTGTGTTTAAGCTGATTTTATTCTTTGCCTCTTTGCTAACATAGTGCTGTTGAAGGAAAAGGCTCTATATTTCATACTTGGAACAACCAATTTGACAAACTATGCCCTTGCAGGCAATGCTTAAGAGATATAAGTAATTTGGGTCAAATTAATTAATCATGAAATTATAAAACAAGTCATATAAATGAATTGAACATTTATAAATATAAACTTGTTCTTATAATAAATTTTAAAAGGTCATTTATTTCTTGTACTATTTTCAAAAATATTTAAATATATGGTCAAATTTTCTTAAAATAGTCCACTAAAATATCTGCTCTGAAGTTGCCTTGAAATCAGATTATCTAGCAAAAACTGTCAATTTAAAATGCCTATAGAGAACAGAAAAAACATGCCATATGTAAACACTACTGCTATGTATTAATTATAAGGAATAAAACAGACGTGATAAGTGAGATCTTGGTAGTATAACAGAATAAAGAAAAGTGACAAGATTTAGCATGATATCATTTATATAGATCTTTTAAAGTACAAAGTAATAGCATGTATTAGATGCATATAAAAAAACATTTTAAAATGGGCTGGAAAGATAAGCATAAAACTAATGTCAGTGATTATTTCTATGTAGATGATACTTGGAAAGGGCTAAGTGGGGGAACTTTGTCTTTATTTGTAATATTTTATTCTCTGAGAAAAATGAGATTTGAAGCAAAAAAGACACAGGTACTTAGGTAATTTTAGGTGACAGAAAATTAGACACTTGTATTTTTCTGTTTCTTAGAGTTTTCAACAAAAGCTATTTAAATCAAATTACTTGGAAAATTAATGATACAGTATGAAAAAAAATGACATGTCTTGGTAATATCTTAAATTTTATCATCTGCATGGTTACTGTATCTTATGAGTCTGAAAAAAAATCACATATATTTGATTAACATCATTTAAAACTTTACCTTCTTCGTTGTCACTGTATCTGTCAGAATCATTACTTCCATTCTGTCTTGTATTTTCTGCTGAAGAAGAAATTGTTGGGAAAGGAGTAGAAGATCTTGAGTCTGTTCCTTGTTCCCTCAATTTCAACAGCTTTTTCTCATATAGCTTCCTGGTTGTTCCTGTATTAAGGCAGAACTCGCTTTAGTACAGTGGTTCTCAACCTTCTGGCCCTTTAAATACAGTTCCTCATGTTGTGACCCAACCATAAAATTATTTTTGTTGCTACTTCATAACTGTAATGTTGCTACTGTTATGAATCGTAATGTAAATATCTGATATGCAGGATGGTCTTAGGCGACCCCTGTGAAAGGTTATATTGTCTTATTTAAGACAAGCTCAGACATTATCTTTAGCAACATTAAAATGTTACTTTCATTCTTTCTAATTATTTAAGTGCTTAAAAATGAAAAATGAATTCTTTTTTAAATAATTCTTTGTTTTTAACCTTTGCCTGAGGATGTTTTTATAGTTTTAGAGAGAAAGGGGAGGAAGAGGAACATCAATTGGCTGCCTCCCATATGCACCCCTACCTGGGAATCAAACCCTCAACCTTTTGGTGTATGGACTCCAGCCAACTGAGCCATCTGGCCAGAGTTGTATAATGAATTATTTTATAAAAATATATTTTCATAGTATTTTAACACAAAATTACAACAATGTTTCCTTTATAGCATGGGATACATAGTAGATTGATATAGGTCCTTTTAGATAACCTACTGAAGAACCAGATAGGACTGAGTATTTTTGCCTCAAAAGTTTTAGAATTTGTATATTTTCTCCAGTACTACATAATAGTACTTGCCTTTATAGAAAATCTATTTTTTATTAAATGATTGTACTCATCTAAATTACTGGGATTAATTTAACAACTTGCCCAACCAGAGTGGCTTAGTGGTTGAGCACTAACCCATGAACCAAGAGGTCCTCCAGTTCAATTCCCCGGTCAGGGCACATGCAGGCTTGTTACCCCATTGGGGGTGTGCAGGAGGCTGCCAATGGATGTTTCTCTCTCATTGATGTTTCTATCTTTCTATCCCTCTCCCTTCCTCTCTTTCTAAGAAAAATCAATAAAAACATATTAAACAACAACAAAAATAGCCATCCAGTTATGGGAAAAGTACTATAAATCCATTTTTTAAAAATATATTTTTACTGATTTCAGAGAAGGGAGAGGGAGAGAGAGAGAGAAACATCAATGATGAGAGAGAATCATTGATTGGCTGCCTCCTGCTGGGGATCCAGCCCATAACCCAGGCATGTGCCCTTGACCGGAATCAAACCCAGGACCCTTCAGTCCACAGGCCGACGCTCTATCCACTGAGCCAAACCAGCTAGACCTATAAATCACTTTTAAAAATGTAAATGTGGCCCTAACCGGTTTGGCTCAGTGGATAGAGCGTCGGCCTGCGGACTGAAGGGTCCCAGGTTCGATTCCAGTCAAGGGCATGTACCTTGGTTGCGGGTACATCCCCAGTGGGAGGTGTGTAGGAGGCAGCTGATCGATGTTTCTCTCTCATCGATGTTTCTAACTCTCTATCCCTCTCCCTTCCTCTCTGTAAAAAAATCAATAAAATATATTAAAAAATAAAAATAAAAAATAAAAATGTAAATGTGTTTGGCATAATGTTGGTCAGAAGATACAAAACTTCAGTTACGCAAGATGAATACGTCTGGAAATATATATAATTGTGTAAATTTAGTGTTGAACCACATTTTATGAAAACTGTGTAACAAATTATAACAATTAGATGGCAAAGTAAAATTGAATATAAACTTTTTGTTTAACCCTCATCTGAGGACATGCTTTAGACAGAGGAAGGGAGAAAGAGAGAAACATCAATGTGAGAGAGAAACATTGATTCATTGTCCTCTATACTTGCCCCGACCAGATTGAACCTGCAACCCAGGTTTGTTCTCTGACCAGAAATTGAACTGGCAGCCTTTTGGTGCATAGCTGACACTTTAGATGGGCTAAAATAATTCTCAACACTTCAATGTCAATGACAATTTAAAGCAGGGGTCCTCAAACTACGGCCCGCGGGCCACATGCAAATACAAATACTGTATTTGTTCCCGTTTTGTTTTTTTACTTCAAAATAAGATATGTGCAGTATGCATAGGAATTTGTTCAGTTTTTTTTTTGTTTTTTTAAACTATAGTCCGGCCCTCCAACGGTCTGAGGGACAGTGAACTGGCCCCCTGTTTAAAAAGTTTGAGGCCCTGACCGGTTTGGCTCAGTGGATAGAGCATCGGCCTGCGGACTGAAGGGTCCCGGGTTCGGTTCCGGTCAGGGGCATGTACCTTGGTTGCGGGCACATCCCCAGTAGGAGATGTGCAGGAGGCGGCTGATCGATGTTTCTCTCTCATCGATGTTTCTAACTCACTATCCCTCTCCCTTCTTCTCTGTAGAAAATCAATAAAATATTTTTAAAACAAACAAACAAAAAAAGTTCGAGGACCCCTGATTTAAAGCAAAAAAATTGCTTTTATTTTTTGTTTTAAACCAGCTGTATGTCTTCTCCTGATTTCTGTAAGATGAATAAAATGACAATGTATATTTTTAGAAACAACACATAACTCAAAATGTTATATAAGTAGTCCTGAGATGAACAGCTACAGAGGGGGAAATGGGAAGATGTTGGTCAGAAGGTATAAAATTTCAAGATGGGTAAGTTCTGGAAATCTAATGCATAACATGGGTCATAGGTTAATGATACTGTATTATATACTTCAAATTTGGTAAGAAGTTAAACCTTAAGTGCTTTCACCACACAAAAGAAAATTATGTGAGGTGATGGATATATTAATTAGTTTGATTATGGTGATCATTTCACAATGATTATATATATCAAAACATCAAGTTACACACCTTAAATATATATAATTTTGTAAACTAAACCTCCATATAGCTGGGGGAGAAAAAGGAATAGTCTGTATACCAACCAACATGTAGTTTAATATATATTGACTAGAGGCCCAGTGCACAAATTCGTGAATGGATGGGGTCCGGCTGGCCCAGCCCCAATTGGAGGAGGAGACGGTGGGCGATTGGCCAGCAGGCCCAGCCCCCAAATGAAGGTGGGGGGGAGGCGGGGGGGACGGGGACCGATGAGGGGTCAGCGGCTAGGGGAGGTTGACCAGCCAGCCCCACCTGATTGGTATTGGTGTGTATGTGTGTGTGTGTGTGAGATCAGGGGCAGAGCTGGCTGAGGGGAGGGGCCATGGGCTGATTGGGGTGGTGGGGGCCCATCAGGGGCTCAGGGGCCTGCGGGGGAAGGGCGGCAGGCAGTTGACTGGCTGGCCCTGCCCCTGATTGGGGGGGGGGGGGCCAGGGGGGGGGAGGGGCTG
>NW_005370777.1:1914459-1915283 GCF_000412655.1 Myotis brandtii
GGTGGGAGGGGCTGCAGGAGGTTGGCTGGCTGGTCCCACCTCCTATTGGGGTGGGAGGGGCAATCAGGGTGGGGCAGGCCTATTGGGTGCTGGCCAGCCAGGGGGAAGAGCCGTGGGGGGTTGGCCAGCTGCTTCATCCTTGATTGGGGTGGGAGAGGCTGATCAGGGGTGGGACCGGCTAGGGGGAGGGGCCACAGGAGGTTGGCTGGACCCACCCCCTGATCAGGCCGGTTTGCTGGCCGCAGTGGGCATCATAGGTTTGCTGGCCGCAGTGGGCATCATAGCAACCGGTCGTACTGGTTGTTACAACGTTCTGGTCGCTGGCTTTTTATATATATATAGATAATAATACACATTTTTCAACATCTCCCTTTTGAATTTTAAATAAAATTTTAAAGGGGTATCAAATGTCTGCTGGTAATTATATTAATAGGCAAATACTATCTACTTAGATACAGTTATTAAATAGAACAAAAGAAAGACGCATTCAAAATCCTTGTTTGCTCCTACGCCTATAGGAGAAAACGAACCCACAAATCTCCAGTGTTGAAACTTTCACATCCTATCTAATAAAAGAGAAACATGGTAATTAGCGTACGACCTCTACCCTTTTCATTGGCTAATCAGTGAGTATATGCAAATTAACTGTCAGCCAAGATGTCGGCCTGCAGCCAGGCACTGAAGCGAGCAGGGAGGCTTGCTTGCTGCAGACTCCAACATTCCTCGCCTCAGTTGCCAGCCTCTCAAATGCAACTCTAAGCAACTATGTACTATGTTGCAAATAAGAAGCTAAACAAAACACCAGAAACCGGCTTCCATTCAGC
>NW_005370777.1:1915950-1927170 GCF_000412655.1 Myotis brandtii
CCAGGGGCTGCACTTAGGGATTGGGCCTGCCCTCTGCCACCCGGGAGCAGGCCTAAGCCAGCAGGTCGTTATCTCCCAAGGGGTCCCAGACTGCGAGAGGGCACAGGCTGGGCTGGGGGACTCCCCTCCCCCCGCCCCCCGAGTGCACAAATTTTTGTGCACCGGGCCTCTAGTAACTTATAAGATCAAAATATGTAGAACTTCCTCATCCTGAGGTTATATATTGCCAAGACCTTCTAAAATTAAGGCATACTCAGCCTTGCAAAAGTAACCAAATGATGGCAATTCAGTGTATTTAGTTCCAAGTTTTCTCTTTTTAGTTTGTTCAGGATATCATTCTTCAATTCTAACCAAAACAAGACTTTTTATGATTCTTCCATGTGCACATATTAAATTGGTTTTTCTCCCGTTAAAAATAAAAAGAGAAAAAAGGGTCCTTTTAATAACTGAAAATGCTAGGTATTGATTAACTTAAGTTATATTAACAAGTCGATTACTAAATTACTGATTTAAATGACTTTGGCCAGTCATGTTACCTCAGATTTTCCTCCACTGACATGTAAGACACATATTACCATGTATCTCACCAGGTAATACAATATGAGCACATATGAAACAATCTCAACACAGAGGTGAGGTAATCTTAGAGACTGTCTAGTCCAATTCCCTCATTTTATTTCCCTCATTTATAGTTAAAAAAAAGTAAGGTCCTGGTCATAGAAATGATTGGCAGAGTGGCCATTAAAACCCAAAATTAACTGCTAGGTAAGAAGGAAAAACAATTTGGGGTACTACTTCACAGAAAAGATATTTGAAATTTTGTCAACTTACCCACAATGGGGCCAGGATTCACCCCATATTTCACAAGCTGATCCAGAAGATCTTCATTAGTGAGTTCAGTTACATCTAAGTCATCTTTATCTTCTAGTCTGGGTTTATCAGTTTTCTTTGTGGCTTTCTGTAAACAAGGTCCAGTTATCATTTCAATATGAATTTTAAAATGTTCACTCTATGTACAATGTATAAATAACACTATGTACAATAAACATGGAAATTCACCTTCAAGTTGATTTATAGTTATATTAAGCCTCAGCTATTTGACTAAATTAAAAGTAACTCATTGTTTGGAGATATTTTCTAAGTTTGGTTATAATTACACAAACCTAGAAGCCAATCAACTCAATTTTACAGACATTATTTTTTTTTTGATTGATTTCAGAGAGGAAGGAAGAGGTAGACGTAGAAACATCAATGATGAGAGAGAATCATTGATCAGCTGTCTCCTGCAGCCCCCCACTGGGGATCAAGCCCACAACCCGGGCATGTGCCCTTGACTGGAATCGAACCTTTAGTTCGCAGGCCGATGCTCTATCCACTGGGCAAAACCAGCTAGGGCCAGACATTACTGTTAAAACAGTCAATGTGGGCTAACCTGTCTAAAGAGGAGGTGATGGCATGAAAAATTCAAACGAGTAAATGGACAGGATTTAAATATTTTCATCCAGATAACTGTAAATACAATTCACTACTGGCCTTTTAAAACATTTATAATATTTAAATGTTTAAGTTAATCTAGGAGTTTAAGACTTTACCATAAAAATGTATAAAAATGATTTCCTTTAAACAAGCACATCAGAATTTACAAAGCCTAAGTGAATATTCTTCTCATAATATAGTGACTTTAATAGCCAGTTTTTGACCCATGAAGGAAGTTAGGCACATCATTTCTGACAAAGCTTTTTTGCCATATTTAGTTCTATATGACCATTTCATTACGAATACAGTAGTCTGCCCTTATCCAAGGGATATATTCCAAGATCCCAGATCTATATGACCATCTCATTAAGAATACAGAAGTCTGGCCCTGGCTGGTGTGGCTCAGTTGGTTGGGTGTCGTCCCATGCATTGAAAAGTTGCCAGTTCGAATCCTGGTCAGGGTAAATGCCCAGGATGCAGGCTCAATGCCTGGTAGGGTATGTGCAGGAGGTAGCTGAATGACACTCTCACATTGACGTTTCCCTCCCTCTCCCTTAAAAAAAAAAGAAAAAAAGTCTGCCCTTATCCAGTGGGTGCCTGACACTGCACATAGCACTGAACCCTATATATACACCATATTTTCCCCATCCATCAATCCATCCATCCATCCATCCATCTAAAAGCCCAGCGACCAGAATGACGATGGAATGACTGGTCGCTATGATGCACACTGTGGCGGTCAACCAGCCCAATTGGGGCCCCGATCATCCCCCCAACCTCTCGCGGCCCCTCCCCTCGGCCAGCTCAGCCTGATTGGCAGCCCCAACCCCAATTGGGGGCGGGGCTGGCTGGCCAACCACCTGCGGCCCCTCCCCCTACCGACCCGGCCCGATTGGCCCCCATTACTGGCCAGACCCCACCCGTGCACAAATTTGTGCACCAGGCCTCTAGTCTACACTAATAAAAGAGAAACATGGTAATTAGCGTACGACCGCTACCCTTTTCATTGGCTAATCAGTGAGTATATGCAAATTAACTGTCAGCCAAGATGGCGGCCGGCAGCCATTCAATGAAGCGAACAGGGAGGCTTGCTTGCTCCAGTGACTGCGGACTCCAACATTCCCCGACTGCTGCTGCCGGCCTCTCAGCTGCAACTCTAAGCAACTATGTACTATGTTGCAAATAAGAAGCTAAACAAAACCCCAGAAACCGGCTTCTATTCAGCGGGGCTCGGACAGCAACATTGTATCCATGTTTTCAGCAGCGAGGCCTCAGAGCTAAAGCTGGCCCAGAATAGAAAAAAAGAAAAAAGAAAAAAAGGAGCAGTTGGGAGCTTCAGTCACCCGCCAACGTGAAAACGGCCCTCAGCCCCTCACCCAGACTGGCCAGGCACCCCAGTGGGGACCCCCCCCCTGATCCAGGACACCCTTCAGGGCAACCCAGCCAGCCCCTACCCTTGCACCAGGCCTCTATCCTATATAGTAAAAGGGTAATATGCCTCCTGGCACCGGGATCAGTGTGACAGGGGGCAGCGCCCCAACCCCCTGATCCGCCCTGCTCTGTGTGTGACAGGGCAGAGCCATAACCTCCCCATTGGCCCTGCCCTGAGTGTGACAGGGTGCAGCGCCCCAACCCCCTGATCCGCCCTGCTCTGTGTGTGACAGGGCAGAGCCATAACCTCCCCATTGGCCCTGCCCTGAGTGTGACAGGGTGCAGCGCCCCAACCCCCTGATCCGCCCTGCTCTGTGTGTGACAGGGCAGAGCCATAACCTCCCCATTGGCCCTGCCCTGAGTGTGACAGGGTGCAGCGCCCCAACCCCCTGATCCGCCCTGCTCTGTGTGTGACAGGGCAGAGCCATAACCTCCCCATTGGCCCTGCCCTGAGTGTGACAGGGTGCAGCGCCCCAACCCCCTGATCCGCCCTGCTCTGTGTGTGACAGGGCAGAGCCATAACCTCCCCATTGGCCCTGCCCTGAGTGTGACAGGGTGCAGCGCCCCAACCCCCTGATCCGCCCTGCTCTGTGTGTGACAGGGCAGAGCCATAACCTCCCCATTGGCCCTGCCCTGAGTGTGACAGGGTGCAGCGCCCCAACCCCCTGATCCGCCCTGCTCTGTGTGTGACAGGGCAGAGCCATAACCTCCCCATTGGCCCTGCCCTGAGTGTGACAGGGTGCAGCGCCCCAACCCCCTGATCCGCCCTGCTCTGTGTGTGACAGGGCAGAGCCATAACCTCCCCATTGGCCCTGCCCTGAGTGTGACAGGGTGCAGCGCCCCAACCCCCTGATCCGCCCTGCTCTGTGTGTGACAGGGCAGAGCCATAACCTCCCCATTGGCCCTGCCCTGAGTGTGACAGGGTGCAGCGCCCCAACCCCCTGATCCGCCCTGCTCTGTGTGTGACAGGGCAGAGCCATAACCTCCCCATTGGCCCTGCCCTGAGTGTGACAGGGTGCAGCGCCCCAACCCCCTGATCCGCCCTGCTCTGTGTGTGACAGGGCAGAGCCATAACCTCCCCATTGGCCCTGCCCTGAGTGTGACAGGGTGCAGCGCCCCAACCCCCTGATCCGCCCTGCTCTGTGTGTGACAGGGCAGAGCCATAACCTCCCCATTGGCCCTGCCCTGAGTGTGACAGGGTGCAGCGCCCCAACCCCCTGATCCGCCCTGCTCTGTGTGTGACAGGGCAGAGCCATAACCTCCCCATTGGCCCTGCCCTGAGTGTGACAGGGTGCAGCGCCCCAACCCCCTGATCCGCCCTGCTCTGTGTGTGACAGGGCAGAGCCATAACCTCCCCATTGGCCCTGCCCTGAGTGTGACAGGGTGCAGCGCCCCAACCCCCTGATCCGCCCTGCTCTGTGTGTGACAGGGCAGAGCCATAACCTCCCCATTGGCCCTGCCCTGAGTGTGACAGGGTGCAGCGCCCCAACCCCCTGATCCGCCCTGCTCTGTGTGTGACAGGGCAGAGCCATAACCTCCCCATTGGCCCTGCCCTGAGTGTGACAGGGTGCAGCGCCCCAACCCCCTGATCCGCCCTGCTCTGTGTGTGACAGGGCAGAGCCATAACCTCCCCATTGGCCCTGCCCTGAGTGTGACAGGGTGCAGCGCCCCAACCCCCTGATCCGCCCTGCTCTGTGTGTGACAGGGCAGAGCCATAACCTCCCCATTGGCCCTGCCCTGAGTGTGACAGGGTGCAGCGCCCCAACCCCCTGATCCGCCCTGCTCTGTGTGTGACAGGGCAGAGCCATAACCTCCCCATTGGCCCTGCCCTGAGTGTGACAGGGTGCAGCGCCCCAACCCCCTGATCCGCCCTGCTCTGTGTGTGACAGGGCAGAGCCATAACCTCCCCATTGGCCCTGCCCTGAGTGTGACAGGGTGCAGCGCCCCAACCCCCTGATCCGCCCTGCTCTGTGTGTGACAGGGCAGAGCCATAACCTCCCCATTGGCCCTGCCCTGAGTGTGACAGGGTGCAGCGCCCCAACCCCCTGATCCGCCCTGCTCTGTGTGTGACAGGGCAGAGCCATAACCTCCCCATTGGCCCTGCCCTGAGTGTGACAGGGTGCAGCGCCCCAACCCCCTGATCCGCCCTGCTCTGTGTGTGACAGGGCAGAGCCATAACCTCCCCATTGGCCCTGCCCTGAGTGTGACAGGGTGCAGCGCCCCAACCCCCTGATCCGCCCTGCTCTGTGTGTGACAGGGCAGAGCCATAACCTCCCCATTGGCCCTGCCCTGAGTGTGACAGGGTGCAGCGCCCCAACCCCCTGATCCGCCCTGCTCTGTGTGTGACAGGGAGCAGGGCCACAACCTCCCTATCTGCCCTGCTCTGTGCGTGACAGGGGGGAGCTCCTCAACCCCCTGATCGACCCTGCTCTATCCACTGAGCCAAACCGATCCGGGCTTGATTTTTATTTTTAATTTGTAGGAAAATTTCAGAAAAGTAATGTCATTTTATGAAATGTCAACTTTAATAAGAATAAACATTGGTAGACAGGTAGTGTCGTATACATAATTATCAAGCCAGCAGTTTCAGTGAGGAAGAAACCATTAGTTGTACTGATTCCTGTCTTCAGAAAGCTTTGTTACTTTTAATTAAATCATGTTAATCTCTTAGTTTCATTCAGTCAAAAATACTCGGTACCTAGTAAGTGCCAGGCACTGTTCTCCAGTTTCTTCCCAACTACCAGGTGATCTCTAATATCCTTTTCAACTTTAAAATCCAACAGTTGGGATAGGAAGAGAAGGGTGTCCTAATATAAGGTGACAGGAGATGTGATTTTGGGTGGTGGGCAGAGTCTAATATACAGATCTTCTAACATAGAAACCCATACCTGAAACCTGTAAGTTCATGTTGACCAATGTCACCCCAATCAATTTAATAAATATATTTTTTAAAATAATAAAATAAGCCCTAGCCGGTTTGGCTCAGTTGATAGAGCGTCCGCCTGCGGACTGAGGGGTCCTGGGTTCGATTCTGGTTAAGGGCACATGCCCAGGTTGCAGGCTCAATCCCCAGTAGGGGCGTGCAGGAGGCAACCAATCAATGATTCTCATCATTGATGTTTCTATCTCCCTTCCTCTCTGAAATCAATAAAAATAATAATAAAAAAATAAAATCCAACAGTTGTATAGTATCACCTAAGAGTTACTTATTTTAAAATCACTACCATTAGTAAAGATGCTGAAGTATAATAATTATTGTTATGAAACAGATTTTAGTGAATACTTATATACCAAGCTGTTTTCTAAGTACCTTGTATGTACTAAATTAATGAACAATAAAAATCCTATGAGCCCTAGCCAGTTTGGCTCAGTGGATGGAACTTTGGCCTGCAGACTGAAGGGTCCCAGGTTCAACTCTGGCCAAGGGCACATGCCCAGGTTGCGGACTGGATCCCCAGTGGGGGCGTGCAGGAGGCAGCCTATCAATGATCCTCTCTCATCATTGATGTTTCTATCTCTACCTCTTCCTTCCTCTCTGAAATCAATAAAGATATTTTTTTAAAAAATCCTATGAGATAGATACTAATATTCCCATTTTACGAGAGAAAACTTAAGTACACTTTTGCATGGGTAACTCAGGCATTCTGCATAATATGCTGTATAGTAACACTTGAATATACAATGTATACATCACTTTCACAAACTTACCTCACCCAATTCTGAAAAATATATTATGGTAACACTGTATTGTTCTGTCATTAAATAAAAACAAAGAAGTTTAGAAATCACATTATCCTATATAATAAAAGCCTAATATGCAAAGTGTCCGACCGTTCGCTCGACCAGTCGCTATGATGCGCACTGACCACCAGGGGCAGACGCTCCGACAGGTAGGTTAGCTTGCTGTTGGAGTCCGGCCAATTAGGGCTGGGGGAGACGAGCCGGACATGCCCTGGAACCCTCCCGTGGTCCCTCCCCGGCCCCAATCATGCACCGGTGGGGTCCCTCAGCCTGGCCTGCGCCCTCTTCCAATCCAGGACCCCTCGGGGGATGTCAGCCGGTTTTGGCCCGATCCCCCACAGGCCAGGCCGAGGGACCCCACCAGTGTACGAATCCATGCACCGGGTCTCTAGTAGTAGTAGTAGTAGTAGTAGTAGTATAAATTGCTGAGTACTAGATACTTTCAGAAATGCAACCTACTGTAAGCCTTAACCTAATTAAGTAGCTATTAGATTATTTCTATTTTCCAAATGAAAACTGAGTATCTAATGGCCAATGTTCATTAAAAATCATCTAGCTGAAACCGGTTTGGTTCAGTGGATAGAGCGTCGGCCTGCGGACTGAAGGGTCCCAGGTTCGATTCCGGTCAAGGGCATGTACCTGGGTTGCGGGCACATCCCCAGTGGGAGATGTGCAGGAGGCAGCTGATCGATGTTTCTCTCTCATCGATGTTTCTAACTCTCTATCTCTCTCCCTTCCTCTCTGTAAAAAATCAATAAAATATATTAAAAAAATAAAAAAAATAAAAAATAAAAGTCATCTAAATAAGCAGCTGACCTAGAATTTAAATCTATAACCCTGATTCAAAAGCCTGTACACTTAACACCTTCTTGTAGAGTCTGATGGCCAATTTATGATTTAATTAATATGTACCACCATTAGCATACTTTTGTTGTTAATCCTCACCGGTGGATTTTTTCCCATAGATTTTTAGAGAGAGTGGAAAGGAGAAGAGACACAGAGAGAGAAACATCATTGCCTCCCACCTGGGGGATTTGAGCCTGCAACCGAGGTACATACCCTTGACTGGAATCAATATGGGATGCTTCAGTCAGAGAGCTGATGCTCTATCCACTGAGCTAAACTGGCCAGGGCGCATAGCATACTTTTTAATGTTTTGTTTCATGTCTTCAAATATTTCCTGGTAAGAATTCATAATCCTGACCAGAGCGAGATCATTCAAGAATGTTATGCTCTACTGGATTCAAAATTGCTACAATGCTTTGCACCTTGGCAGTAACAGGCAGACTGCCAACTCTGTAAATGTTTATTTTTGTGACAACAATCTAGATCATCTCAACACCTAAAAATACTGGTAATCACCAAAATGCATAAAATAAAAACCAAAACCAAATTTTGGACATGCAAACATTTTTGTCATGTTACATCAAATGAATCTGAGAGATCACAGCGATGACAGAAAACAACTGCTCAGGTAGTTGAGTGTTGTCCCTTGCACAAAAGGTTGCTGGTTTGGTTCACCATCAGGGCACATACGTAGGTTACGGGTTCTATCCTTGGTCTGAGTGCATATGGGAGGCAACCGATGGATGTTTCTCTCACCTCATCTCTCTCTAAATCAGTAAGAACATTCTTTTTAAAAATATTCCTCATAAACCCATGTTTAAGTGCTATGCCTTTGGCCAAATCCACAGTTTGACTTATTTTAAAATGTTAAAAATTCACCACCTAAAATATTTGCCTTTTCTGCAACTCTCAAACATAATTTGGCTTTCTCACAGATAGAAAATATTCTTTAAGAAATGTGAGTCTAGCCCAGCTGGTGTGGCTCAGTGGTTAAGCATCGACCTATGGACCAGGAGGTCACGGTTTGATTCCCCGACAGGGCACATGCCTGGGTTGCAGGCTCGATCCCCACGAGGGGCACTGCTGGAGGCAGCCGATCAATGATTCTCTCATCATTGATGTTTCTCTCTCCCTCTCCCTTCCTCTCTGAAATCAATGATAATAATAAAAGTTGCCCTAAGCGGTTTGGCTCAGTGGATAGAGCATCGGCCTGCGGACTGAAAGGTCCCAGGTTCAATTCCGGTCAAGGGCATGTACCTTGGTTGCGGGCACATCCCCAGTGTGGGGCGTGCAGGAGGCAGCTGATCCATGTTTCTCTCTCATCGATGTTTCTAACTCTATCCTTCTCCCTTCCTAAGAATCAATAAAATATACATTTCAAAAAAAGTTAATTCTTCCCAAGTTCCCATTAAAAAAAAGAAATGTGTCTATATTGTTACTATAAACAGGGATAACAATGACTAGAACATAAAATGTTATACACATAAAAAGAATGTTCAATAGAGAGTAATTTCGCTATTATAAATGCCAAGATGCTTTTCCTATATATTCAAGATATTTTTCCTATGACTGACAAACCTGTCTATTAGACTCCTAAGTTAAATTATAACCACTTTTACTTAATGTGCTTTAAAACAGATGATTTTAAATTTCTGCTTTTTATTATGTTATTGAGCAACTACCACTATTAACTTTTTTAAGAGACCATTTTTTAAAAATATTTTTTTATTGACTTCAGAGAGGAAGGGAGAGGGAGATAAAAACATCAACGATGATGCCCTAGCAGCCTAGCTGGTTTGGCTCAGTGGATGGAGCGTCGGCCTGCGGACTCAAGGGTCCGAGGTTCGATTCCGGTCAAGGGCATGTACCTTGGTTGCGGGCACATACCCAGTGGGGAGTGTGCAGGAGGCAAACAATATGTCCCTCTGACGACCTCACCGCGATGTTGCTAACCCCCAACTCTTTTCCAGACTCCCTCCCTTCCATTCTCTAAAAATCAACAACAAAATATCCTCCGTTGAGAATTAACAACAAAAAAGAATGCTTGGCCCTCGGTTAAGAATTAACAAAAAGGAATGTTTGGCCCTGGCCGGTTTGGCTCAGCGGATAGTGTCAGCCAGCAGACTGAAGTGTCCTGGGTTCGATTCCGGACAACGGCTGGGTGCTGGGTTGTGGGCTAGATCCCCAGTAGGGGGAGTGCAGGAGGCAGCCAATCAATGATTCTCCCTCTCATCCTTGACATGTCTAGCTCTCTCTCCCTTCCTCTCTGAAAGCAATAAAAATATATTCAAAAAAAGAATGTATGCACACCAGGATAGGGTTCTATAGAAGACCTGTTTTTTTTTTAAGTGTGCTCATTTCATTTTCAGCCAAATCTTTACTGAAATAGTTTGAGCATTATTTTCTTTTTCAGAAGGACTGGAGAAAAACAGGTAAGTGATATGCTTTACTTCAAATGTAAATTTCTGGGTTTTTTTTTTTTTTTATGGAAGTCAAGTGGCTTTCTTCAAATCCACAAAAACAAGACATCAGAAACAATAAGGTCAGTCTTTTTTTTTTTGCTTATTTGTTTATTATTTTTTTAATATATAGATTTATTTCAGAGAGGAAGGAAAAGGGAGAGAGACAGACAGACAGACTGAGACTCAATGAGAATCATTGACTGGCTGCCTCTGGTACCGATCCATCTGCAACCCTATCAGCAACCCGGGCATGTGCCCTGACCAGGAATCCAACGTGACCTCCTGGTTCATTCCGGCCCAGCAGTCGTTTATTTATTGAACAAATACAGACCTAGTACTACTATTTTCCAGGCACTGCGTAGGTTATAAGATTTTCAATTCTTGAAAGCCCAGGCTAAGATTTTCAATTAAATTTACAGGTATCTATTACATCTTTCTTTCATTTCTATAGGGTAGTCCAGAAAGCACATGAGATCAATCTTTTAAAACTGAAGTTAAACAACATAACTTCGAAAGAAGTACTTCTGAATTATACCAATAATTAGTAGCAACAGCTCCAAGCTCAATATTCTAAGTCTTACAAAGCATTGTCCCTTACATCAATTACTACTTTGAACTACATTCTATTAGGATTTAAAGTCTGGTAACTAGATAGATTCTTACCAGCAAAACAACCTATAGAAACCCACCGAACAAAACCCTCAAACTGTTCTCAAACAAAATATCCATTTGCTGGAGCCAATCTGAGATATTCCAAACTGTGACACTGACATACCAGAGTGTCATGAAATAAACGTGTCTCAATCATCCTAAGTCTTTGCTTTCCTCCTACAAAACTGACCAAAAAATCCAAAAACCCAAGCCCTTAACAACCAGAATTTTAAAATGTTTGAGTGTCTAAGATAACCGCTTAATGGCGTCTTTTTAAATGCTCATTTTAAGGTCCTCCACCAAAACATAGCCTGTTACTGGAAAAGAATAACACAAACAAGAAAAACAGAAACCGTTCAAAAAGCCCTCCAGATTAAAAAAAAAAAACACATAAAAAGGCGGGAATTTATTTCAAATTCTGGTTTAGAAATTAGTATGCACAAATTGCCCTCCAGGGAGCGCTCCGAGACTCGGTTACCAGTCACCGCAGTTAAGAAAGCGGGAAAACGCTCGAAGGTAACCCGGAGCACTTTCGGGCTGACCCCCCCGAAGCGCTTTCGAAAAGGGCTCGGCAGTCCCCGCCCGAAGACCGTCGCGGCGGCCCGTCCAGCAA
>NW_005370777.1:1927981-1932284 GCF_000412655.1 Myotis brandtii
ATTGGCCCGACGCCTCGCGCGGGTTCCATTAGCCGCGGCGCCCTGCGAGAGGCTGTGGAAACGCAGTTTAAAAGCCGCTCGGGCGGGAGCTCCGTGCCGGCCCGTTTCTGTTTCCCCTTTCTCCACCCTTCCCCTGGACGCTGATAAGGAACCAGTCGGGCTGCTTTTGTGCGCCGCTTCCTCCCCCCTCCCGACTGGAGAAGGAGCCTTCCTCCCCGGGTCGGGCGCCCCCGAGCTGAGCTGCGGGGACCGCGGCTGGGCCTGTCTCACTCTCGGGACACGACCCGCGAAGAATAGCCGCAGCCCCTCCTTCCCCAGCCGCTGGCCCCGAAGGGAAGGAGCAGAAGCGAGGCGTGTGTGCGGGCACGCATCGCCCTTGATTTGATTTACTTTCGAGTAAATGTAAAACCCACGCCTTCACGTCTCGGCTTGGGAACGCTTCTTTTGTTCCCGAAACTCGGGGAAAGCCGGACCTGGACTACGGGGAACTTCAGATTGCCCTTGAATTTGTGATAAAATTGTATTGTCAAGTATCCCATTTGCTTCTGACCCTGAAGGTGGGGGCATTAATAAGTTATTACGTGCGAACAGTTAGCTGGGGTTCCGCTGTCTTTCTGTTGGGAGCCGTCTCTGAGTTACCCTCCACCTGTATCTGACCACAGTTTAAACCTGACGTGTAATGATTCAACAAAACGAAAGGAAACATTTCGGCATGCCTGAATGGGCGACTTAAGATAAGCGAGGTGGATGGATACACACTCGGTGTTAACATGCCCGGTGACTATGAGGAGGCCGGGAAACCCTAACCACGTTACTGAATCAAATCAAAACCTGGCAGAGGCTCAGAAACGTGTTACAATTAAAATATCCTCCTCAGAAATGCCATTGATGGCAAGTATCTGTATTTCTTAGGAACTTGTATATTTCACGATGCTTTCTTCCAAGAAAGGAAAGAAGCTGAGATTGGATCTAGGGTGTCTTAATCATTTACCCAGATTCTGATCTCCAAACTAGTTTATAAGCTGCTTTAAGGTGATTTTTAAACGTTTATCTGATTTCTGCATGGTTAAGTTCGAGTAGATTCAAACGCTTTCACTAAAAATGTTTCCTGTGGATTAAATCATTTTGTTCAAGAGGAGGGAGGAGACATTTCTTTTAATGAAAGGCTATTTTCCTAGAGGCAATTTTATATTTTAATTTTTTTCCTACAAACCTCAGTGTTTACATATATTTAAGCAATAGTATTAAACTTAGTAATACTAATTAAATATTGTATTTTAATTAGCAAGCTTCACTGAATACACTGAGTGGCAAAGGACCAAGCGTTTGCAGTACTGGTAACCTCACAAACGGAATTAATGCGTGTAGGACGGTCCCGAGGTGCACGGTGCCTGCCACAGGTCAGTTACTTCTTCCAGTGTAGTCTCAAGTTGTAATGGGCAGAGCAACAGAGTACTGAGCATAATCTCCGCAAGCTGTCCTGCTAAATCGTTAACCCTGCAAAGTTTGGCCCCGGCTTACCTGTACTAATAGTTTTGAAGAGGTAGGTTTTAGCTATTCTCACTGAAAAGTGTCGGAGTCACCAGAGCTAGACTTGATCTGACGGGAATGGTCTCCAAGCCGCTATGGTTTGATAATACCTGGGCAGCTGGTTGCTGAAGTGGATCCTCAGAGGAGGTGGCAGGACCGACACTTACGGATAATATTCTTCTCCCTTCATATAAAGTGAGGAGAGTACAATGTGGGAGTCACAGCGCCACCTGAGAGAATCACCCGAGGGTGCTACACGGGAACTCTGTTTCCATAGGGCCTTTGCACCAGAAATTTTCCAGACAGTATAATCTTTAGAGGCAGTAATTCATCCTATTTTTACCACAAGCAAAAAAATAAAAATAATTACCTGTTGCGTCTGAAAGTTGTTTTAAAATATATTTTATTGATTTTTTTACAGAGAGGAAGGGAGAGGGATAGAGAGCCAGAAACATCGATGAGAGAGAAACATCGATCAGCTGTCTCCTGCACACCCCCCACTGGGGATGCGCCTGCAACCAGGGTACATGCCCTTGACCTGGGACCCATGAGTCTGCAGGCCGACACTCTATCCGCTGAGCCAAACCAGTTAGGGCTGAAAGTTGTTTTAAATAGACGTAGCACTGTGCCCTACAGGCCAGTATTAAAGATAACTCACAAAGAACTACATTCTAGATGCCTGAAGTGTTCCCTGAGCAAAAGCATCATTTTCATTCCCTGTTATTGATCATCTCACCTTTTCTTTTCCGGGGACACCGATTAACAGGTTACTTGTGGACTCTACATTTCTCAGGAGACATAGTTGATGTCATAAGCTATCAGGCAAAGAGACTGCCTTTCTACATCATCCACAAACTCGAGTTATCAAATTCAGACTTGGTATCATCCTAGGTGCATCAGTATATCCCTTGCACTACTTTTTTTTAGGGATGAACCCAGGACCCTTGTCCACGGGTTGACGCTCTAACCACATAGGCACAAAGGCCATGGACCCTCTTCCTTCTTTACTGCTATCATTTATCAACCTCTTGGCCACTCTCCCTCAGAAATTATAGACTGTTGCTCCTTGCTCTAGGTTTTCCTCACCATCTCTTTTGTCTACATTGTATGTGAATTCAACATTCTTACAGATGACCCATACACCACCAACACTTGGCCTCTTGGATGCTTGATCTCTCCATCTCCAAAAATTTGTTCCTCTATTCCAGTGGTTCTCAACCTTCTGGCCCTTTAAATACAGTTCCTCATGTTGTGACCCAACCATAAAATTATTTTCGTTGCTACTTCATAACTGTAATGTTGCTACTGTTATGAATCGTAATGTAAATATCTGATATGCAGGATGGTCTTAGGCGACCCCTGTGAAAGGGTCGTTTGACCGCCAAAGGGGTTGCGACCCACAGGTTGAGAACCGCTGCTCTATTCCATCACATCCATCCATTCCAGTGGTAAGAATCTGAATCTTGTCATCAATAGCTGTTTTACCTTTTAAATCTCAATTTCAAGCATGCCCGTTGTCAATTGCTATCCTTCTCCCTTTGGCTCATTTATTGTACTCTCATTGACCTAATTGAGACTTCCAATCCATTAACTCCAACACTTTCAAAAAATCTATTATCCTGCTTCTGCAATAATATAATCATGTCCAACTCATCTGACTTAGATTCCCTGATCAATTCTTGTAACCAGTCTTTTACAAACTGTTTTAACTCTCTAACCCCAATGTCTCTATCTTTCTTATTTGGAAGAACTTCAACCTTGCTTGGACTGAACCCTGCTGGAACCAACTTTCTCATTGCTTACAACCAAGTAACAAATATTACTGGAGAAAATCATATAACAGGGCTGGCTGGTTTTAAGTTATGGTGTCAGATCTCATAGGAGCACTCAACACTGGCTGGAAAAGCTAGTCATCTGGATTAATCATTCACACCTTCACTTCTCTCTCGCAAATCACTCACATGCCTTTCCCCGACCTCTCCCCATTTTCAGCTGGTGGCCTTGCCTCATACTTGAGGAAATAGAAACCATCTATAGGGAATGCTTCAACTTCAGATGGTTAAATCTGCAGTCATTTTCTCTTGCATCTTTCTTGTTTCAATGGAAGAGTTGTCCCTCTATCAGAGTGAATTCCACCACTTGAACTCTGGATCTCATACTTCTTTCTCAAGAATTTTATTCTTTCAGTCATCTCCTGTGAAATTTCTGAATTAAAAAGAAAAAGATTGGCGTTTTATTTTGTTACATTCATCCAATATAAATAAAATTTTAAAATTATCTTTTATGTTCATACTGGCATAGGTGTTGTTTTTTTAATCTTTACATGTTACAGCATTGATACCTAAAATCTTTAAAACAGTGTTAAGATAGGTCTCTGTGAAGCCACAGCTGTAAAAAGAAGTTGAAACCCTGGCTGGTAGTTCAGTTGATTAGAGCATCATCCCAATACAACAAAGTTGCTTCGTTTCATCCCAGGTGTTTCTCTCTCGCTCTCTCCTAAATCAATTTTTAAAATATTTTTAATTGATGTACTTTGTGAAAAAATTCTGCCAAGCCAAAACCAGTTTGGCTCAGTGGATAGAGCGTCGGCCTTCGGACTGAAAGGTCCCAGGTTCGATTCCGGTCAAGGGCATGTACCTGGGTTGTGGGCACATCCCCAGTAGGAGATGTGCAGGAGGCAGCTGATTGATGTTTCTCTCTCATCGATGTTTCTAACTCTCTATCTCTCCCCCTTCCTCTCTGTAAAAAATCAATAAAATATATTTAAAAAAAA
>NW_005370777.1:1932490-1933650 GCF_000412655.1 Myotis brandtii
CGATTTTTCTAACTCTCTATCTCTCTCTCTCCCTTCCTCTCTGTAAAAAATCAATAAAATATATTAAAAAAAAAAATTCTGCCAAAACATTTTTTTCTAAATCACTTGATAACTGCTTCCATTTTCCTTTTTGAAGTTCTTAATGCTATTAAATGTACTGCAGACTTTTTTGTTTTTTATTATCAAAACATTACATATAAAAATAACATTTTTGTTTTGCATAGGACTTAATTGTGAATTTAAGGGTGTCACCTCAAACAGAGCAGATGACAAAACACTAAAGGTCATAAAAGTCATGTTCTTTAAATTTTTTTAATATGAAAGAATGTTCACGATACAGCAATAAGTGAAAAACAGACAGACAAAAAACCAGAAAAAAATAGAGAACCAATTAGGGCAGTGGTTCTCAACGTTGACTGCACATTAGAATCACCTGGGAATCTTTTTAAAATCCTGATTGAGAACCACTGAATTAGGGTAAGATCTCAGTTCTATAATGAACTAAAGTATGTATGGATATGTGTATATTTAAAATATATACAAAAAAAGACTAAATGAATATAGACCAAAATATTTCTAGTAATTTCCTCTAGGTGTTGGGGCACAATGATTTTTTATTTTTTTCCTTACGTATTTCTATATTTCCCAAGATTTTTAAAATGAATACATGATTTTGTATCCATAACTACTACTCTTTTGAAACAGTGTGAGAAATCAGGTAATCACTTCGCTTTTCAAAATTCAGTCTGTCAGTTTTGCATTTCCAAAGGCTCCATTTTATCAGTTCATCCAGAGTATATCAGTCTTAGGTAACTGATTAAAAATAACCTCAAAAGAGAAAGTTGGCATATTAAACAGGTGAAATAAATGCTCAAAGCATTCTGTACCAGTGAATAAATCCACTTGGAAGAATAAATAACAGACTGGAATATTTTTTCGTGAAATAAAACAAAATCACATAGCTATCGCCAGGATTTGGTAATTCAAACATGGATCTGTCTATTCCACAGCCACTTTCCTCACATCATTTCTATATAATGATCGCAGACGTTTAAGTTAAAATGAAGTGTTGGATTTTAGGTCGTTTCAAAGTTATAGCAAGTCAGCAAATCAGCCATTCTAAGAAACTACAGACATCCCAGTTTTAGAATCATAGAAGT
>NW_005370777.1:1942656-1970399 GCF_000412655.1 Myotis brandtii
TTTACAAGTTAGTCTTTTATTTGTTCTCTTAGCAACTCTGTGAGTTAAGTAGGACCTCCAGTCTGGCCTTCCTGTATAGGCCAGTATTTCTCAAACATTAGTTTCCATCAGAATCACCTGGAAGGTCTGGTTAAAACTCAGGTTGCTAGCCCCGTCGCCAGCAGGTCTAGGGTAGAGCCTGAAAAATTGCATTCCTTACTTTTCCCCAGGATGCAGGTCTAGAAACATCAACTCTAGGTTGTTGTTTTTTTACATTCTTTGTAAAGCCACAGCCAACCATTCCACATTCTTGAATAATAGCTCAGCATTGCCTTCAGAATAACATCTAAATTAGGATAGCACACAATGAGTGATCTGAACTGTTTACCTCTACAGCTTTCTCTCTTTCTTCCTCGCCAGCCATACTGGAGAACTAGCGGTTCTCCAACAAAGCTGTATTAGTTTGCCAGGGCTGCCATAACAAAATGATTAACAATGTAATACAACCTGCTGGGACTACTTCACAAGAGTATGATTTTGTACAAATAGATAACATGCTCTGTTCAAGCTAAGATCAAGTATTGTTGCATGCAGATAATACGCTGTATATGCAAAGGTTGCTAGGGGGAGAAAGAACGTAAGTTTTGTTACAGACTAAGTTGTGTCCCCCTAAAATCCATAGGTTGAAGTCCTAAACCCCAGTACCTCAATATGGGACTGTATTTGGAAATGAGGCCTTTTTAAGAGGTGATTACGTTAAAATGAGGCAATTAGAGTGGGCCCTAATCCAATCTGACTGGTGTCGTTATAAAAGGATGTAGTAGTACGGGGAAAGACCGTGTGAGGATACAGTGAAAAGGTGGCCATCTATAAGCCGAAACAGGTTTCAGAAGAATCCAACCCTGCTGTCACCTTGATCTTGGACTTCTAAGCCTCCAGAACTGTGAGAAAATAAATTTCTATTGTTTAAGCTATTCATTCTGTGGTATTTTGCTACAGCAGCCCTTGAAAACTAATTTCAACCTCTATTTTTGTAGTTGAAGAAATCAGATCCCAGGAATATTAAGCGGTAAGTGCTTGACTCAAGAAGGCATTAAAATATGTCCATTTGGGTAAATAAATGCCTTAAAAATCACATAGCAAACTTTTCATTATTTTTCAAGATCTTCCATTATAAGGCCTTCTTGAACTACCCATCGCAGAGTTAATGTCCCTATTTTAGCACCATTATACCAGTCTGTTTATGCTACTTTCATGGCACTTATGCCAAAGTATTTTATGGTATTTGGTTACTTAACATATTCGTCTACTGCTGGTCAAAAAAAACACAAACCCATTTTTACTCAGTATATCCTTTTCCTCAGTGTTTCAGCACAGTATCAGGCTCATCATACTTGGCGGTCCATAAATATCTGTTGAAATGGATGATCTAATCTCAATCCAACCAAATTGGGGAAGGAAGAACTAACTACACAAAGTGAAAATACAGGGTCCAGCTCTACTGCTCTATTAGGTTGAATCCTAAGAAATTAATATTTGGTATTTTCAAAACATTAAACAAAAAAAGTCAGGGAGTTTTATGAAACATATTAAATAAAAATCTAAAAATATTCATTTCTCATAGCCTTGCTATTTACTTTTTGTACAACAAATATTTGACACATGAAGCTTACAGAAGTGAATGAGTAATACAGTAGTTGAAAGTGGCTATCTCCTGTAAGGAACTGTGTAGTACTAAAAGTTCTGAAGCTTACGAAAGTGAATGAGTAATACAGTAGTTGAAAGTGGCTATCTGACTTGGCACCACTCATATGAAAACATGGTGCACTGATGTATCATTAAATTCAACAGTTTATTTCCACCTTTATTATAAACATTTAGTGATGAGGGGGATCTGGAGTCAAGTCACCTGGGTTGTTATCTTGGGTGACCCTTGTTAGGTCACTCACTATTCCTGTGTCACAGTTTCATCTGTAAAAGTGGGGTATTAATCGCATGTCGTAAGGTTGTTTACAGTGTCTGGCACTCGGACTAAACCATGTAAACTATTATAATACTAAAAGTTAGAAATACTTTTTTTCTTGTTTTCAAAAGGCAAACGGGTCTAAGACCAGCTTTGGAAAACCATCTAGCACAGTTATATTGTACCGTGGACTGATATGCCCACTAAAACACCCTTATTTTTACACATTATGTATGTTAAATGACAGAAAACTCACTTTCAAAGGTGAAACAGTACAAAAATCATGAGCCCTTCTACGATATATACTGAGTCTTGTCTCCTTGCAGAGTAAGGATTACTAGGATAACGTTTGAACGAGGAAGATTTAATTCTAAAAGGTAAAGGCATTTTCAAAAAATGGCGGGAAGACATCTAGGTTTATAAGAAGCCAGTGGTTGAGGAGGCACCAAAAAAAAAAAAAAATGTCATGACCCCGACGTGATTCGAACACGCAGCCTTCTGATCTGGAGTCAGACGCGCTACCGTTGCGCCACGAGGTCCTGCTGGGCTGGGGCTCGCGCAGTTTCTTAGGACTCCGGTAACATGGCGTCTCTTTTGTACACCCCCGCGGTGCCTGCAGTTTTTCCCCTGCCCCTCCGTTACGTGTCGGTCGAAGCCCAGGTCGGAGGTGGAGACTGATACCTTTACCACCAAGAGCTTCCTAAGAGCTACCCCCCTACCTAGGTGGGGACGGAACTAGCGGAGCCCGGAGAAAGGAGTTTCCGTTTAGCCCAGTCCCCACGTTCAGAGGAAATCCGTCCTTCCTCTTCAGTAAGCGATTTCCGTTCTTACCCGCCCCGTTAGGGGCGGAGACTCCGCCCTCTCTCTCTCCCCTCCCCCCACGCGGCCCGCGAGCCGAGGTCGTGACCTTCCTCCGTTGTAATTTGGCGGGGCGCCACTGCGCACGCGCACGCCTTTGCCAGCCAGCGGCTGGGAGCGAGCCCAGAGGTCCGCCTGGGCGTTTTCTCCCCTTTCTTCTTCCTTTGCCAACAATATAAAGCGTTTGCTCTCAGTGTAGGCACTTATTTCATGGTGAGACTTAAGCTTAAAAGTCATCATTTAGAAAAGACACACAAAGAAATTAACAAAAAATTAGTCTGTTGTATTTGTCAACAATGTCGCGCAGTTGAATTACAAGGGAAATAGGGAGCGGAGGGGATAAAAGTCGTCATTTAGAAAAGATACAATTACCAAACAATTAGCATATTGTTGGAATTACAAAGAAAATAGGGGAGAAAAGGGAATTAGTAAAAAGCTCCAACCTCCCCGTCGGGGAATTGAACCCCGGTCTCCCGCGTGACAGGCGGGGATACTAACCACTATACTAACGAGGAGCTGTTGCTGCTGGCTCTCTCTGGTTCCTCTTTAGAGTTTGTCACACTTTTTCCCCCGCCCTCTTCTCGTTTATCTCCCCTTCCGCCCGCAACCCGGAAGTGTCAAAACGCAGTTACTCCTCTGCTAATTATTCTTTCTCAGTACTTTGGACTCTTCGGGGAAAAGAGTTAATAAATGGGCGCGAATAAATGAAACAAAATGCGCTTCCAATTTTAGGGGTGGTGTATTGTTGAAAGTAGTTTTCCGGGTTCTTAATGTTCTCCGGATAATTTAGGCTGCAGGCAGGAGGCTTTTGTTTTAAATAGTGAGCAAGAGTATATGAATTGAAGCAGAGCTTTACTTTCTCACATTTACATTCTCATTCTGAAGTCGAAGTTCAAGGATATCATATGGTTGTCAAATGTCCGGGTTGTCCCACAGTCCAATGCCTCTTCAGTTTGTAAGCTTTTGGGACACAAAAGGGCTCACGCATTTGGCCAACTGAAGCCGAATGGAATTTTATTAGCCGATTTTTCCTGCATTTGGGGCCCTTATGCGTCTACAGTTATTTGAAAATGACAAAAAAAACCACGTAAATTGTTAATATAATAGATTTAAATAATTCACAAGAATATACCATTGATTAAATACAGGGTTAGGAGAATGGGTTAATAGAATAATTTGTATCATCTTGAGCCTTTTCATAAACAGTATCAAGCCTCTTGCCAGGGGGACCAGGAGGGCCTCATGTACATATAAAGATTTCACATTATCTCTAAGCGAATTTAAAGTTACAAACTGAGATAGTTGAAAGTTTTCATTATGGAAAAACTTTTGTGTCCTAAGTAAGTCATTCCTTGTAGTGTACTATGAACTATATTAGTTTGAGAGACCATAGGTTACATGCTATTTTCAATCAAATGAATGAGATTGTTTGCTGAAGACATTAAAATAGGGAAAAATTTGAGGGCACTTTGGCATTATTTTTCACTCTTAAAATTAAATACCCCAAAAGTCTCAATAAAACTCAGTGTCTTGGAGTTTTCTTCTGTTTCTGATCCTCCAATAACTTGTGAGTTCCAAAGTCACTATAATAACTATGCTGATGTCCTCCTCCTGGTAAGATTGAAGAGACTTGAAGAGACTTGCTCCAGGTTTCTCAGTTGTCAAAGCCACAGGGGAGGGGGAACCTAGGCTTCCTGACCTGCTTGTGTGTCCCTGTCCCCCCAGCCCCCTCCCAAGTGCCTCGCTTTGGTAGAGGAGGCTTAGGCTTAATTTTTTTTTCCCCTTCAGAAGAGACTCCACCCTTTCCACCTAAGCTCAGGTGAATCTATGTCCGTGTTCCTGCATGTGTTGTTACTGCGCTTCTTTATTCCTCGCTAGGGAAATGAAGAAGCAGCCTGAGTCAGCAGAAGTCCTGGAGCAGGGAACTCAGCACCTGCTGTCCATTTTCCTAAAATGGAAAGGAAAAGAGAGTAATTAACCCGAACAGGGTAAGGGAGCTGAGAGATTCCTCACTGTCAGCTCTGGGAGAGAGTAAAGGTTAAAATCTAACTGGCAGTACAGAAAGCACAGAACTCTCCTTGGAAGTAAATAGCATGATGGCAATTGATGTTGTTGAAAGTTTCAAATCTTCCCCACCTAAAACTGTATGGCTTCACAGTTTGCAAAATCATTCACATTCATTTTATTTTCTCAACAACCAGTTAAGCCTGAAAAGGAGTGAAAATTAAGTGAAGTCAATCCAGCTTCTCCCATTATTTCAAACCAGTTAAACCTGCAAGTGAGGACAAGCGCTTCATTTCTATTTTACAGATGGATAAAGAGATTCATACAGGTACGAAGTGGAGAGAGGCCAGGAACCACTCAAGCTGTATACATACAGGATGTCACCCAAACTAAAATCATGTATACAAAATTTGAATGATTATTAAGTCAGGGTTTATTAACATACCGTTCATTTTCAAAATTTAAAAGAATCTACAGAAATGAATACATTTTGTTATTGTTGTTAATGCCTGTTTTCAAACTGATGACTGTTCTGGTCCAGGCAGTGCTGATAACTCGAAGCAATGGAATAGCAAACATCAAGAATCATTTCGTTCGGTATTTGTGTGCCTTTAACTCATCGACAGTTACCAGTTTTGTACTGTAAACTTTATCTTTTATGTATCCCCATAAAAAAGTCTAGTGGCACTTAAGGATAAATTTTCTGTGTTCAAAGCTTAATCTGGCTTCACCCATTATTTCAAACCAGTTAAACCTGAAAAGGAGTGAAAATTAAGTGAGTTATCAACTGCTAAAGTGTGTATACATTTTTTGGGACACTTTACATATATATGTATATATATATATATGTAAATATGTGCTATGGAAAGAAAAATTTTATTAGCTGTGTCAACATATGTCATATTTTTTCCTGTATTAGTATATATATTTAAAAAATATACTTTTATTGATTTCAGGAGGAAGGGAGAGGCTGTGTCAACATATGTCATATTTTTTCCTGTATTAATATATATATTTAAAAAATATACTTTTATTGATTTCAGGAGGAAGGGAGAGGGAGAGAGAGATAGAAACATCAATGATAAGAGAAAATCATTGATCGGCTGCCTTCTGCACGCCCCACACTGGGGACCAAGCCCGCAATCCAGGCATGTACTCTGACTGGAAATCAAACCATGACCTCCTGGTTCATAGGTTCACCCTCAACCACTGAGCTACACCAGCCATATTAATATTTACTAATCTCTAATATATAGCAGGCACTATAGTTATTCATTCACTATTTTTTAAAAATATTATTTTTATTGATTTTAGAGAAGAGAGAGGGAGAGGAAGAGAGCGATAGAAACTTCAATGATGAGAGAGATCATTGATCAGCTGCCTCCTGTATATCCCCTACTGGGGATCGAGCCTGTAACCCAGGCATGTACCCTTGACTGGAATCAATCCTGGGACGCTTTAGTCTCCAGGCCGATGCTCAATCCACTGAGCCAATAGGGCTTCATTCACTACTGAACCTACAATATGCCAGATACTGTTTTAGATGTATGGGAGGTTTTAATGGATAAATTTTGTTCTTGTGGAGTTTATATTCTAACAGAAGGAAGATAGACACTAACCAATGAGTATAATAAATAAATATATTAGATGGAGACAAGAGTGGAAGTAGAAAAAATAGCATGGTAAAGAGATTTAGAAAGTGGCAAGTTAAATAGAATGGTCAAAGTAGGATCATTTTAAGAAGGTAACATTTTAACAGACTTGAAGGACATAAGTGATGTGGTCATAAAATTATCTGGGAGGCTTGTAGGAACTTAGAGGCTGCTGTAAAGACTTTGGCTTTTATTTTCAGGGGAATTAGGAAGCTACTCTAGGGTTTTAAACAAAGAAATGACATGGTCTGATTTATGTTTTAAAGGGTTTTGGGCTGCTTGTTTGAGAGTAGACAGTAGGGAACAAGAGCAGAAGCAAGGAGACCAAAGAGGTGTACTGCTATAATCTACGTGGGAGATGATGGTGGTTCAGGCTACAGTGGGAGTGGTGGAGAATGTGAGAGGTGATGATGATATATTTTGAAGGTAGAGCTAATAGAATTTCCTGATAGAGTGAATGTGAGATGTGAGAGTAAAAGAAGAATCAAAGGTGCTTCTAAAAATTTTGAGCTGAGCCACTGGAGGGGTAGAGTTGCCATCAGCTGAAGTAGAGAAGAATAACGCACAAGTTCAGAGGACACCATCCAAACTGATAGTCCACATGGAGGGCACGACTGGGGAGGAGGCAGGGCACCATTCACATAGTGCTCTGTGGATGCTCCTCCTTGGAACTGTGCCACATGGCAGCTCTGCATGTAGAGCAGTGTTTCCAGGGACAATCAGCATTTCAGTTTGGGATGTGTTAGGTTTAAGACATTGAGTAAGCTGTTGAATGTAATGGTTGAGTACTCATTGTGTAGGCTAAGGATAGTGCTGGGAGCTGGAGAGACAGTGATGAGCAAAGACTGACCTTGACCTCAAGGAGCTTTCATTTTAGTGGAGGAAAGGAAAACAGCAACAACAAAAAGGTAAAACTACAACTGTGACAGTTACTAAGAAGAAGATGAGGAAAGCGCTTTCTGGGTAGATGGAACTGGATGAGCAATGGCTACAGGAACTGAGGAATCATGGTGAGTAGAGGGGTTGAAAGGAAACTGAAGTGGCTAGGGAGAGTGAGGAGTATCATGGGAGAGAAGAGGCTGAAGGCTAGTGGTGTGGGACAATCTCAGGCTGTGTTAAAAACATTTTTTGGCCTCTTACTCATTACAATTAATTAATTAACTAATTAATTAATTTTAGGGTTTATTGAGGTATAATTTATGTTCAGCAAAACTCACTTTTTAAAGGTGTACTGTTATATGAATTTGATTTTCTAGAGTAGACTATTTCCATGATAGCCATCACTTTTTCTTTTTCTTTTTTTTCAGGCCTACCCTAAAGGTCTCATTTTAACTTAATTTCCTTCTTAAAGAGCTTATTTCCATCTGCATATAACTACAATTTGACATACTGGGAGTTAGGGCTTCCACATATGAATTTTGTGGAATTCATACCAGATATGAATACATCTTTTTGGGGGGATCACCATTCAGCCCAATATAAATGTGTAACTTTCCATTGAAGTCATGAAAAAAAAAGGTTAAATATAATCTACCATGCTCTACTTACCAATGTAGGCAAGTGTAATACATTTAAAAGGCAGTCTCATCAATATAGTTAAAATTTCAGAGAAAAGGAGTTGCTGAAAATTAGCTAGAAAAATCACTTACATGGAATGGTTATTGTTAGCATATTGAAAAATCCCATGCTGATATTTATTTGGGAACTCTTTTTAAAAACTGTCCTTTCCATTTATGGATTTATAGTCAGACGCGTGAAGATAACAATAGAGAAGAATTCTCCCTCAATTAAAAGAAAACATGTAATTTAAGTGGAGGCATAATTTATCCTATACACTGCAATTGCCTGACTTTAATGAGAAAATAAAGTAAATTCCAATATACTTTCCTGGGAACCATTCCAGCACTCAATAATTTGCTGCAGTGGGGAGCCAGGAAGTGACTGTTCATAGAGAGATGGCCAAAAGTCCACATCTAAAAACACAAATAGTTTACTTTCTTGGTAGTGTTGTCTTTGATTAAAAAGAAAGTGAACTTGTGTTAATATATATAGTTGCAGAGATGTATCATGCACCTACCATGTTCATGGTACCAGGACACTTAAGAACATAAAAGTATCAAATGTTAAAGAAAATCACACTAATTTTACAAAATATCCCTTGTCTTGTCCTTTGCTTCAGAAAAATCTAAACTTTTTATATTTATTCCTTCTCCAGACCATGAGCTCTTCTGCATTGCCCGTATACAGTACTCCCACTTCCCCTTCTATTTTCAATCTGCGTGCTTCTTCCTCTTACCTTCAGAATTATGGGCACAGGGTTGGGCTTCAGGCACAACAGAATCTCATTCAGTTCACAGAGTTTCAGAATTCATGAGAATTTGAACAAGTACCTGGTTGAATAATACCCCCTCCCCTCCCCAAAGCATGTCCAATTGGAACCTCAGATTGTAACCTATTTTGGAAGTAAAGTCTTTGCAGATGTAATTAGTTAAATTACAATGCAGTCATACTGGATTAGGGTGAGTTCAAATCTAATGCCTAAGGTCTTTATAAGAAGAGTAAGTAGGGCTCTAGCTGGCTTGGCTCAGTGGATAGAGCATTGGCCTGCAGACTGAAGGGTCTTGGGTTCAATTCCAAGGGCACATGCCTGGGTTGTGGGCTTGAGCCCCAGTAGGGGGTGTGCAGGAGGCAGCCAATTAATGATTTTCTTTCATCATTGATGTTTCTCTCTCTCTCTCCCTTCCTCTCTGAAATCAATACAAATAAAAAAAATAAATAGTAAATAGGGACATAGACACACAGGAGAGAGTGCCATGTTAAGGCAGAGGCAGATACTGGAGTGATGCAGCTACAAGCCTAGGAATATTATGGATTGATAGCAACCGGAAGTTAGAACTCCCTGTTTTTAGGTGTACTGTTATAGAATTTTGATTGTTCTAGACTACTTCCATCATCCCCATCACTTTTATCACAATGTTTCCTTATGCCCCTTTGCAGTCAGTCCCCTCCCTCCAGCCCCAGGCAGCCACTGATCTGTCTAGATAGCGGTTCTCAACCTGTGGGTTGCGACCCCTTTGGGGGTCAAACGACCCTTTCACAGCGGTTGCCTAAATACATCCTGCATATCAGATATTTACATTACGATTCATAACAGTAGCAAAATTACAGTTATGAAGTAGCAACGAAAATAATTTTATGGTTGGGGGTCACCACAACATGAGGAACTGTATTAAAGGGTCGCGGCATTAGGAAGGTTGAGAACCACTGCCTTCATTGTTCTTGCCCAGCAACGGACCTGAGCTTTCCCTGTTTCTATGCGTCAGTTCACCTTACTGTTGCAGTCCCTCCCTAGTTTCACATGCCTCCCGCTTTGCGTCCGAAAACATTTTAATATATATTCTCATTGATTTCAGAGAAGGGAGAGGAAGAGAGAGATAGAAACATCAATGATGAGAATCATTGATTGGCTGCCTCCTTCATGTCTGCTACTGGGGACCGAGCCCCGCAACCCAGGGCATGTGACCTCTTGGTTTATGAGTAGAGGCTCAACCACTAGAGGCCACATCCCCAGTAGGGGGTGTGCAGGAGGCAGCCAATTAATGATTTTCTTTCATCATTGATGTTTCTCTCTCTCTCTCCCTTCCTCTCTGAAATCAATACAAATAAAAAAAATAAATAGTAAATAGGGACATAGACACACAGGAGAGAGTGCCATGTTAAGGCAGAGGCAGATACTGGAGTGATGCAGCTACAAGCCGCTTGTGACCGGCCATTACTATTCTGTTGTATAGATATTTGTTTATTCATTCAGTAGCTGATGGACATTTGGGTTGTTTCCAATTTTTAACTATTGTAAATATAGCTATTATAAACATTAGTGTATATGTTTTTGTGTAGACATATATCTTCATTTCTGTTGGGCCAATACCTAGGAATGGAACTGCTAGGGTTATAGGGTAAGTGTTTGTTTACTTTATAAAAAACTGCCAAACTTTTCCTAAGTGGCTGTAACATTTTGCATTCCCTCTAACAATACATGCCAATGTGGTTGTTCCACATCTTTAATAGCACTTGGTATTGTGCTGTACTTTTTTTTTAAATTTTTTTTTTATTCAAGCCATTCTAATAGATGTGTAGCAGGATCTCACTGTGGTTTTAACATGTATTTCCCTAATGGTTAATGATGTTGAGCACCACTTCATGGATTTATTTAAGCATCCAGATTTTGCCCGATTTAAAATTGAGTTGTTTTCTTATTATTGAGTTTTGAAAGCTCTTTGTATATTCTAATTAATGGTCTTTTTAAAAAATCAGATATGTGTTCCAAACCATATCTGAGATATATCTTGCAATATTTCATCACACCTATATCTTGGGAGATGTATGTTCTTCTAAGCTGTGTTTTGTATTTTCACTCTCTTAAAGAACTTGTGTTTTTTATCAGACCATACATGACCTGATTTCTTGTGTTTCTTCCCTTTTTTCTCTATTATTTTCACTTCCTCAACCTAACCTTGAAACATAATGTAAACATGAACTTGGGCCAGCTCACTACGCAACCTTCCTTCTTCCCTCCTCTCCTGCCCCATAATTAAAGAAGAGCCTAAATTGTTCCCAGGCAGTTTTGGATTCTATAATCATTCACTCACAGAAACATTATTTGCATTTATTAAAGTGCAAAACACCCCATGGAAATATGGGAACTAAACCTCCACAAACATTAATATTCAAAGTTGAATGTTTACGATTTGGGCCTAGAAGACAGACCCATGTAGATGGGTACATGTTTATATTGTTAAGGGGGAAAAAATCTATGAGGATGCTTATACGTCACTATTTCCTTTGGAAACAGGAATTTTTTTGGGTGAAAAAGACAGGCTTTAGGAAATTTTAGAAATTAGGGGGAATTTAGAAATTTAGAAAATATGGAGGAAGCACAGGGCTGCAGAGCAGCAGAAGGTATATTTCCATAGAATAGGGAAGCTGAAAAGCTGCAACAGGTATATTTCCATAGAATGAGGGAGCTGGGAACAGTAAAAGGTCTACAGAAGAAGAAAGCCCAAAGGGAATAGGAAAATAATAAGGAAGGCGGGGGGAGAACTTCACATGTCCCATGTGAGGTTCGACCTTTGAGCCTAGGAGTTACTGTAGTAACCAGCCTAGGGCAGTGGTTGTCAAACTGCTGCTCGCGAGCCACATGCGGCTCTTTGGCCCTTTGAGTGTGGCCACGAAGTTTCAATCGCACTGTACGTGCGTGCCCGCACATGGAATTTTGTGGAAGAGCCACATTCAAGGGGCCACAGTTTGCCGACCACTGGCCTAGGGGAATAGTGACCAATCAGAGGGGATATCAAGGCACTAGGATCTGCAGCCTTTATAAGCCATGGGGAAAAAGAACTCAGTGGTACCCTTTCCCCTTCCCCACGTGGGAGTCTGTTATTATTCTTCAATAAATCTCCACCTTTGCTATACCACTTTCTGTCTGTGGATTCATTCTTTGATTCTGGCGGACAAATAATCCAGGTTCCAGTCCAAAAATCCCATTTCTTATTTTATTTCAATAGTAACCCAAAGTTAAAATTGAGAGGCTAAAGTCTATCCCCCTCCACTTTAATCAACACTTTAACATTTTACTCTTTTCTTTTTCTTCTCATTCATTTAAAAACAAACAAACAATACACCCCAAAATCTTTTTGGGTTTATTTTTTTGTCAGGCATGGAGCCAGGCATTGGTGACAGAGATATAAGTAAGGCTCACTTCCTGCCCTCCAGGAACACAGATTTCATGGGGGAGGTGGACTCTTTAACTGTTAGTTTTAATACAGTTTAAGTGCCATGGTGAAGGTATAGTCCATGCTTATTAAGAGCCTACGGCACGTAGACTCTGTTGTAAGTGCTTTACATTTGTAATCCTTATTACAATCCTGTGAATTTGATATGTTTAATAGTACTTTCCCCCCATTTACAGATGATGAAACTGAGGGACAGGAAGGTTGAGGTCACACAGGTAGAAAATGGTGGAAGTATGTGCAAAATACTATTGGACTTCGGAGAAGGAAGGACTAGTTCTGCTAGGGATTGAAAAAGGCCCACTTTTCATCTGGGCCTTCAAAAGATGTTGAAGAACTTTGAAAGAGGAGGGGAAAGGTTCTCCAGCACCTCTAGAAGAGGAAGCAAAGGCTGGGAAAGCATCTGTGGAGATTTGGAAACACCCAGTAGCAGGGCTGCTGCACGTGTATTGCAGGAAATGTCTTCACCATTCATTACCATGCACATTTGGGGACAGTGAAACATCACAGATTAAGCCACTGGCAGGAGACTTCCAAGATCTTTCAGACCCCTCCATTATACAGATAAGGAAACTGAGGCCCAGAGAGCGCCAGTGATTTCTCTGATGTTCTCGGGACGAGAATATCACCACTCTTGCCTCTATTGGGTGCAGTAATTCACGGCAGCAGGTTCAGTGATTAGGTGTCCCTGGGTGCCTCCGGGGCATCAGGTCTTGCAATCATCTTCCTTGTTGTAATCTGCCTCTGGGCTAGTCTCAGCTTCTCCTCTGAGAAAACCGCCTGTGACAGACAATTGGTCCCTAGCCTCAAAGTCAGTGACCTTCCCGTTCCTGACTTTTTTTAATGCCTTGTTGACCACCTGCTGGCCTGCCTGTGTTAGTAACTGTGTAGATTGGTCTGTAATGGTACTGGCCTCTAGAAGAGGAAGCAAAGGACCACTGGGCCCTGGTGACTGACGCTCTCTGTTCTTGGGGTCAGTCCTCAGGCTCCCGCAAAGGACAAATTCATTCCGCTTATTTGGGGTCTGGTGACATAGTTTCTCCTTCTTTAGTCTTTACCTGTTTTAATCTAAATGTGAAGCAACAGAAACATTCCCGCTTCAAGTACATGCCTCGGGGCTGACAACTTGCTGCAATCTTAGGAAAAAAGCTGCCTGTAGCACATTTGAAATCTCTTGCTTTTATACCAGGGATTCACTCCTGTGATTAGCAAGGTTATGTTATCAGCGTTTGTTGATAACAATGAAGAGGATGCAATAAATGAGAAGAAAACCAGCGCGAAATAGCATGCAGAGTCCTATTTTTCCATGCACTTATAAATACTGAAACAAGCCTGGAAGGAAATACGGGAAGATCTGGGTTTGATTATGTCTGTTCCTTTTGCTTTTCTATATTTTTAAAATTTTCTACGTATGTGCATAGGTTATTCTTGAACTCAGAAAAAAACAAACAATAAAAAATATTTTTAAAGTTATTAACATCAGGCCAGCAAATTGCTCAAATGTACACCTGTGATATCTTCCCTAAACCCATGGGGACTACTAAGTAATCTATTCGACTCTGATTTTGTTTGTTACTCGAAGATTTCATTATTTTGTAGCTGAAGTTGTTTATTTCTAGTTTCTTAAGGCGCGGAGATGGGCGTGGGATGAGGAAGCAATTTCACTCCAGTAAAACAGGGCGTGCAGCCTTTTTCTCCAAGTCTCTTTGTCTCCCGGGCCCCAGCGGTCCTAGTCTTTTGTTTTTCTCAGCACGGACTTTGATTCTGGATTTAAAGAAAAACAAGTGCCGGCCCTCCTCGCGCCCTCTGGTGCCCTAGGGAGGTATCGCCAGACATAACCCACAAAGATCACTTTCATTTCCACACCGCGCTCTCCCCTTGGTGAGGCCTGGAGACAAGAATGTCTGGAATTTTAGGGGAAGGAATCACACACAAAATCTTGGCAGGTTAGCTCTTCGAAACTATAGAAGTGTGGACACGGATTTTTTTTTGAAAAAATTTAGAAGCAAAGTCAATTCTCAAAGCATTTGGCACAAGTTTCTGGGTTCAAAATCTATGGTCAAATTTTGTCCTACAATTTCAACATAAATCAATACTTTGAACTAATTGCAGATAAATTAGGTGAAGGGGGCTGGTTACATAAACTTTAGCTTGTTTACTGATAACAATTTCTGCCACTTTGAGCTTTATCTGTGTGTGAATTGATACTGAAGGTTCTTTATGTCTATAATTTACTTCTTTGTATTGCATTTTCATCAAACTACATGTTTTTTTTTTTTGAGATTATATTTTGTTGTTGTTGTTAATCCTCACCCGAGATATTTTTTCCATTTCAGAGGGAGTGGAAGGGAGGGGGAGAGACAGAGAGAAAGAAACATGGATGTGAGAGAGACACATTGATAGGTTGCCTCCCTATGCACCCTGACCAGTTCAGGGATTGAGCCTGCAATTGAGGTACGCTGCCCTTGACCGGAATCCAACCGGGACCCTTCAGTCCACAGGCAGATGATCTATCCACTGAGCCAAACCAGCAAGGGCTGAAATTGCATTTTTACTAAAAAACCCCCCACAAAAGCCCCCTTAAAATCAAACCCTACCCTAATATAGACAAAAATATTTTTGGTTTAAATGTTTAAGGATTGATAGGATCCCAGGCATTACAGTTTTATTTGAATAGGTGTTGGGAAGGCAAAACTTTATCTCTATCTTTTTAGGGTCTCCTACTGGGCCAGAGGGTTAAATTGACATAAGACAAATTAACAGGAGAAAAGCATACAGATTTTTATATGTACATGGGAGCTCCCATATGAAAATGAAGACCCAAAGAAGTGGCAATATCTAAATGCGTTTTTATATTAAGTTGAACAAAGAGGCAATTGTGGGAAAGTAACCAAAATCTATGGGGAGGATAAAGGAAGATAAGAGTTATTTTAACAAGGTCTGTGTGTACAGAATTCTCTTGGCCTTGATGCTTCATCTCTGATAATAAGAATGTTTTGTTCCTCCTGGCATAGGCAGGGCACCTTTTACAATTCTCTGTCAGATTGGTCCAGCAGCTTCCCAAATTCATCAAGAGCTCTGGGTTCTTTCTTCTCTGCAAACCTTAGCAAACTAACTTTTTTTAAAAAAAATATGTTTTTATTGATGTCAGAGAGGAAGGGAGAGGGAGAGAGAGAAACATCAATGATGAGAGAGAAGCACTGATCAGCTGCTTCCTGCACATGCCCTACTGGGGATCAAGCCTGCAACCCGAGCATGTGCCCTCAACCGGAATCGAACCTGAGACCCTTCAGTCCCCAGGCCAATGCTCTATCCACTGAGCCAAACCAGCTAGGGCGCCCTATATTTCTTTAGCCACTATTGGTTCACAGGGAAGCTGGTAAAGTGACCGTCTGGCAAAAGGGAATGGGCGGTAAAGTGACCATCTGGCAAAAGGGAATGGGTAGTGATTATGCTATTGGTTTTCAGTATTCTAGTGTTCTGTGCTGTTTTTTAAAATATTTAGTATAATACTGTTTTTCCTTAATTTAACAGTAATGTTTTAATCAGTTTTATGTCTAGAGATATCCCCAGAAAATTATATATTGCATTAAAATGTCACATCAAAAGTGACACATGTTTTGAAAGTATTCTGACCACAACCTTTCTCTATTTTTTAAATTTAATTTCAATTTTCCTCATTATAAGGAGGATGGGTATGTTTTCATATTTATCTGTTATTTGTGCTTTCTCCAGAGCTAGTTTGATTCTAATCCCCCCGCCCTGCAGTGGATGGACCAGGAGACTCCTGTTGGAATCACTGTTGAATGGAAGGGCATTGTTTAGAACAACTACTGAGCCTATGGCGCTGTCATCATTGTCTCAGGATTACTAGGGGCGACCATATTTCTTAGTTTGCTTGTGACCATCCCATTAGCACCTGTGGTCCTGGTGTATTTTATTAATAGCACTCCATTCACTCTGATAAGTGTCTCATTTTTTATGAAAATTATATGGTCATCTATTGTTTGAAAGGTATATCAAAATATTCCAGTTGTTATTTGGCTCTGGAATCTCAATCAGTTGGTGTGAATTATCACGAAGACTGGGGTTTGGTCTTCTTCCTTCACTGTTGTATCCCCAGTGCCTAGAACAGTGCCTGGTACACAGTAAATGCTTATTAAATATTAATAAATCCATAAATAAACTCATTGCTTAGAGTCTGGCATGTTGTCACCTGAGCAGCTGTTAGCAAGGAATATGGAGGAATGATTTGAGGTATATAACTAATGGTGCCTGCTAGAATATGCACTTTAGGTTTTTGATAGATAATGTCAAATTGATTTCCACAGGAGTTGAGACAGTTTACCCCAACCAGCAATATGGGAGAGCATCTGTTTCTCTAACCTTCATCTACATGGTGTTATCAAAATTTGTATCTGCCAAGATGATAGTTTTAATTTGCGATTCTCTTATTATGGAGAAGATTGATCATCTTTTCATATGTTTAAAAGCCATTTGAAATTCTTTCCTGGAAACTGTCTGCTCATATCATTTGCTTATTTCCAATCGAATTATTGGTCTTTTTCTTATTGACTTTTATGAATGCAAATACTTGCTCCCAGGTTTTCTTGCCTTTTGAGTTTGTCTATTTAGCTTCTTTCCTTTGATAGCTTCCATGTTTTGTATCATGCTCACAAAGGTTTCCTCTACTCCCAGGTTATAAAATAATTCTCCCATATTTTCTTCTCATACTTTCAGGGTTTCAATTTTTCACATAGAAATCTTGATCCATCTGGAATCTATTTTGGTGTAATGTTTGGGGTATGAATTCCATCTAATATTGTTTATTGAATATTCTACCTTTCCCCCACTAATGAAAACTCCAAAGTGTTCCCAATTTTTAGGAACACCATTTTCCAATACTTTTTTTAAAAAAATATATATTTTATTGATTTTTTATAGAGAGGAAGGGAGAGGGATAGAGAGTTAGAAACATTGATGAGAGAGAAACATCTATCAGCTGCTTCCTGCACACTCCCTACTGGGGATGTGCCCGCAACCAAGGTACATGCCCTTGACCGGAATCAAACCTGGGACCCCTGGGTCTGCAGGCTCAACCTCACTGGAGCCGTCCCAACCTCACCGGGGCTGTTACGTCCTCACCAGGGCCGTCTTGACCTCACCGGGGCCGTCCCGACCTCACTGGGGCCATCCCTACCTCACTGGGCCGTTTCAACCTCACCGGAGCCGTCCCGGCCTCACTGGGGCCGTCTCGACCCTGCCGGTGCCATACATCGCCAGGGTCGTTTCGGCCTCACCGGGGCCATCCCAACCTCACCGGCGCCCGTCCCGACCTCTCCAGGGCCGTTTTGGCCTCACCAGGGCCATCCCAACCTCACTGGGGCCGTCTTGGCCTCACCGGCTCCCAGGTTTTCTTGCCTTTTGAGTTTGTATATTTAGCTTCTTTCCTTTGATAGCTTCCATGTTTTGTATCATGCTCACAAAGGTTTCCTCTACTCCCAGGTTATAAAATAATTCTCCCATATTTTCTTCTCATACTTTCAGGGTTTCAATTTTTCACATAGAAATCTTGATCCATCTGGAATCTATTTTGGTGTAATGTTTGGGGTATGAATTCCGTTTAATATTGTTTATTGAATATTCTACTTTTCCCCCACTAATGAAAACTCAAAGTGTTCCCAATTTTTAGGGACACCATTTCCCAGTACTTTTTAAAAAATTCTTTATTGTTGAAAGTATTACATATGTCCCCATCTTTCCCCCATTGACCCCCTCCATCCTGCTCCACCCCTCCTCCCCCAGGCCTTCAGCACCCTATTATCTGTGTCCATGGGTTATGCTTATATGCATACAAAGTCTTTGGTTGATTACCTCCCACCCACCTACCCACCCCATTTCCCAGTACTTTTAACACGCTAGTTAAAGTTCTAAGGAAAGGAATTCAAAGGCAAAGTAGTCAAGATGAAAACGTAATCTGTAGTTTTATGTCTAACACTACCTGTACTAAGCACTTGTGTGTGAAGTATAATACACACAGAAGACTGTAAAGAACATATATGCAGAGTTTAAAGAGCTAATGGTAAAATGACATCTGTGTACCTGTCACCCAGGTTAACAAGCAAAACATTGCCAGGAACTTGGAATTCCTCTGTGTATTCTGCTTCATTCACATTCTCCACCCTCTTCCTCAAGAGGTAACCACTCTTGATTTTTGGTACTTATTTCTTGCTTTGCTTTATACTTTTACCACCCTCATGCACCTTTACATAATGCATTATGTTTTTGACATCTGAGTGGTAAGCAGAACCATGGTTGCAAAGCTCTCAAAAGATAAGCCAAACAGATTTCCGAGTCATGTTCAGCTTCTGTGTTCCTGAGGGTTCCAGGAGCTCCTTCTGGGAAGTCTGGGATCGGATGGAGGGTGAGTTCTGGGGAACATAGGATATTACCACAGTTGGACATCTGGTTGAGCTGTAGTTTGGGTCAGATAATGGATATCTGCAGAAATACAGCCAAGGAGTGGGTGGCTCTCTACCTGCTAGTTCCTCCTTCTGAATGGTTGGAGTGGAGACAACCTCGAGGGTTGAACTTGGTTGCCATATATTGAAGACTAGAGGCCTGGTGCACGAAGTGCACGGGTAGGGTCCCTAGGCCTGGCCTGTGAACAGGGCCGATCGGGGTGTTCCGGCTGCTGTCCAGGGCCGGGCCTCCCTTCCCTGGCTGCCTGCCGGGGCTTTAGGTATGAGTCCATCACTTAACCCATTAACTGTGCCTAGAGAGGTAGAATCATGTAAAAACATAGTATACACTACTGCCTGATGAGGGTTAAATGACAAGCCAAAAGGATTGATACCAAGTGCTTTACTATTCCCTGTACTAGTTATCTATCGCTGCCTAACAAGTTACGCCCAAACTTAGTGACTTAACAAGAAAATCTGTGCTCTCACATAGTCTCTGTGGTTTGAACTTCAGGGCTGGCGTAGCTGGGTGGTTCTGGCTCAGGGTTTCCCCTGAGATTGCAGTCATGATGTCAACTGGGCCTGGAGTCATCCGAAGGCTTAACTGGGCTGCAGGATTAGTTTCTACATAGGCTCATCCACGTGGTGCCCAGTTCCTCCGCATGCAGGCGGCCCCACAGGCAGCTTGAGTGCCCTCCAGGACACGGTGGCTGGCTTTTCCCAGGGAGCATCCAAGAGTACAAAGGGAAAGTCACAGTTTTTTAATGGCCCAGCCTCAGAAGTCACCCTGGATCATGTTTGTGATATCATTTTCATTATACGAATCAGCTCTATTAAATGTGGGAGGGGACTGCACAAGGTTGGGAATCCCAGGAGGTGAGAATCACTGGGGGCCACCTTGGAGCCGTCTTAGGTGACCACATCCCCCAAAACACATCCTGGAGAATTGGTATTGTTATATGAAGAAGGGGATTTGCAGTCAAGACAGTTTGGGAAAGGATATGTTAAACCAGGTTAAACAGGTTTCTTCCCTGCAGTGTCTCCGTAAAGCTTTCAGTACGCTGATACCTGCTTTGAATTCCTGAAAGGGGAGTGGAGTAAGTAACAGCACGGTTTCGTTCTCATTTTCCAACTTTTCCTCCAGTGGGCCCTTCTCCTCCATCCCCACTTCCTTCCTTCTAAAAGCATATGGGAAAGCTGCCTGTCTCCTCTTAAAAATGTATGTTTCTGGCAAAGCAATACATTTTCATCTGGAGTTGCTCAACCTTGACCCTCCAAAGCCTTGCTATTCATTCGGGCAATGCACATCATGAAAACCTAAGAGTGATGAAAAAGTAAAAGAACAGAAGGAGAACAAGCTCATGGCTATGGACAGCAGTGTGGTGATTGTGGGGGTGGGGAGTGGGGAGGGGTGGAAAAGGGCATAGAGGGGATAAATGGTGATGGGAAAAGTAAAACAAAATAAAGAAAAAATAAAAGTAAAAGAACACATTTTCTAGTGAGGTGAGTGGTCAGCCTCTGAAGAGATTCAGCAGAGAAGTTTTACAAACCTCTGTATGTTGGTATTGGGGGGTATTGAGTCATATAATGACAAATACTGTTAAAGTGGGGGCTGGGTGAAAGAGGTGAAGGGATTAAGAAGTACAAATTGGTGGTCACAAAATAATCATGGGGATGTAAAGTACAGCGAAGGGAATGTAGTCAACAATATTTCAATAACTACATACATTGCCAGGTGGGTACTTACAATACTGAGGGAACCACTTTATAAAGTATATGATTGTCTAACCACTATGCTATACACCTGAAACTAAAACAATATAATATTGAATGTAAACTGTAATTGAAAAAAAAAAATACTGTTTGAAGGCCAACAATCATTTATACATGCAAGTTTGGGTCTTTTCTTTCAGATATATTTCTTGGTAGAAACATAAGGTACTGGTTAATAACATCTTGTGCTTTGTGTTTTTGCCAAGAAATACTAAACATTTTAGTTCTGAGAGCTTCCCCACCTCTAACTGGTTGTTTTTGTTGTTGTCGTCCTCATTTCTTTTGCTTAGGTTATTTGTCATAGCAATGGCCCCATTTATTTAAAGTGTTTTGTCACAGTTCTGCATGCTGGTTACACCATCTTGAATTATTTACCTCAGTATAAACACTGAGGTATGGATGTGAAAGCTCCTGCACCATATGTGTTTATGGAAATGTGCTTATTGAGATGTTTCCAAGCACAGCATCTGCTCTTATGCATCTTTTATAATATTTTGCATCAAGCCCGTGTGATAATTGATTTTTACCATCTGATAATTCTTCACTTATGACAGTTTCCCCTTATGTTTTTGATAAATGGTAATTTTTAATATTTTGGAGCAAAAAAAAGCACCTAAATTAAAAAAAAGAATGATCAATAAAAATGTCTTCCCTGAGATCTTTAGCTTCCATTATCCAGTTTATACTTTTTAGAAAAAGCTCAAGTCTGTGCATTTAGAAGAGTAAGGTCTTCTGAATATTATCTCAAATGGAAAAACTCAAGTTTATGCAACTGTAATCGGACAACCAAGGGGTCCGGGCTGGCTGTCACTACTTGAGCCAATTAAGCAGAGACAGGGTTGAATCATATATGAGTGTTTATTCCAATGATGCCGGCAGTATGGGAGAGCAGCAGGTCATCCACTAAAATCTGCTCTCCAGTTCCTGATAAGCCAGATGCTTAAATTGTGTAGAAGGACAAAGATTATGTGGGGAAAATGGGAATTATGCGGGCTGGGGTGGGAGTCACAGAGAGCGGGCGCCTCTGGGCGCCCCAGAATCAGATTACAGGTAATAGGGGCTGGGGGTTGTACAGAGCAGGTGCCTCTGGGACTAGATTGTTCCAGCCAGGAGGCTGGGACAGGAAGATGGACTGAATTCCGATGTCAGCTCTGGTGTGTCTCAGGGCGTACAAGTCCCAGCCAGGTGAAAATGTGCTTTCTCTAATCAGAACAGAACCGTCATGGTTAACAGAGCATGATTACTATTTCCTACCATTGTAGCTGGTCCCCAATATTCTATTTCTGCCCCTGACACAACCTGCGATTCACATGGAAGTCTAGGTCACATAAAGGCTGCTGAGAATAATTTTCTCCTTTCCATTCTTCTCTGGATTGAAATGTTGGCTTATCCTGGGCTCCTGTTTATAGTGCTCTCTGGAATCCCGCCTTTGTGCTCAACATGGAGTTTCACAATGTCCATTGTTATCCAATGACTTGTTTTAAATTGCAAATCCACCTTATGATCCTTTGGTTTTCTCTATGGAGATAAGACAATAAATCCCCAAACACAACCCTGCTGAGACCAGTACTTACACAGCTACTGATTTCAGAAAATAATGAATCATGAAATAAGCTTGGAGGGCAGTTGGGGGAGGGATCAGGCTAGCAGGGGAGGGCAATTAGGGGTTATCAGACAGGCAGAGGCAGTTGGGAGTGATCAGGCAGCAGGCAGAGGGGTTAGGAGCGATCAGGCAGGCAGGCAGGTGAGCAGTTAGGAGCCAGCAGTCCCAGATTGCGAGAGGGATGTCCAACTGCCGGTGTAGGCCCAATTCTCAGGGATCGGGCCTAAAACGTCAGTCGGACATCCTTCAAGGGGTCCCTGATTGGAGAGGGTGCAGGCTGGGCTGAGGGAACTCCCCACCCCGTGAACGAATTTCATGCACCAGGCCACTAGTTATTAGATAACTGTGGCTCTATTCTCATTACATGTCCTTCCCCACTCTCAGTTGTAGAAGGTTGAATAGCGACCCTCTCAAAATTCATGTCCACACAAATACACTCAGAATGTGACCTCATTTTGAAATAGGGTCCTTACAGATGTAATTAGTTAAAGATCTCAAGGTGAAATAATCTTAGATTTAGGTGGGCCTTGAACCCAATGACTAGTGTCTTTATAAGAGAGAGGAGATTTAGAAAAAAATGGTCATGTGAATATGGAGGTAGAGATTGGAAGGATGTGTGTGGAAACCAAGGAACATCAAGAAGCTAGGAGAGGGGTGTGGAGCAGTTTTTCCTCCAAAAGGAACCAACCCTTCTGATATCTTTATTTTGAACTTCTGGTTTCCTGAACTGTGAGAGAATCAATTTCTGTTGTTTTAACCTACCCAGTTTGTAGTATTTTTTTTTTTATGGCAGCTTTAGGAAATGAATACACTTAAAAATGTAATCTACAAAAAATACATGGTGTACAGAATGTGATTTCACAACTGTTGTTACGTAGACTGGTATTTCCTAATTTATTTAGTTAGTAGAAAGTGCACTGACTTAAAAAAGTAAGTAAATAATCCCACAGGAGGAAGGAAGATGTTGCAAAACTGCCATGGGTGGCATGTGAATTGGGGACCAGCTTGGGAGCATTGTGTTTGCAACAGGCTCCTTCCACCGGGAGCAGCATTGTGGGTAATCTGGGTCAATTCTTATCTCCACCCCTGTCAACTCTGTGACTTTGAAATATTTTTATGGGTTTCAGAAAGGAAGGGATAGGGGGAGAGAGAGAGAGAGAGAGAGAGAGAGAGAGAGAGGAACATCAATGATGAGAGAGAATCATTGATCAGCTGCCTCCTGCATATCCCCAACTGGGGATTGAGCCTGCAACCTGGGCATGTGCCCTGAGTGGGAATGGAACAGTGATCTCCTGGTCCATAGGTTGCCGCTCAACCACTGAGCCACTCTGTGACTTTGGGTAAAATACAAATAATGGCCTTGAGAAGCGCATCTTCCTCAGCAGTAAAATAGGGACAGTAATAAATATCTCACAGAGCCCATGTGATACGATGAGTTCCGTTTCCCTCAGTGTTGCAATACCGAAACCTTAGTTATCTGAACCCATGTCAGGTTGCTGAATGTGGGAGTAGGGGACGGGTGGCAGCTGGTAATGTACAAAAGAACATTTTGTAATCGGTGCCCTCAAATGTGAGTTGTGGGGGATAAATATACAGGGCTGAGCAATAAGAGGAGTGAGTTGCGGTAATGCAGTAGGAACGGCTACAAATGGCCCTTCATGAGTCACAGCTGAATCAACTTTCTATTCTCTCTGTGTCTTATTATGCATTTTATGAGTTATGATGGCCTTTTTTTCTCCCTCTTTTCAACCCTATCATTTCAGAGTTTATAAAAGTGAGGAAAACAACACTAGACACTGTCAGAAAGTATGTATTTAAGAAATTTCAGAGAAATTTTGTACTTTGATGTGGGTCCCTGGAAATACCCTAGAATGGTGTCCTACGCAGACTTGGCTGGTACCAGCGAGGTGTCCTGGTGTGGGTACAATACAGCGTACTAGCCAATGGGTAGGCACTGTGTTAAATGCTATCTCATTTAATCAGTCCTGAAATTTCTGAGGTAGTTGTTACTATTATGTTTCTTATTTTACAGAGGGGGAAACTGAGGCTTGGAGAAGTTAAGTAACTTGTCCCAGATCATATAAGCAGAGGTTAGGTAACTTGTTACCTTTCACCAAAGAAGGCAGTCTGCCTCTAGAGCTTGCATTCCTCATCTCCTTATTATGCTGTGTAATGGCTTAAAAAATGTAGAAATACAGGAAGGGGAAGAATGCCTCTAAATGGTGCAAGGCAAAGAACTTGGTCTTTGAAGTCAGAAGTGTCTATTATAACCCTGGCTCTGCCACTATTTGACCTCAGGCAAGCTACTTAAATTCTATGAACCTCGGAAAACTGGATGCAGTAATGCATGTATCTTACTTAGCATTCCAGTGAGTATTCAGTAAGATGTATCCAGTACAATGTGAGGTGCATAGGAAATAATACATTCTGATATCTGGTAAAGTAAAGTTCTTTTTTTGGTTGTTCTTTTTCGAAAAAAAATCTTAATTATTTTTAGGCACATCTCATAGATGAACTTTAGAATTAGCTTGCCAATTCTATAAAATATCCTGTTGGGATTTTGATTAAAATTGCATTGCATTTATTATTCAATTTGGGGAGCATTAAGTATCAGTATGATATTGAACCTTTTTATCTAGGAACATATTTTATGGCCATTAAAATTATATGGTTATCTTCAATAAAGTTCATACTTTTACATTTAAAAAAATATTTTTAATGAATTTTAGAGAAAGAGAGGAAGGGAGAGGGAGAGAGAGAAACATTGATCAGGGAGGCAGCCCCCTACCTCTGCCTCCTGCACACCCTCTACTGGGTCTAGAGCCCACATCCTGGGCATGTGCCCTGACCAGGAATTGAACAAGCAACCTTTTGGTGTATGGGACAATGGCCAACCAACCGAGCCACACCAGCCAGCTCCTTTTAAGTTTTTTCTTAGGTAATTCAAGGTTTCATTGGAATTGAATATAGCTTTCTTCTCTACTACATTTTCAAATTAATTTGTGCTGATTATGGAGAAGCTGTAGATTTTTATGTTAATCTTGCTTCTACCTTTCTGAAATTTTTAATTAATCCATATAGATATTATGTGATTGCCTTGGATTTTCTATGTATATGTCTACTTTGCCAATATTCATGTTTTTAAAAAATTTTTTTCTGATCTTTTTTGTATTGACCAGTAACTCTAGAACAAGATTATTGACCATAAAAGTAGGCATCATTATATCTTGTTCCCAACTTTAATGATGATGTGGTCTAATATTTTACTCTTCAGAATGATATTTGGAAATTGGAAAAATGTTGATAATTGTTGAAGATGAGTGGCAGGTATATAGAGCTCATTATCTATTTTCTCTGTGTTTGTGTATGTTTTAAAACTTCTATTATTAACAGTTAAATGAAAAAAAAATAGAGTCAAATTAAAAGAAAGAACAAATTATAAAATAGTCATGGGGATGTAAAGTACAGCAAAAGGAATATAGTCAATAATATTGTAATAACAATGTATGGTGCAGGTGGGTAGTAGACTTATCAAGGTGATCACTTTGTAAATTATATAAATATCTAATCACTATGCTGTACACCTGTAACATAATATTGCATGTCGACTGTAATTGAAAAATAAAAAAGAACAAGACTTGTTTTAAGTTTTTGGTAGTAACCTCTTTTCAAATGTTAGAGGTATCTTTTCCCCCCTTAGCTTATTGTAAATTTTTTATTTGGATGGGTATAACATTAAATGTGTCCTCAAAAAATATTTTGAAAGAAAAACTTTAACGAAAAATATTTTGAAAGAAAAACTTTTCCATCTCAAACGACCAAAAGAAAAAGTATGAGAATCTCAATATAAAGAACTGAGAATTCATTCATCAAATATTTAGATCGGCTTCTTCTCTCTTTTCATCAAGCGTCAGTTTTCAGTAAGAGTGGAAGTGCCTCTAGGGCCTGACACATGCTGAAAAAACAGAAGGGACTAAATTAATAATGTATCATTGCTAGAAGGTTTTTTTGGGGAGAAAGATGTCTGTCGTGGAAGCTGTATTGCACAGCTGAGATCCCCTCTTCCAGGACGGAAGGATTTATCCCCCTGCTGCGGGGGTTAGAGTTGGCTCACACTTTCCAGCTCCAATCCTTTCCAGGAGCTTCCCATGGCTGAAGAGAATCACTTTGCTCAAGTTTCTTATCCTCATCCCTGGAGCACCTGCACCACAGACTGGCCTGTGCCAGGCTGTAAGATCCCAGCACCCTTGCCCAGCTCAGGACAGGTGTTGGCAGGGCTGGTTCCTCCTGAGGGCTGCGAGGGAAGGAGCTGTTCCAGACCTCTCTCCTTGGTTTGTAGATTCCCATCTTCTCCCTGTATCTTTTCACATCAACTTCTCTCTACGTGTGTTTGCGTCTGTGTCCAAATGTGACACTAGTCATTAGGATTAAGGTACACCCTATTCCTGTATGACCTCATTTTAATTTAACAAATTACATTTGTAAGCCTCCTATTTCCAAATAATGTGATGTGCTGGGGTACTGGGTGTTAGGACTTCAATATATGAATTTTTTTTTGGGGGGACACAATTTTATTGGTAACAAAGCACGATGTCAAGCTTTTCTCTGATATCCTGGTCCCTCCTTTATAAGGTTCTTTGCACCCCAGATATCCTCTCTTCTGACCTCTCTCTTTCACATTATCTTCTGAACTTATCTAATCTAATAAAAGAGAAACATGCAAATTGACTGCACCTTCGCTATGCCCCAAGCCACGCCCATCAGCCAATCAGAGCGACTATATGCAAATTAACCCAACCAAGATGGCAGCCAGCAACCACGGAGCTGGAGCAAGCAGGAGGCTTGGTTGCCCCGGCAATGGAGGAAGCCAAGCTTCCTGCCTTCCCTGGCTGCCTATGGCCTCGGGGGGGGACACAATTTTATTGGTAACAAAACATGATGTCAAGCTTTTCTCTGATATCCTGGTCCCTCATTTATAAGGTTTCTTTGCACCCCAGATATCCTCTCTCTTCTGACCTCTCTCTTCACATTATCTTCTGAACTTATCTAATCTAATAAAAGAGAAACATGCAAATTGACTGCACCTCCGCTATGCCCCAAGCCACGCCCATCAGCCAATCAGAGCGACTATATGCAAATTAACCCAACCAAGATGGCAGCCAGCAACCACGGAGCTGAAGTGAGCAGGAGGCTTGGTTTCCCCAATGATGGAGGAAGCCAAGCCTCCGCCTGCCGCGGCCAGCTCTGAGCTCCACTGAAGGCAACAAAGTTTAAATTATAGAAGGTAAATAAATCCCAGAATTTAAAAAAAAAAGAAAAAAAAGGAGAGGCTGGGAGCTTCCGTCGCCGGGGGGCTTGGCCAACCAGAAAACTGCCCTCAGCCCCTCACCCAAACTGGCCAGGCACCCCAGTGGAGACCCCCCACCCTAAAGGGGGTGTGGCCAGCCTGAAAACAGCCATAAGCCCCTCACCCAAGCTGGCCAAACCTCCCTGAGGTTAGGGTCCCCACTGGGGAGGGGGGGCCTGACCAGCCTGCAAACAGCCATCAGCCCCTCACCCAGGCTGGCCAGGCACCCCAGCGGGGACCCCCACCCTGAAGGGGCTGTGGCCAGCCTGCAAACAGCCATCGGCCACTCACCCAGGCTGGCCAGGCACCCCAGC
>NW_005370777.1:1970566-2014975 GCF_000412655.1 Myotis brandtii
ATAAAAGGGTAATATGCAAATTGACCCTAACAGCAGAACGACTGGGAATGACTGGTCACTATGACACATACTGACCACCAGGGGACAGACGCTCAATGCAAGAGCTGCCCCCTGGTGGTCAGTGCCCTTCCACATGGGGGAGCTCTGTTCAGCCACAAGCCAGGCTGACGGCTGCCAGTACAGCGGTGGTGGTGGGAGCCTCTCCTGCCTCCTCAGCAGCGCTAAGGATGTCCGACTGCAGCTTAGGCCTGCTCCCCGCTGGCAAGTGGACATCCCAAAGGGCTCCCAGGCTGCCAGAGGGATGTCTGACTGCCAGCTTAGGCCCAATCCCCCGGGGAGCGGGCCTAAGCCAGCAGGTGGTCATCCCCCAGGGGTCCCACAGACAGCGAGGGCACAGGCCGGGCTGAGGGACCCGCCCCCGAGTGCACAAATTTTTGTGCACTGGGCCTCTAGTCTATATTATAAAAAGCCAGTGACTGTAACGCTGTAATGCTGTAACGCTGTAACGACCAAACGACTGGTCACCAAGAGGTGCATTGATGGGTCTCGCGGCGCAGTGGGTCTGGGTCTCATGCGATTTTGCATGCTGGGGCTCCAGTTGTATAATATTTGTGGACAGTTAAATTAGAATATATGTATATATATATTCTTTTTTTTTTCTTCCCTTCTTTTTTGGTGGTTTAACCTGGCTTTGAAGATTTCTTATTTTCTTTTTATATTGATTTAGCTTTTTCTCTAGGGCCTTACCCTTTCTCCTAAGGAATTCTCTCTCTTCCTCTGGAATCTAACCCATTCAAACAGTGTTCTTTTATTTTTTGTTTTATCCTCCGTGCTCACTCTTCTAATAAAACCAAAGCATATCTTTAAAAATCAATGTATTTCTTTCCTTATTTCCTGAGCAAAACTGATTCCCAGAGGGACTGTGCTAGATAGAGGCCTTTTACATTATTCTTTTATTTTTATTTTAAAACTTAAAACATTTTTGAAAAATTGTGGTGAAGTAAACATAACATGAAATTTACTATCAACCATTTTAAGTGTACAGTTTAATAGTGTTAAGTATATTCACATTGTTGTGTTTAAATTGTTCTTAATCACTGGTTTATAGTAATTTCATTGGGTCATTTCTGTTCCTTAAGCCAAGAAGACAACATGTCCCCTATAAAATCAATACTATTTTATTCTTTTCTAATTTTTTATTTTGAAAATTTTTAGCTATAAGGAAAAATCAAAAGAAAAGTACAATAATACTTCTATACCTACATTCAGCAATATTATTTAACCTATTTGCTTTGTCTATCCATATGTACATATTTAAATGCATAAATACATGTATATCCTATATAATAAAGAGGTAATATGCAAATTGACCATCACACCCTTGCATAAGATGGCTGCCCCCGTGTGGACACAAGATGGCCACCACAAGATGGCCAGCAGGGGAGGGCAGTTGTGGGCGATCAGGCCAGCAGGGGAGGGCAGTTGGGGGGATCAGGCCAGCAGGGGAGGACAGTTAGGGGTGCCCAGGCCTGCAGGGGAGGGCAGTTGAGGGCAATAGGGCTGGCAGGGGAGCAGTTAGGCGTCAATCAGGCTGGCAGGGGAATGGTTAGGGGGTGATCAGGTTGGCAGACAGAAGCGGTTAGGGGCAATCATGCAGGCAGGCAGGAGAGCGGTTAGGAGCCAGCAGTCCCAGATTGTGAGAGGGATGTCCGACTGCCGGTTTAGGCACGATCCCTGTGGATCGGGCCTAAACTGGCAGTCAGACATCCCCCGAGGGGATCATCCCAGATTGGAGAGGGTGCAAGCTGGGCTGAGGCCCCCCCCCACCCCCCGTGCACGAATTTCATGAACCGGGCCTCTAGTATTTACATATTCGTGTGCTCATGAATTCACATAAGCTTATGAATTCATGATATCATTATCACACCAAAGAAAATGAATAAAATCCCTAATACAATCTAATATTCAGTCCATATTCAAATTTACCCTATCTTCTCCAAAATATCATTTATAGTTTAAAAAAATTTTTTTTAAATTGATTTCAGAGAGGAAGGGAGAGAGAGAGAGAGATAAAAACATCAATGATGAGAGAGAATCATTGATCAGCTAACTCCTGCATGCCTACTACAGGGTTAGAGCCTGCAACCTGGACATTACCCTGACCAGGAATCAACCCGGGGACTTCTCAGTGCATGGGATTACAGTCAACCAACTGTGCCACACTGGCCAGGGCTGTGTTCCACATCTTTATTCAATTGTCTATCACTTAGTTTGCTTCCATATCTTGGCAATGTCCTTCCTTGCCTATTTTGTCCAAGTATTGCTACCCCCTTTTCAATTTCCATTTGCCTGAAATATCTTTTTCATCCCTTTACTTTAAATCTGTGTGTGTCTTTCGATCTAGGTTGGTCTCTTGTAGGCAGCATATGTATGGGTCTTGTGTTCTTCTTCATTCAGCCACGCTATGTCTTTTAATTGGAACATTCAAGCCATTTACATTTGAAGTAATTATTAAAAGGTATATAGTTATAGTTATTTTATTATTCATATTTTTAAATCTTTTTTTTCTCTTTGTAAATAATACCCTTTAATATTTCTTGTAATACTGGTTTGGTGGTGATGAACTAACTCTTTTAGCTTTATCTTGTCTGGGAAAAATTTAACATTTTCAATGTGTAGTTGGATGAGGTTGTGACAAATATATAGAATCATGGGACCACCATCACAATCAATATATAGAACATTGCCATCACACCCCTCCTATGCCTTTGCAGTCAATTTCCTCTCCTTTCACTCTTGCTTCCAGACCCTGGCAATCCTGATCAGATTTCTGTCCCTCGTTTTGCTTCTAGATTGCTTTGTAAATGGAATTGTACAGTATACATATTCGTGTGCTCATGAATTCACATAAGCTTATGAATTCACGATATCATTATCACACCAAAGAATGAATAAAATCCCTAATATAATCTAATATTCAGTCCATTCAAATTTACCCTATCTTCTCCAAAATACCATTTATAGTTTAAAAAAATTTTTTTTAATTGATTTCAGAGAGGAAGGGAGAGAGAGAGAGAGAGATGAGAGATAGAAACATCAATGATGAGAGACAATCATTGATCAGCTACCTCCTGCATGCCTCCTACAGGGTTAGAGCCTGCAACCTGGACATTACTCTAACCAGGAATCAACCCGGGGACTTCTCAGTGCATGGGATTACAGTCAACCAACTGTGCCACACTGGCCAGGGCTGTGTTCCACATCTTTATTCAATTGTCTATCACTTAGTTTGCTTCCATATCTTGGCAATGTCCTTCCTTGCCTATTTTGTCCAAGTATTGCTACCCCAGCTTTCCCTCCCCCGTTTCCATTTGCATTAAATACCTTTTTCTGTACCTTTACTTTTGGTCTGTGTGTGTCTTTCCATTTGAATTGAGTCTCTTGTAGACAGCATATATAAGGGTCTTGTTTTTTCATCCCTTCAAACACCATATGTTTTTTGATTGGAGTATTTAATCCATTTGCATTTAAAATAATTGTTAGGCCAGCTAGTGTGTCTCAGTGGTTGAACAAGAGGTCACCAGTTCATTCCCAGTCAGGGCACATGCCCAGGTTGAAGGCTTGATCCCCGGTAGGAGGCGTGCTAGAGGTAGCTGATCAATGTTTCTCTCTCATCAATGTTTCTACCTCTATCCCTCTCCCTTTCTCTCTCAATCAAATAAATAAAAATATATTTAAAATAAAAGAATTGTTAATAAATATGTAGTTATTGCCATTTTAATATTCATAATTATGTCTTTTTTTCTTTTTCAAGAAGATCTTTTAACATTTCTTGTAATACTGCTTTGTTGGCAACAAATTCCTTTAGCCTTTGTGATGAACTAACTCTTTTAGCTTTATCTTGTCTGGGAAAAATTTAACATTTTCAATGTGTAGTTGGATGAGGTTGTGACAAATATATAGAATCACGGGACCACCATCACAATCAATATATAGAACATTCCCATCACGCCCCTCCTATGCCTTTGCAGTCAATCTCCTCTCCTTTCACTCTTGCTTCCAGACCCTGGCAATCCTGATCAGATTTCTGTCCCTCATTTTGCTTCTAGATTGCTTTGTAAATGGAATTGTACAGTATGTAACATCCATGGTGTTGCATGTATCAGTAGTTTGTTTCTTCTTATTGCTGAATTGTATTCCATTACATGGATATATCACAATTTGTTTATCCATCCACCAGTTGCTGGACCTTTGAGTTGATTCTAGTTTTTGGCTTATTATGAATAAAGCTGCTACAAACATTTGCCTTCACGTGTTTGTGTGGACTTATGTTTTCCCTTGAGAAAATTCCTAGGAATGTGATTGTTGTGTCATATGGTAAGTATATGTTCTACTTTGTGAAGAAATGGTATGCTGCTTTTTAAGACATTAATTCCACCCAATGAAGGAACATGAACCAATGCATACTATACTCCAAACTCTCACAAGCCAGGTAAATTTCTCACTTGGGGTGAGTAAGTGAGGGCTGGGGAGAGAGGATTGTAATATGACTTTATTGTAGTGACTCACAGCCCTGGATAATCATTAGAATCTCATAAGAAGCTTTTATAAAGTTTGATGCTAGTTCCCAACCTCCCTTTCAGAATTAATAAGTTTTGGTGAAACCTTATATATTTGAAAGAGCCTCAGATGATCCCAATTATAGCAAAGATTGAGGACTTCTCTAGTGGAAGTTCTCTCATGGAAAATGGTGCCTGTGAAATAGAGATGAGGCTTTTTTAATAACCAGGAGGCCATTTCCTTGATGAAAGTGAATCAGTAATATGATAAAATTGGTGCTAACTTTGATGGTATTATATGAAATGGTATGAAACCAATAACATTTTTGGGCTGTAAATATATTTAAAAAGGGTTATGTCTTGCATGAGTTTTTAAAAATGTATGTAAGAGAACTGTAATTCTAAACTACTTAGGACACTTTAAAATCCAATTTAAAATGTTTTTATGTTCTCATATAAAAACCTCAGCTCTACTGCACTTTTTCGATATCAAATATACAAGCAGACTTGCAAAGTTTTTTTTTGTTTTGTTAACTCTGACAAAAATTGTTGCCACTCCTGATCAGTTGAATATATTCCATAGGATAAAGATGATTCAGTTTTAAATGGCATAATTTCTTTGAGAAAATCTAAGCCAATTTTAGATTATGATTTGCAAAACAAACTACTGTTTAGAATATTTGATTTGATTAGAAAGAAATGCCTTTTAAAGCAGTTTTGTATATTATTTGAGAAACTTCTTGCCTGTATCATATTCTTTGGGCTTAGTTCTTCAGCTCAGAATGTCAACTTCACTCTAAAAAGTGATGAGTTGTCTGGATAAAGTGTTAATGATTCAAGAAAACATATCTGCTTTTCATAGATGGCTTTTTCATTGTATTTAGAAGTAAAATACAGACAGGCTACTTCAAGGTCCACAGCATGGGAAAGGGCTCCAGGGTGGTTAAAAGGATGCCTACTGGTTTTAAGGAGGGGCTCAGGCAAAAGCCAGACACCAGGGGAATGCCGAGGGGCCCTCAAAGGCCCCTGGACTCCAAAGGCTCCTAGTCATGCTTAGGATGAGCCTTTTGAAGAGATACTCGCCCAGCCCAGCCTGGAGCCAGCCAGCCTGCAGAGGTGATTCAGGTGGTCGCCCATCTTCTTGATGAGTTTCACCTGCTCACCCAGGAAGTGGTTCTCCAGGAAGCCACAGAGCCGAGGGTCTGTGGGGGTAGAACCAAAAGGGCCTGGTTCATGTTCCTCTCCAAGGCCCTGGTGGCTTCAATGGTGACCTGAGTGTCACCCCACTCATCCTGGGAAGGCTTCAGCACGTCCTGGAGAGAATGCAGTCACTGCGCTGGTTTTGCACCTTCAGGAGATGCTCAGCGCCCTTGCGTTTCTTCTCCGCCAACTCTGGGAAGAAGTGGCCCACGCCCTGCAGAGCCACATCGTAGAGGTGGAAACCGAAGCCCAGAGAGAGGTAGGTGCTGGAGGCCCGCAGATGCCGGGTGGCAGGCGGGTGATGGCAGCCTCTATCTCAGTGGAATAATTCTGACGAATTTGGGAGATCATGGTTGTTCACCAATAGGAGTTAAGGTAAAAAAGCATAAACAAAAATGTTGGCTGGTCTCATAAGCTGAGGATGGCTGAGGTGGTTCCAAAAGTGATGACTAGAAAAGAGGTTGGAGGGTGGTCGGAGGCTGGAAGAAGGGGCGTCTCTGGGTCTGTTCCGTCCAAACACTGTTGAAGAGACAGATCGGGGGGACCACTGAGGGCAACTCTGTTCTTACTAATTTTTACAAGCTCAATTTAATGTAGGCGGTAACCCTTTGCTTGTTTAATTATTGTAAATATTATTTAGTCCATTGTATTTCTTTCCAGTTTAGTTTTTGTAGTTTAGTACAAGTTTTGGATTAAAAAAAAATACATTGTTATTGATTTCAGGGAGGAAGGGAGAGGAAAAGAGAGATAAAAACATCTATGATAAGAGAGAATCATTGATTGGTTGCCTCCTGCAGGCCCCACACTGGGGATCAGGCCCGCAACCCGGGCCTGTGCCCTTGACTGGAATCAAACCCTGGACCCTTCAGTCTACAGGCCAACGCTCTATCCACTGAGCCAAACCAGCTAGGGCAGTTTTGGATTTTTAATGATAAAATTATTGATCATTTTATTTGTAGTTTCTTCAAAACTTAGGAAGTTATTACTCCTTGCTGAGAACTTAATGGTAGTTAGTGGGAGGGGAGTAAGGCAATCAGGGCAGATAGAGCTAAGGTTATACAATAGTTGTATTGTTAAATGGTGTGTGTGCGTGAAAAACATTTTCCCACAAAGGCATTATGTTATCCTTCCTGAGAAGTATTAATATCTTCAGTATGGCTGGTACCTATGAGACCCAACTGTGTAGTAAGAATGTCGTAGGGAGTGTGGCACTTTATGGGAAATTCAGCTTCAGGTAGGTAGCTAAGTAGTTTATTCACATTCAGAGTAATTTGTCTTGTTTTGGTTATTTGAGGTGAATTGGGTGTAAATAGAAATCTAACTAAAACATAGGTCCAGGAAAGAGTGAAATCTCACAATGGTGCAATTGTTGCTAAATAATTTTCTACTTGCCCCAAAATTGACCAATTTCAGAAGGTTTGGGGAGGCCTCATCTTACAATATGCTATAAGAAAGAAGAAGGGGTTAAGAGATCATACTGCCTCATTGCCACATGCCTGGAGTACTTAGAATAACTCAAGATTTTTGGGGATGTCCTCAACTCAAATATTCTATTTTGTTGTTCTGTGTTCACTCCGACACTTGTCAGATCACAGGCTCCTACTTCTGCTCAAAAAGTATAGTCATCAGAGAAATTTGGGAATAGATTCCTAGCTGGTATTCTGAATTCCATTCTTCTCTTCAAATCCATTTTGCTTATCTTTTAAAAAATATTTTTTTATTGATTTCAGAGAAGAAGGGAGAGGGAGATAGAGATAAAAACATCAATGATGAGAGAAAATCATTGATCGGCTGCCTCCTCCACACCCCACACTGGGGATCGAGCCTGCAACCCAGGCATGTGCCCTGACCGGGATTTGAACGGTGACCTCCTGGTTCATAGGTTGACGCTCAACCACTGAGCCACATCAGCCAGGCAGGATTCATATCTTTTCTATATAGAATGGCCTTTAACTATATAAAGCTATGCTGTCCTAATTAAGTCTTCTCATCTGATGTATTTTCGACTCCCAAAGGATATTCCTACAAATCAATTACAATCCTTTCTACTTTAGTTGCATGGAAGCCTGCTAAGGAATGTTCAGTTTTTGGAATGCCTTCAGCATGAGGGTGGGCCGGAAGTGATTGTGTAACTATTGCAAAAGTCTGTGGTTTGAATCTTTTCAAAAGTCTTATCTCGGCAGCCCAGACGCAGGACTCTGCCAATAGTCACAGCTTTTCCATTTCCCATTGTGTAGTCTGCAGATAGCCCTGATGAGGACTGAGGGTTATACGGAGGGCGTCATGGTTCGTTTTACGTGTAACAGGATACCGAATGGGACTTTTCATGGTCTTTTGAAATTTCATCTGAAGCCCCAAAAGCTGAGAATAAAAGTTATAAGTGTCTCCAGATTTCTGAATAGGTTACTAGCACAAGACATACCCATGCAGAAACTGTGAAAAGACAGCAAAACTGCTACAGTGATTATCAACCTCCATCACATAACTCCAGCTGATGCAGGAGAAGGGGATTCCAGAGTCTTTGGGTGTAGTGGACAGTGTTGTGTACTTCCTTTTCTCTTCTTATGGGGGCCCTCAAGAAAACTGGGGCTCCAATGGTGCCCTGGGATTGCGATAGAGCAGTGGTTCTCAACCTTCCTAATGCCGCGACCCTTTAATACAGTTCCTCATGTTGTGGTGACCCCCAACCATAAAATTATTTTTGTTGCTACTTCATAACTGTAATTTTGCTACTGTTATGAATCGTAATATAAATATCTGATATGCATTTTCATTGTTACAAATTGAACATAATTAAAGCATATTGATTAATCACAAAACAATATATAATTATATATGTGTTTTCCGATGGTCTTAGGCGACCCCTGTGAAAGGGTCGTTCGACCCCCAAAGGGGTCGCGACCCACAGGTTGAGAACCGCTGCTATAGAGTAAGGTGAAAGAATTCATGGAGACACGGGTATGTGTTTTCTGGAATTTAGGAACAGAAATGGTGCTTGCTTCCTGCCTGATGAGTCTGGAATGTGAGAGGCTGGTCAGAACCACCTGTGAATCTTAAATGAATGAAGAGGGCAGCAGTGAGAGCTGTTGGCACAACCAGAATTTGTAATGGTGGGAATATGTGTCTTCCAGGAGTTAGAATGGAAGATAGCTGGCTTTGGACCAGGGGCGTTGCTTATGGGGTGAAGGCGCCCCAGCAGTAAGCTGCTATATGGTATACGTCTGGGCAGGAGCTGAAAGGTTTGCAGGAAACTTTTGGGAGAAGAGGGAAGGTGATTGACTTAGGAGGGGGGTGCGTTTTAGCAGGTGGTCCCCACAGTGAACCTCTGAAAAGCTCAGAAATGCATTCCTTTGGAGAGCCAGCATTTGGCTTCTTCTATATCAGTGGTTCTCAAACTTCCTAATGCCACGACCCCTTTTTTTTAATATATATATACTTTTTGATTTTAGAAAGGGAGAGGGAGAGAGAGAGAAACATCATCGATGAGAGAGAATCATGAATTGGCCGTCTCCTGCATGCTCCCCCGGTGGGGATCGAGCCTGTGACCCAGGCATGTGCCCTTGACTGGAATCGAACCTGGGCCCTTTGGTCTGCAGGCCAATACTCTATCCACCGAGCCAAACCCTGCCAGGACAATGCCGCGACCCTTTAATACAGTTCCTCATGTTGTGGTGACCCCCAACCATAAAATTATTTTTGTTGCTACTTCATAACTGTAATTTTGCTACTGTTATGAATCGTAATGTAAATATCTGATATGCAGGATGTATTTTCATTGTTACAAATTGAACATAATTAAAGCATAGTGATTAATCACAAAAACAATATGTAATTATATATGTGTTTTCCGATGGTCTTAGGCGACCCCTGTGAAAGGGTCGTTCGACCCCCAAAGGGGTCACGACCCACAGGTTGAGAACCCCCATAGGTTGAGAACCGCTGTTCTACATCAAGGTCTACTGTATTATAATGGCACCTAACATAAAAGACAAATTTGCTCCTCTTTCTCCAATCGCCATGCCCCTGGAGAACCTGAGGCAGCAGGTGAGGGGGAAGAGGATGAATTGCAGGGAAGAAGGACAGATAGTACTTCCTTTCTTTGCTGTAGGGCTGTAGTCACATGCCATAGGTTAGGGTGGGACTAGGTGATGGGGGACTCTGAATTGGGTAAGTGATTTAAGTTTTAAATAGGACTTCTTAGTGAGTTTTAATTCTTGAAAGTATCTTAAAAATCTATGAGATATGCCTGAGACATTACCCAGAAGTGATGAAGAGTGATTGACAGAACATGTTGGGACAGAGTAACTGGAGAAAAATAAAACTGTCTTCTGTTTGTACACCACCAAGCTTAGCTCATTAGATAAACTGATTAAATAAACAGTAATTTTAGGTAAATTCCAGGGAGGCCAAGCCCTAGGGACAGGTGGGCAACAGAACGTTGGTATTATGGACTCTTTGCTTTTCTGAAGTTTTTGATATTGCTGTTTAATTTTGTAAAAGGTTTTATTTTGAAATAAGGTTACAACTACAGAAAAGTTGCAAAAATAGCACAGGGTTCTTTTATACCCTTTCTCCCACTTCCCCTAATGTTAACATCTTATATAACCACAGTAGAATGATCAAAACCATAAAATTAACATTGATACAACACTATTAACTAATCTATAGACCTTATTCTAGGGTGGAAATCTTAACAAAGTATGTTTTCAATACAAGGTTGAATTGGCAAGATTCTAATTGAACATGGTGACTGGCTAGAGGCTTCTGGTATATCTTCTAAAAAATAAGGCAATATATTTTCAAAAGTTAAAATAAATTCTCAGTGTATTGGCAGAATCTAGGAGACCTTCCATTTACTGAAGAGCCAATGGAAATGAATTGAGAAACACAACGTGCTTGAAATAGAGCAAGGATTTTTGTTTAAGAATAATTTTCATATGCTTTTATCAGTCTTCTACTGTCCGTACCATGGTCTGAAATGCAGGGTGTGTTTTGCCCTTACCTGCACAGTGCTGGTAGTGCTGGAGGGGAGGGCTGGAGTACTCTTCTCCTCCCTGTTCCCATGGGTACCTCTCTTTCCTCACAACCTTAGAGCCTGTTCCTTCCAGAGATGAATGGCAGGAAGCACAAAGGGATTGGTGATGGTACATTTCATTTTGTACAAGTTCAAGCTAGACACTTTGCTTTTGTTCAGTGAGTAAGAGAACCAGCAATGGAGATAGAGCCATACTAGATGAACGTCTGCTTGATTCTGGGAATCCGGTCAAGAAACAGTCAACAACAACTTCCCCTTCAGTGGCAGATTTCAGAGTCGAATTATCCTACCACCTAAGTGATGAGAAAGAGAAAAGCAGTCGCTGACATCCAGGAAATAACCCTTCGTGTTGTTATAACTGGCCTGGAACTCACAACTAAGGCTTGATGTGGTTGGACATAACAAATTTCACGGAACATCATCCAACGTCAGACAAGGCCACTCCATGACCACAATGCTTCAAAGCCCAAAGAAGAGCCCTCGGTAATTATGTCTGAACACAGACAATACATGAACAGTGCCCAAGTCATAAAGCACCAAACAGCCTCTGCTAGTTCAAATGAGGAATGGCTGCTTTCTTGCCACTTTCACCTATAGCCTTGCTATAGTCTGCCCTCCCTAGAAACTATAGCCTTGCCCTCTCTAGAAATAAGACTTACTGAGATAAGCAACTATAAAATTGTCCCTGCTCTCTGTCAATGCTCAGTCTACCATACCACCCAACCAAAGCCCAAATATTATAATAAGTCCTTTTTAACAGTATCTTACTGAGATGCCCCTTCCTCTCCCATGGCATGTAGTCTCTCTCACTGCAACTCATAATAAATCCAACTTGTTGAACGTGTTACTAATGGTCTTTGGTTTGAAGGCATTGATGGTGGGCAGGGAGTGGGGCAATAAATATTTGGCAAATACTAATTAAAGATTAATCCCCCCTCCTAAGATAAGCAAGCAATAAAATGAAACAAAACATGAGTTCTAGGGGGGAAAATACTGCTGAAAACCAAAAAAGTACACCACCCCCAGTTATATGTTTCCATAACTTTCATTTTTGTACTGTTCACTACAGAATTCCAAGGAAACTGTTCTTTAGCAGGAGAATTAAAATCCTAATGGGAAGGTTTAAGGAGCCAAACCGATACTGTGGAAAACAGAAGGAGTAATATTGACAAGAAACTTTAGAGGCGTTCCTAGAATGCAGAGAAAGATAAGGAAAAAGCACATCGTAGACATAAAGTGTTTCAACCCAAGAAGTATTTGTGTTTGCCAAGAAACTAGAGCGATTGTAATAGAAACAGTGCTGGGTGCTGTAGATTGGCTTGCTCAAAATGCATTCCGCTAGCAGTATGCAAAGGCTGGGAAGCCAAAACCAGTCTCCCAGCATTGCTTGCTGCTTCGGATCTGATTTAGGTTCTGCCAAGAGGATACACTCAAGTAGACGGATTTAGAATTGAGTCACCCTGGCAAGTGGGAAGTTGTGGTGCGTCCAATTTGCTGGTGCTGATTATGGCAGAGACAACTCCAGAGGCAGTTTTCTACTGTAGAAGTCAGATTCTTGGTGGGGGCAGGGGCTGCAGACTTCTGGAGCCATCAGGTGTAACGGTGGCTCCCGATTCAATGCTTCCTGACTGGGACGGAGCAGCGGCCCCACTGGCAGCCCAGTTCTCAGATGTGCCTTTGGGATCAGTCAAGAACAGTGCTGTCCTGCCTGGCTGGCATGGCTCAGTGGTTGAGCGTCGACCTATGGACCAGGAGGTTGTGGTTCGATTCCCGGTCAGGGCATGTGCCCGGGTTGAGGGCTCAATCCCCAGTATGGGGCAAACAGGAGGCAGCCTGTCAATGGTTCTCTCTCATCATTGATGTTTCTCTCTCTCCCTTCCTTTCTGAAATCAATAAAAATATATTTAAAGAGAAAAAGAGGCTCCTAAATCGAACTGTAAAAAAAAAAAAGAACAGTGCTGTCCTATAGAAATGTAATGTGACACACATACTAGCATGTGATTTAAAAATTTCTAGTAATTGCAATGGAAGAAGTACAAAGAAATAGGTGACATTAATTTTAATAATATAGTTTATTTAACCCAACTAAAATATTATCAATATGGAACACTTTTGTGTATGTGTGTGTGTGTGTGTATGAAAGCATATCTCAGTTGAAACTAGCCACATTTTAAGTCCTCAGTAGTCTCATGTGTCTCCTGTATGGGAGAAAGCAGGTCTAAAGTCTGTTTTTCCAGTTCTCCTGGTGATTTAGTAAATTATTTAATACCTTCTAATAAATCTTTCTCTGCTTAAACTTGTGGATTGTGTTTTCTGCAATTGAATACTGGCTGATATACAGAAGCAATGACCAGATGAGAATAAACATGAAAAGGATTCATATTTACCAGCAAAATTCATGAAGAGAAAATCATACCCAGACACACTCTGACAATTTTTTGAATTGCAAAGATAAAGAAACTCAGAGGCATCCAGATAACCTCCTCCATCCCCTTGCAACTCTATTAAAGAATGATATACAGATTGGCCTCAGCCTTGTCATCTGCAAAGATAAATGGCAGAAGAAAATGGAATGATGGCTATGTATTTGGGGGATAAAAGGTATAGCTTGAGAATTTTATACTCGGTCAAGTAGTTTTCCAGGTGTAAATACAGTAGAATGACATTTAGATACGCAAGGGCTGGTGAAATACTATGCACAAAGCCTTCTTGAAAGAGTTATTTGCTGATATATAATTTTTCTTTTTTAAAAAAAGGTTTTAAATAGATTTTTAGAGAGAGAGGAAGGCAGAGGGGGAGAGAGAGAGAAACATCAATGTGATAGTGAAACATCAATAGGCTTCCCTTTGCACACCCCCTACTGGGGATTGAGCCCAACCAGATTAACTGGCAAGCTTTCAGAGCATGGGAAAATGCCCAACCCACTGAGCCACATTGGCCAAAGCATGTGTTTTTTCGTATCAACCTGTCCCTGTGTTGTTTCTGCTTCTTTTTGTTTCATATTTGTACTTTTTAAACTGGCTATTTATCTTTTTATCTCTTTAAGGATAATAGAATACGTTTATTTTTTTAAAAAATTAAAAGGTCTTCTTTTTATTTTAGTGTATTAGTAATAGTGATTGTGATAGTGGTTGTCTTTCTTAACAATAGTTTTCTTCTCGTGTTTTGGATTTTAGTTTTCAGGTCTTCTTGAATGGAAGATTTTATTTCTTTATTATTCTATTTTCTCCCCTCCTGTCAGTCTCCCCATTTCTAGCAGCGTTGGGGTTTGTCTCTGCCTGGTCCATGGAGTTCCTAGGTCTTGTATTGGCTGCTTGGTGCTCCCGCTCCATTGGTGCTCCTGTTCCACAGTGATGTTGGGATATCGCACATACAGCCGCTGAGCCCTTAAATGACTTGTGTGGGACCCAAAGGGAGAGGCTGAGGCATCCCTCCTAAGTGTGCAGCCACACTGAAGCCATGGTTGCAGGTAGCAATCGGTAGCAGACGTTATCAACCTCCTTTCTTGATCTGGAGAGCCTCACATTAGCCTGGGGTCTCCAGCCAGGAGCCCAGCCTCCTGTAGGGTATTCCTGTTCCTGTCGCTGGGGCCACAGTAGCCAGTATGCTCTGCAGTGGCCCTATTATTTGTTTACTGTAGGAGTTTGTTCTAATTCGTTGTCGAATTTATTCTCACTAGTTGGTGTCTGTGCCATGTGAGCTATCAATAGTATCAAGTCCTATTACCACACAGATGCTGAGTTTCTGGCAAACTCAGATTGCTTCTGACCCAGAGCCCAGTAGGCCTGGAGTTTCTATCCCACTTACTGCTTGGCATTTTTGTTCCAGTTCTGGGCAAATGTTCATTTTGGTTTTGAGCATGACTCCCTTCCCCCCACCCCCCGCCCCCGTATTTTACCTTTTATGCAAAAGAGCAGAGGAGAGGACCTCAAAATAAATACGTGCTTTGTCATTTTGACAAGAAGTTTCTTAAAGGTGTCATCCAGATGATCAAGACATACATTAAAATGAAACTTAGAGTATGCAAGAGTTAGTGGAGAGTGCTGAAATTAAATAAAGCCTAAATGACTAGTTGTAGATACTTAAAAAACTGAATGTTAACATTCTTCTGTTGGGGTCCAGCCCCAGCAGGTCCAGGGGTTCCCAAAGGTGTGGATGGAGTCGGCGAAGAAGGAAGGACACGGAGACAGCGTTCAGTTGATCAGCATAGCCAGGTTCTCTCTTTATTCTCCTGTTACATCTGTATTTATACCATTTGATCCTATAAGCATGCCTCTATAATCACATCATGGTATGTTTTGGGTCCTCCCTTGACCTTCTACAGTTCCTTGTTTCATGTCCATCTGACCTTTGCCAAAAAATCCCATCTCCATCTAGTTCTGTTGATTTTAATCCTATCCATTCTATTCCAAAGGTGTTATCTCCATTTCAAGGTCACTACTCTACTGTTCTGATAAGCTACAAGGAAGTAACTGAAGGAGATTATCCTAAGTAAAGTTATGTAGCTTAAGCGTGATTGTTCGTAGTTAAGGTGATTAACTACCCGCCTGGCACTTAGTTAAGGGGTTTTACTGATTTATTCCCTTCCTTAGTCCTGTTAATCCCTAACTCCAGGGAAAAATCCCCACCTGGGAAAACAACCTTTCTCGGGGAGGTGGTCCTGGTTAAAACACATAACGCTAAGAGGGGGAGCAAACATATGCCATATATGCCAGGTCCCTTGAAACATATGCTGTGCAGATGTTTCTTCCCTGCAGCGAATGTGTCAAGCAGCAAGTGTGGACCGGCTTCCAGCATTCTTATTTTTTTAAAATATATTTTTATTGATTTTAGAGAGGAAGGGAGAGGGAGAGAGAGATAGAAACATCAATAATGAGAAAGAATCTTTGATCCACTACCTCCTGCATGCCCCCCACTGGGGATCAAGCCCGCAACCTGGGCATGTGCCCTGACCAGGAATTGAACTATGACCTCCTGGTTCCTGGTCGACGCTAAACCACTAAGCCACACCAGCCAGGCTAAGTATTAACATTCTTTAAAGTGAATATATATTATTTAAAATATATTTGCTAACAATGTAGTATTATTATAATGTGATATAATAAACACTAGAACATGGAGGTAGATGAAGGGAAATCAATGCTATATAATTAATACACCCACATTAAACAAAACCTCTCATACACTTTTAGAAATGGGAGAAAAAGAGGAAGAAACAATTTATTTAAAAAATTTCTGGTTTAAAGTGAAAATTAAAAATCACAATTACAGATTATGTAGAACATACAGATAATGAAAACACTCTAAGGGATGAGACCAAAGTTGTATTTAGAAGCATATTGGTATTCTCAAGGGAATTCATTATTCAACAAGCAAGCATTCAACCTAACAACTGAACTACCTGAAGGAAAGCAATATTAAATAAAAGTTAACAGCAGTCTTTGACAGAAACATTATAGAATCGACAGAGTAACTTAAGAGCCGATTCACTGAAAAACCAATATCTTTGTTAGAATGCATACATGCATATATCAAACCATCATGATATATTTTAAATGTCTTACAATTTTATTTATCAAATATCCTATATAACAAAAGCCTAATATGCAAATCGACCGAACGGCAGAACACCAAGAACAACCGGTTGCTATGACACCCACCCACCACCAGGGGGCAGATGCTCAATGCAGGAGCTTCCCGCTGGTGGTCAGTGCACTCCCACAGGGGGAGCACCGCTCAGCCAGAAGCTGGGCTCATGGCTGGCGAGTGCAGTGGCAGTGGCGGGAGCCTCTCCTGCCTCCACTGCAGGCAGGTGGTAAGGAGCAAGGGGTCCCAGACTGTGAGAGCCCTGGACTGTGAGAGGGGGCAGGCTGGGTTGAGGGACCCCCCGACAAGTGCACGAATTTCATACACTGGGCCTCTAGTACCTCAATAAAGCTGAAAAAATATTGCTCCATTTAAAAAAACTGATAGAGGAATAAGTGAAGAAACATTGGCAAAAATGTTGGTTACTGTTGAAGCTGGGTAATAGTTATGGGGAGGTTCATCACACCATTCTCTCTCCCTTTTTTGTGTGCTTTAAAACATTAATAATTAAAACATTAATAATAAATTTTTCCCACTGAAAAATTTATAAGAGAATGTTATGTCTGGCTCTATGCAAATACATTTGGAAATCTCCCTAATGAAGTGGATGGTTTTCTGAGAAAACACATTACTAAAACTGACGTAAGAAGTGTAAAATGTGAGTAGAACAACAACTCTGGAAAAAATTATAAGAGAATTACCTCCAAAGAGACTAGGATATGATTCGTATGTTTTGTAAAATGTGGAGATAACGATACTATCAAAATTATTTTATAAAATTAGCACAATCTTTCCACTAGGACTGGATGTACGAACAACAAGAATATCAAAGTAGAGGGCAGTTTTATGTGCAAATATATAAGGGGAATGTCTAAGTGAATTAAAGAAATCAAACTCAGTACTTAATCTCCACTTAACTAAGTCATTGGATTAAGAAAGATTCCTCATTTCCTGTGTAAAAGGCACTGTTTGATGTCCACAGAAGGATGAATGCTCATGACCAATTTGCTCCGTGTGTTCTTGCAGTTTTATTCTGACAATAACAGGTTTCCAAACCAGTTTCTAAACCAGTTATGTAATCTAATTAAATATTTATGTACACTGATAAAATATGAGTAATGAAAAGAATTAGTCCTTTGCAAGTTAAATGGACAGTGTTGGAAGAACTCAGTACAAGTGAGTCACTAAACAAAGAAGATGAGACAACTACAGAATTTGGGGAAAAATTCACAAAAGGTCTAGAAAAGTTCTGCAAGCATATTACTTTATGAACAACTTACAATTTCTTCTTTAAAGAAACTAAATGGAAAATAGCAATGCATTATGGATTTGATTTAGGTAAAAAAGACGGTACAGAATTCTATGAGTAAACTGATACTCTAAAAGAAAAGGCATCACTATGTAGTAGGTAAGGAAACTTTAGCTAGTTAAGACAACATTAGTTGTTGTAATAGACAAACTCCCAAACCTCAATGGCTAATACATTAAACAAAAATTAAATTTTACTCAAACCAGTTTAATAATAAAGGACAATTATTGGCACATGTAGGGAAGATATGAAAAATGTTTAACAACCTGTGTAGCATGGGTATTAACCAGTTAGAATAGACACCTGAAAATATGAATGGATGCAAGCAATGTACAACCAGGATGGCTATTCCAGTGTGTACAAATGGGCTCCTGTCATTGAAAATCCTGAAGCAGGCTTCCTTCAGGAGGCTTGATCTGGTGGCTCAACAATATTCCAGAGAGAGAGAGAGAGAGAGAGAGAGAGAGAGAGAGAGAGAGAGAGAAACATCCATGTGAGAGAAAAATGGATTGGCTGCCTCCCGTATGTGCCCCGACTGGTGATCGAACCCACAACCTTTTAGTGTATGGAATGATACTCCAACCAACTGAGCCACCTGGCCAGAGCAAGATACCAGGGAAATTTAACAAAATATGTAGTGTTGACCAGAAACACTTGGACTGTCACACTGGAGTTAAAAAATGCATAATATTCTACTTTTCCCACTGGAGACTCTATACCCATGTTGCTATAGGCAACCTAGGTGAAGACTTGGAGAACAGAAAAGCTGTCACTCCCTGATCAGGATGTCAGTGGCAACCTTTAAAATACACCTCTGTGCCGCCACCCTGCTTTGAGGAACCTGCAATGTCAGTGTGAATAGTGAGGCCATCTGGTGGCCACTTAGAAAAGTTTCTGATTTCTGACACCTAGCATTGTCCATCTTTCCCTACACTGCACCCCCTCACGCTGAAGCATGGCCTTGAAAATGAAGCTGCTATACAGTGGTGAGGACCTTTGGTATTTCCTGAAATAAATCTTCTGGAATGAGTCCAAGCTTCAACTGCCAAATCTGAATTCCTTCGTATGTGGGCTGGTTAGTGTTGTAGAAGGAGCTCACGCTGTGTGAGCGTTAGAACGCTGCACTGTGGTATTAACAGCCTGTGCTTGTCTAGCTCTATGGCTAGTGTGCATGCACCCGCCCTGCCAGTCACCTGTTCACAGGTAGGCTCGGCTATTCATCACCTTGCTGAAATGGAAAGTTGTAAAACACAAAGATTCTGCTGGAAACATAATAAGGGGGCGCTGTAACAGCAGCAGGGCCAGATTGGAAGGACATTAAAAAGAGAAAAACATCTTTCTGGACTCTTCCTCACTCAGTCATCTGTGGATTATTTACATAGTCAGTTCCCAGAACATATAAACCCCTGTGTGGGTGAAAGAAAAATATTATTAAAATGTAAAGAACAAGGTAAATCGTATTTTTCTAAGGATCTCTCTTTCCCCAGGCAAAGCCCTAGACAGAGATGACAATCTACTAGATTTATGGCTTACCTTGTGAAAAGCAAATTTATCTTTGCTTAGCAATGATTTGCAAATACCTGGGACATCTCTTTGACCATTTTGTCTCTCTATGCTGTGAACTCACACCTTCTACTCGACTCTTCATTCCCATTAGCTTTATATGAATGGAATCTTTTTTCAACCATTCTTAAGCACGTAAGGTAGAATTTTCCTTTCCACTTCTCAAGTTTTCTTATTTTCTGTTTCTATTTTCTTCTCCTCTAAATCAAAATGTAAAATTTCTTTATAGACTAGAGAAATAAAAAACCCCCCCCAAAACAAAAAGCGTATTTTGAACAAAAAGTGTTTTCCCTCCTTTCAGTCCCTTAAGCTTTCTTGGACTATCTTTTGGGGATGGAATACCACATACTGGCTTGAATAACTGTGAGTTATGAAACAGATGCAGATCTGTTCTTTGGCTACTTTGAGCTTGTGCAGGGAGATCAAAGGAACCCAAAGGAAAAACAAAGACCAAAGAGAATTGCAATGCTCAGGAATCTGCCTGAAAAACATGATGCAAACTTTGGAATGCGGCACTGCAATATTAACTGCCTGTGCTTGTCTGTCAATTTCCAGTTTCTAAAGTGCTTTTATGCCCATTAGCTCAGAACCACCCTAAAGAGAAGGTCAGGACAAGCATTTTTTGTTTTTTGGTTTCAAAGAAGAGCACGGACTTGGAAAGACTGTGGGTAACACGTGGCAACCCACCCTATGCGAATGATAACTGGTATCTGAAGCTGGGTCAGCGGACCCCAAATCTTAGCTTCTTTCCGCTTTACCACAAATTCCACTGGCTTCAGTTAACCCTGGAAAGGGTCACACATCTTCAGCTAGTAGGACTCAAGGCTTTTTTTTTTTTTTTAAGTATATATAATTAATGATTTCAGAGAGGGAGAGAGAGGAAGAGAGAGATAGAAACATCAATGATGAGAGAGAAACATCAATCGGCTGCCTCCTGCATACTCCACACTGGGGATGGTGCCTGCAACCCAGACATAGGCCTCCTGGTTCATAGGTCGCTGCTCAACCACTGAGCCGTGCAGACGCAGGCCGGGTGGACTCAAGGCTTGTGATCTTGCATTCCTGGGTCCCCTCCAGCCCCACACCCTCCATCTGCATGCTGCAAATGCTTTTCCATGGAAGAACTCCAGATGGGGAAATATTTTGGAACTAGTCTGAGTAAATACCAAATCCTATTTGTAATTTCTGCTTAGGCTGTGATGTTTAAAGGTTTGACAATTTGACACAAAGGGTGATAATTGTGAGTGTAGTTGTCATCTCTTCTTGGGGCAAAGGGGAAGGGATGGAAAGTCAAAGGGAGTTAGAATTATCCAGTGCCAGCTGAGCCCAGCTGCAGGGCCTAAGAGGAGAGCTCTGAATCGGATTTCAGTGGTTCCACCTCAAATGGGATTTTCTCATGGGTCTGGCAAGAGCCATGCTGGATTTATAGTGAAATTAAGCTGTGGACTCTGGGGGAACAGCACAGGCGATTACAAATGACAGCTGCTTGTCTCCATAGCCACATCTGGCCAAGAGGCCCAATCCAGGGCCTCTGTAATGCAAGGAATGGGGATATACTGGCATCCGGTTTTGAGCCCCTGGGGAAAGTTGTTTTAGAGCAGAGAGGCCACCAGGAGGTTTGCTCTATTTCTTTTTCTCTTTTTTATTGAATTTATTGGGGTGACATGGTTAATAAAATTACATAGGTTTCAGGGGTACAGTTTATAATACATCATCTGTATATTATATTGTGCGTTCACTACCCCAAGTCAAGTTTCCTTTTATCACCATTTCTCCCCTCTTACCCTCTCCTACCTCCCGACACCCCTCCTGCCCCCTGGTAATCACCACACTGTTGTCTGCCTATGAGACTTTTTTTTTCTAGCCTGTGATCTTGAATCAGGCATACAGCTTCTCTAAGCTTATAGGAGAGTAATTAGAGAGTAATCTACAGTAGTGTAATAAACCCTGTCTCTCAGGGTTTTTTCTTTTTGGTATGTGTGTGTGTGAAAGGCATTTTGTAAATTATAAAGTGTTCTAGAAATGCAGTTTGTTATTATTTTCATTATTTACAGGTCTAAGTTTCCTGCAGGAAAAGGGAATAGAGAAGCATAAGAAATAAGTGGGAGTACTGAAGGGAAGAAAAAGGAACAGCGATAACACACTTAAAATCAATTTTTGAGTGTTTATAGGCACCTGGAACCATGCTAAGAGCTATAAAAATAATGTCACTGAGGTATAATTGTTTATCCTAGGCTGTTGCGTGAACTGGCACAAAGCTGATAGAGAATGGGGTAGAGCTGAGAGAGCGGGAGGAGCAAGAAGTTAACATCCACGCAGTGCCTATTCCATGCAAGTCACTGGTGGAAATGCCATTATCTCCTTGAGCCTTCACATGAAGTGTGCACCGACCTGACATTAGCGAGGAGGAAACCAAGACTTGGGGACACTGAGTAATTTGTTCAAGGCCATGTGGCTAGAAAGTGACAGAGCTGTGCCTCCAGAGCACACCCTCAGATGCAGACAATTGAGCCAGTAAATAAAGTATAAACCAGGTGATGTACAGGATGTGTCATCAAAAAGGTAGCCCTGACAGCCAGGGTGACCAAGGCATCCCCATTTTCCCATGGCTTCCTCCATGTTAGCACTGAAAGTCCCGTGTGCCAGTCCTTCCGTCTGGGGCCTCCTCAGTTCCATGCAAACTGGGACCATTGGTCATCCCACTAGCCAGGAGCTAGGTTCTGGCTTACTTGCTACCAATTGGGTCATGCTGTTCTCTTGGTAAATATAAGCAATTTCATGAGTATCCATATCAGATGAGGACTTTTCATGAATGTGGTGTAATAAACCAAAACCAAGACCACTCCATAATTATGCCTGAGCCGAGATAGACACCATGCAAACCCCCGAAGTGACCTAACCCCCCCCTCTTCTGGCTAATAGGAGCGCTGCTTCTTCCATGACACCTTTAGCCCTGCCTCTTTCTTCCCGCCTATCAGATAAAAATTAAGATAATTAGTAAATTTCCCTACTTTCTGACAGCTCCAATTCACTTCCTTGAGCTCTCTCCCAAATCAACTAATGCAGGCCCAACTCCTTGAACAAGCCCTTCCTGACACCCAGTTTCATAGGCACTTCATGGATCCTCATGGTGTGAGGCATCCCCATAGCACGAAGCAACCCTACCGCTATTTGATCTCAGGTGTGTTCCCGGACAGTCATTGACCAGAGGACATTGGTGAGACTTACACCCTTCACATGTGGTACTGTAATTCTCTCTCTCTGGGCCATCTCTGAAGCTAGACCAGATGCTTCTTCAAAGCAGAATTGCTTACTAAAAATGATAAGTAGCATTTATTGAGGACTTCCTCTTGCCAGGCACCATGCAAGGCTCTCCCCGTGGACTGACTCATGTAAAGCTTACCTGTACTGTCTGAAGCAGGTGCTGTAATTCTCATTTTACAGGTGCCAAAGAGGAGGCTGAATGAAACTGTGGAGATTGCCCAAGTTCATACGTGACAGAGCCACGATTCAGAACCAAATGAGTTTGTCTCTAGAGCCCTGCTGGCACCTACAGAACCTTCAGTATTTGGGAGAATAAATCAATACCCAACTTGGGTTCAAATGGGTCTGAGGAGGTCTTAGAATAATGAGAATACTAAGGTCTCCTGCCCCGAGCCACACACTGTTTTGAACACTTTATATGTATTAACTTACTTGATCCTTGCTACAACTCCATCCAATTAATACCATTATTACCTCGATTTTACAGATAAGGAAACAGAGGCTGAAAGAAGTATATAAAACATTTATATAGAGCCCAGCCGGCATGGCTCAGTGGTTGAGTGTCGACCTATGAACCAGGAGGTCATGGTTCAATTTCCGGTCAGGGCACATGCCTGGGTTGCAGGCTCACTTGTTTCTATCTCCCTCTCCCTTGCTCTCTGAAATCAGTTAAAATATATATGTAATAAAAGCTTAAATTTTTTATAAAGGGGGAGCCTACTGTGCAAACATTTTACTTCTTATTTTTAACCCTCACCCGAGGGCATACTTAGAGAGAGGAAGGGAAAGAGAGAGAGAGAATCATTTTTGCCTAGCTACTTTCTTATAATGAAGAGACGCCGTGCCCTGTGGATATTTTTCAATAGCGTTTTGCTAGGAGGGCTGGCAGTAAGGCTGCCTGCAGTCCAGCCATCCTCCTCTGCCAGGACCTGGGAAGATAAAATAGGTGAGAGAAGATGTTCCAAACTCTCAGTCAAAACTGGCAAGACTGGGAATCTGGATGGCTTTAAAAGGTTTTTGTGGAGAGAATGAGAGATGGGATGGATAAGTCAGACAGAAAAAGTTGCTAAATAGACCAGTGAACTAGAGAGAGAGAGAGAGATTATGAAACTGCAGGAAAAAATAGAGGGGAAAATTAGAGATTAAAGGAAGAAAGAATATGCCATAGCCGGTTTGGCTCAGTGGATAGAGTGTTGACCTGTGGACTGAGGGTCCTGGGTTTGATTCCAGTCAAGGGCACATGCCAGGTTGCAGGCTTGATCCCCAGTGCGGGGGCGTGCAGGAGGCAGCCATTCAATGATTCTCTGTCATCATTGATGTTCCTACCTCTCTCACCCTCTCCCTTTCTCGCTGAAATCAATAAAAGTATATTTAAAAAAAAGAAAAAAAAAGAAGAAAGAATATGGCCCGGACAGCATGGTTCAGTGGTTGAGTGTCGACCTATGACCAGGAGGTCATGGTTCGGTTCCAGGTCGGGGCACATGCCTGGCTTGAGGCTCAATCCTTGGTGTGGGGCATGCAGGAGGCAGGCGATGGGTGTTTCTCTCTCATCATTGGTGTTTCTGTCTCTCTCTCCCTTGTCCTTCCTCTCTCTGAAATCAATAAAAAATAAAAAAAAAACCTCAAAAGTAAAAGAAGAACGAATAAAACACTAGCACTAACAAATTGCCAGAGAGGCCTGGTACATTAAAAAATGGGAGGAGAAATAGAAAAGGAATAATCAGACAAGGAGAAGTCAGTAAACAAGATAGACAGTAACACAAGGAAATAATATTCCCATCTTGTATAGGCTTTTAACCAAGAAGTATAAAGTTTTACTGCATTAGGGTTAAAGTACACCCACTTCTGGGAGGTGGTATGGACAGGGTGAGGTAGTTGTTGTTTGGACACGACTCACAAAGTAATTACAAGGCCTAACAATGCTGTTCCCAAGACTGAATCATTAATCACCATTTCCAATGATGTTGAAACCGTAATGAGAAAACCCATACCAATGCTTTCCAGATCAATTTCAAGCTGTTATAAGAGGTACGGGGAGAAATCGATGGCATATTATTTTCCTGATTCTGAGTCGACATTTCAAACAGCACAGCGTGAAAATATAAAGACAGTGCCCTTTTAAAGGTCAATAGTGATTTCCATTACAATCCTTGATTTATCATTCAGCCAGGAAGATTTATTCCAGGCTGGGATGTAACATACAAGTTTGCTCTACAAGGGGAAAAACAAAGCCGAAGAAAAATTTCTTAGTAGTTTTTAGGGCCTTCCCCTACCACTCCCGTTACTTTCTGTCCTTTAAGCTAAAAAGGCAGGCACCTGAAAAGGCCAAATTTTCAAACATTTATATTTGAGTTTTTCTCTCAGTTTTTGCCAAGCAAAAAGATGATCTTTAACCCCTCCACAGAAGCTCTCTCTGCTCCTGGTAGCCGGAGAGATCTGGCAAAAATACTTTTTAAAGCTTCTTCTATTGGAAAGTATTGAAGAAGTTTCTTAAAGAAGTATTCTTGAACAATGTTCAGGATCCCTTCTTTGCTTTCCACCTGCTTTCCTCTATCTGGCCAGAGAGTATGGCTTCTGGAGAATCCCCAAGGCCCGTTAGCCATCCAGGAAGAGAATGATCTCAAAACAAGTTTTTTCCTTCACTGGCAGCTCAGTGGCTGGGAGTGGTTGGGGCAAACCAGAGCAAACTGGCTGGGAGGCTTGTAGAGTAAGCCACGTGGCCAAAACCGGATGGACCAAACGGGGATAGGAAGTATTATTTTGTAGTTTTTTTTTTCCCTTATTGTGTGACTGGCCAGTAGTAGTATTGTAAGTCCCTAAACTGATGGAAAATGACTCAATGAATTAAGTTGCCTGGGCCTCTGGTTATTTTGTTGACTTGAGAGGGATGCTATCTGCTATATCTTCTAATCACTAACTTTGACCTGGTGGGCTTCACATATGTGGCCAAATTCAGAATCTCTGTGGAATAAATCCAAAAATAGATGTATTTGAAATCAAGGTTGGTTGTGGGAGAGGGAATACTTCTCCACTCCTGTGGTTTTCCTCCAAAGGAGAGGCTGGGCACCCTTAGTTTATTGGCCTCTCTGTTTCCTCCCTCACTCTCCCTATGGGAGGTAGAGAGGTGCCTCTCAGCAGTGGGTATGGGGCCCAAACCCTGTTTCCCTTGCTCTTGGGGAGGAATGCTCCACAGGGAACCTGTGTTCTCCTCTGCTGTTCTCTGCCATAGTTTTTCTTTTTTGTTTTCTCTTTTCCCTGTGAGTACCTCCATCTGGGAGAAAGCTGCCCCTGAGTTCCTGCCATGATGCCAGAAAAATATGTCCCCCACAGCCTCCCCCTGGTGCTGGAGCTCAGAGGAAGTAGGACCTTGTAAGTTCAGTTTGTGGTGCCAGACTTTTAAGGGGAACAGCTGGGTCTCCAGCAGCCTCTGTGTCACTGAGCTCCAATCAGCACTGGTTTTTATGGCCCGCAGTTACGGGGACTTCTTTTCCCAGCTCTGGGAGCCTGGGCTGGGGGTCTGGTGTGGGGCTGGGACCCCTTGCTCCTCCAGGCTGCCTCTGCAGAGACGATCTCCCTCCCGATTAAAAAAGTGGCACATGTGGGTGCTGGTCCAGCCCGTTGCACGTGTCTGCACCTCCTACCAGTCTCAGTGTGCTTTCTTCTTTACTTCTCTAGTTGTAGGACTTCCATTCAACCAGCTTTCCAGCGGTTCTGGGTGATGGTTGTTCTGTATTTTAGTTGTAATTTTGATGTGGTTGTGGGAGGCAGTGAGTACAGGCCTTTCCCTATGCCATCATCTTGGTTCTCTCCATATACCATAATTTTTAAAAATATATTTTTATTGATTTCAGAGAGGAAGGGAGAGGGTGAGAGAGATAGAAACATCAATGATGAGAGAGAATCATTGATCGGCTGCCTCCTGCACACTCCACACTGGGGATCGAGCCTGCAACCTGGGTATGTGCCCTTGGCCAGAATCAAACCTGGGACCTTTTAGTCTGCAGGCTGACGCTCTATCCAGTGAGCCAAACCAACCAGGGCTATACCATAATTTTTTAAGAGAAGCTCCCACAACCCCAAGCAAAGACTGCCCAGAAATTAGGGGTTAACTTTATATGATTCTGAGGTCATTTCCCAAGTTCTTTGATTTTAGCTTATAATAAAAGTAAAATTTTGATTCTCTAACTGCCAACTCTTTTTTTTTCAATTCTCAACTGGTTCAGAAAGAGGAAAAGAGTGCTATTTATTGGGCCCCCTTGAGGCCCCAACAAGGCTGACATTCTTACTTGACTTAACCATTGTGAAAATTTAATACAAGTAGCTGATGGAAGGCAGAAATTCTATAAGATGGTTTGTTCCACATGCTGGGCTTCACTCATTTCCAGAACACATGTTTTTGAACATCTACTATATGTCAGGAGCTGTGCCTCAGTAATGAGCAAGACAGACAAAATCCCTGCCACCAAGAACTTCTAGTGGGAAAAAAAAATAACAACAACAAGAGGGAATTGTTATAGATTGTGATTATTCCTAGGATGAGAAAAAAATACAGGGCAAGAAAGAATAAGAGAGAATTTAGATAGACGGATTTTGTGAAAAGGCGCGCTCACCTTGAATGTTCTACCATTAATTAAAGTTGCTCATGAAACTTGAATGGAGACAAATTCAGTAAAGTTGATATACGGTATTACAATTTTTGATCTCCCCATAATTTACTGGCCTTATTACATACCATCATGCATTCATTTATTTGGTCAATGCATGTTTTATGCTAGGAAGGCAGAACCAGACATTCTTGCTGCCCCAAGGAGTAAGCTGCCTACTTGAGAGAGCCAGTGACATAAACAAATAATTATACTATGGTGAGATAAGCTGTGGGAAGATCATGAAAACAGAGTAGGGAGTGATGTGGAAATTGGGGAATTTAAAGCTGAGTGGGTAGAGCATCTGCAGAGGCACCAAAGCAATGGAAAGCCTGGCTCATATTTTCACTTCAGCAGGAGTGAAGTGAGCTAAGGAGCAAGTGGGGTGAATGTACCAAGATTCTGGAAAAGTCAGAGCATTTTCAGCATACCTCAGGTCCCCAGGGCCTCACCTTTTGCTCTGAAACTGTCCTTAAATTTTAGCTTAATTATCCTTCTCATTTTAGGTATGTGCATATGTATGTATTTTATAAATTCATATGATTCCTTTTTTATTTTTAAGAGATAATGAACAATAAAAATGGTATTTGGATATTTATCTAACTTTCATTATATCCATTTTCAAGGCAGACAAACCGGACCTCAGGCAGTTGAAGGGATTTGGCCAAGTCATTGGTTTGTAAGGAGCAGATCCAGGTTAGAATGACCATGAACATAAAATGGATTCTATTAGTATTGATTTAGAGTTTATGGGAAGTCAGGGTTAAGATAGCTTTAAAAAGTATCGATCCCATAAAGTACACTTGCCTGTTTTGTGGAAAATTTCTGCTTAATCTCCAGAAAAGTCTACAAAATCCCACAAGAATTTAATGGTACATGTGGATCTATCCATGCCCCCTAATGAAATTATAATTTTTTTTGGAAGAAGGGGAAGCTATCCACTTAATTCTCAGCTGAAACATGACAGACAAACTTTAAGAGTGAAAGGGAGTGAGATTTAAAAACGAGGAAGAAAGACAGTTTAGTTTTTATTTGGTTTTTGGTCTGAGTGCAATTAAGCTCTTGTCAGATACAGTAGAAGATATTTTCTAAATATCAAAAGCAGCGTTTAGTGAGTTGGCCTTGGTATCTATCTAAGAGGATAATTAGAGTAAAGGAGGGGCTTAAAAGTGACCTGTGCACTATCTCCACTAATTATTTTTAATAAGGAGTGATTCGCGATGCAGTGGGCTATTTTTTCCCTTCCCTTTGCGTGTCCAAAGCAAAAGCAATGCTTTATGTGTGCTGAGGCGTCTCAAAGCCAGGCTGCACCTTCCTTAGCAGGTCTGCTGGTTTGATGTGAGTTCAAAGGAAACCTCCAATCCCAAAGACTTTTACACTTCTTTCTGCAAAGTAAATTAGATGCAAAAAGCCGATATAGACCTCTCCATGCCTCTGCTTGTGAGCGATATAACCAAGTTGTTTCTCTCCAAAGTGTTCTTTGGAAATGCATGTCTTTTTTTTTAAAATCCTCACCCAAGGATATTTTTCCATGGGTGTTTAGAGAAAGTGTAAGAGAGAGGGAAAGACAGAGAGAAATATCGATGTGAGAGAAACACATCGATTGGTTGCCTCCTGCATGTGCCCTGACCAGGGCCTGGGCGGGGGAGGAGCCTGCAACTGAGGTACCTATCCTTGACAGGAATCTAATCTGGGACACTTCCGTCCGCAGGCAGACGCTCTATCCACTGAGCCAAACCGGCTAGGGCTGGAAATGCATGTCTTTTACTGTGCATAGCATATGTTTATATGGTATTCTAAATGTGATCCAGTCTTAGAAAGATGGACCAAGAGTATGGGGGCTGCTGTTAACAGTGGCTCTGCTCACCTTTCCTGTGGCTGGCCCGGGGCGGGGCACGGTGGGATGATGAATGCATGAATGCTATGTAATGATTTATTCTCCACACTGAAGTTTTCTGCAGCACACATGTAAGCATGACACCCCCTCTCCGCTGAGCGAATAAAGAAAACACCCTTCATTTGACCTCTGTTTCCAGAGCTTCAGTTTTATCTATAAGTGATTTGAACCAGGTGGCCTATGCCATCCCCTCTGAAAGTCTGTTTTCATGATTAAGGGGAAAGAGAAATAATAGGCTGAATAATAAATGACAAGTACAACTGACATTTGTACAGTTCACCAAGTTTGCAAGTCACTTTTATATAAGTTTTTATTATATTTTAGCAATTCTGTAAATAGGGGTCATTATCTCAATGTACAGATAAGGAAACTGAGGTTCAGAAAAGCCAAGTGAGGTTAGCTACTCAGGAGGTTAGCAAACGGCAGAATTGAGATTCATCTTTCCAACACCTCACTGGATGGCATTTAGGGTTCTCTGAAATGTATTCACATTTGCATTATTATGTCTCTGCTCATTCCCTTTTGCCTGAATGTTCTCGCCATCAAAATGTCTCCTTCCAGATTCTGTCAGTCACTTTTCGGTGCTCCTAGAGCATGTGCTACAAACGTGCCACATCACAGTATTTGTCCCCATATGACTGTCTCCTTTTCCCCCTCCATTGGAAAGTCCTTTAAGACAGAAGGTAGTTTTTATTTCTCTTTATATTCCTAGTTCCTATCACATCATCCGATACATAGTAGGTTCTCAAAAAATTTCAACCAATAAATGAGTATAAGTGATGCACATTGACCATCATCCTGGCTTGGAAAAGAGATGGATTTGAAGCAGTATACAAATATTGGAGACTCAATCTGTTTTACAGTGGTCCACATGAATCATTGTTTTATATCTATACTAATAAAAGCATAATATGCTAATTAGACCAAATGACCTTCCGGACGTCATTCCAGACATCCTTCCGGACAAAGCTGCGGTGGCGGAGGCCAAGGCAGAGGCGGTTAGGGGCGATCAGGCAGGCAGTGGAGCAGTTAGGGGCAATTAGTCCAGCAGGGGAGCAGTTAGGGGGCAATCAGGCAGGCAGGTAGAGAGGTTAGGGGGTGATCAGGCAGGTAGGCAGAGGTGGTTAGGGGTGATCAGGCAGGCAGGGGAGCAGTTAGGGGTGATCAGGCAGGCAGGCAGAGTGGTTAGGGGTGATCAGGCAGGCAGGCAGAGAGGTTAGGGGGTGATCAGGCAGGCAGGCAGAGGTGGTTAGGGGTGATCAGGCAGGCAGGGGAGCAGTTAGGGGTGATCAGGCAGGCGAGCGGTTAGGAGCCAGTGATCCTGGATTTGCAAGAGGGATCCCGGATTGGAGAGGGTGCAGGCCGGGCTGAGGGACCCCCTCCCCCCCACCAGTGCACGAATTTTGTCGCACGGGGCCTCTATTATATATATATCCTCTATCTTTGGAATTTGTATAACACTTATTGAAAATTACAACATACCTTCTTAGAAAATTTTTCTGGTCAACATTTTCAACATGGCATTTGGAAACAAAATTACAGTTGAAGGGCTAAATTTGATGAATATCATTCAATTCCAGATATCACAAAAAGAGACCAATACAAAGTGATTTTTTGTGAGTGATATGTTCAATAGAGACCTTATTTCCGTAAGGCTTGTTTTTATTTCTTCCTTATCCTGGGCTTATGGGTCATTTATTTTATCAGGCAGGCGAGCGGTTAGGAGCCAGTGATCCTGGATTTGCAAGAGGGATCCCGGATTGGAGAGGGTGCAGGCCGGGCTGAGGGACCCCATCCCCCCCACCAGTGCACGAATTTTGTTGCACTGGGCCTCTAGTATATATATATCCTCTATCTTTGGAATTTGTATAACACTTATTGAAAATTACAACATACCTTCTTAGAAAATTTTTCTGGTCAACATTTTCAACATGGCATTTGGAAACAAAATTACAGTTGAAGGGCTAAATTTGATGAATATCATTCAATTCCAGATATATCACAAAAAGAGACCAATACAAAGTGATTTTTTGTGAGTGATATGTTCAATAGAGACCTTATTTCCATAAGGCTTGTTTTTATTTCTTCCTTATCCTGGGCTTATGGGTCATTTATTTTATCCCCTAAAGGTTCAATCTGATGCTTGTTTTAGACTACTTTGATGGGATTGTAAATGTCATGGCTCTGCATAGGAGGAGATGATTCAAGGTTAATGAGAACCTAGTCCACACTGAGTGTAAATCTGGCCCTTTGGATTGACAGCCATGGGTGACAGACACGGAAGATTCCAGTGCACACACAGTGGATGAGGTTTGACCTTTACCTGGGAAGGAAATGAGCGGACTCATTCTGATCCAGGTGGGGCTCTGCTGGGTTTAAAGTTTCAGAAAGATCAGTTTGAGAGCTAAAAGGGCCTTTGAGGGGGTCTCTCATGAATATATGTATTTATATGTATATATGTGTGTATATGTAGGTATAGGCACTTGAATGTGTACATAAGTATGTGTATGCATGTGTGCATACATGCATGTGTGTGTGCGTGTGTGCATGTGTGTGTGTGTGGTGAATATATGTATTTATATGTGTATATGTACGTATAGGCACTTGAATGTGTGTGCATGTGTGTGCACGTGTGTGCATGTGTGTGTGTGTGTATGTGGGTGTAGCCATCCCTAGCCCCTTCTGTTTTTAAGGTAGTGGCTTTGCAGAAACATACCTGTTATGGAATAAATGTTTGTGTCCTCCTCCATCCCTAAATTCATATGTTGAAGGCCTAACTCCAATGTGATGGTATGAAGAGGTGGGGTCTTTGGTAGGTAATTAGATTTAGATGAAGTCAAGGGGGTGGAGCCCTTATGGTGGGACTAGTGCCACTAGAAGAAGAGGAAGAGACTGGAGCACTTTCTCTTTCTCATTGAAAAAAAGTGAGGCTACAACAAGAAAGTGGACATCTGCAAACTAGGAAGCAGACTCTCACCAGATAGACACCGAATCAGAGGGCACCTTAATCTTGGACTTACCAGCTTCAAGAGCCATGAGAAGTAAATGTCTGTTGCTTAACTCACCAGTCTATGACATTTTGCTTTAGCAGCTTGAGCTAAGACAATACTCAAGGGGTTTGTGAAGCCCATGGAAATGGGCAAATATAGGGTGCATCTGTATAACATTCACTATCTTCTCAGAAAAGTTCCCTGAGTGGCTCATTTCTCCCTAAGTCTTCATTTTCTGTTGAGGACAAGGAAGGGGTTTTCTCTGGTTGGAGGGTCTCAGTGTACTCTTCAAGAGCCTCCTTATTGGAATCTACCTGCCACAGAGGCAGGGCCAGCTTCATTGGTGTGCAACCTATGCTGTTGCACAGGGCCCTGTGCTCAGAAGGGCCCTGTACTTGGTTTAAAGTTCTGCCATTGCAATTTTGAAATTATTAACAATTTTTTTAACAAGGGGCCCTGCATTTTTGTTTTGCACTGGTCCTTGCAAATTATATAGCTGTCTATTAAGGGGAAGGTTCTATGCTTGCAAGGGGAGGCCTGTAGTTTTGGAGGGTAAATTTCAAGTTAACAGGGATGTTTTTAGGTAGATCCTTTGGCCATAGATCCAAGGCTTACTCCCCAAGCAGCTTCATTGGCATGTTAAGGTGTTTGAGAGGCAGTTGCACGGTGGTTATGAGTGTGGCCCTGGCACCACTGCCAGGTACAAATCCTGGCTGCCATTTACCGGTGATGTGACCATGGGCAAGTGATTCAAACTCATGTCCCTCTATTTCCTATTCTGTAGTACCATTAAATGACTTAACATGTCTAAGTACCTATGGTTCCTAGAACATAGTATCATTAATAATTGCTGTTATATTTTGATCTTTAAGACTCCTGTACCTTTATTCTCACCCGACTGGATGTCAGAAGGGGAAAGCAGGGCATTATTTATTGCATTCTCTAAGACCCACATCTCAAAAAGGTTAAGAATCACAGGTACATTTTTGAAGAAGGATCTGTCTCTGCCCTCATAGCCTGAAAACTGATCCTACAATGTAATTGTAGGGATAAGAGCTTTATAAGGGTTAAAAACAAAATTTTCCAGGATTGGCTGGTGACAGATGCACCCCTCTCATTTATCATTGTCTTTGTAATATCCTCCAGTATTTTTTCCTTCCCTAGACAATGCACAAGCACATATCTGAGAGGATGATGTATTTATAAGAAATTTGGTTTCCAACTCAATAAATCGGGTCCAGTGCAGTAATGGGGTAGAGCTGTGAGCCTAGGACTGGCTTAATAATTCTGTAGCATCATCTTGATTGTTCTCTGACTCCAAAGGATGGTGATTAGTTATTCTTTCATACTACTCCTGACCTCAAGAAACTTATGGGCCAGCGAGGCAACCAAAATGTAGATGGTCAGTGATTATGCAGGGTGTACAAGGGGACAGAGAGTGGGTCTTACTCAATTTGGGCTGCTATAAGAAATGACCACAGACTGGGTAGCTAAAACAATTTATTTCTTTTAAGCAATTTTTTAATTATAGTTGATGTACAATGTTATATTAGTTTCAGGTTACAAATCAGTGATTAGACCTTTATATAACTTGCAAAGAGATCACCCTGATAAATTTAGTATCCACCTGGCACCTGACATAGTTATTATAACATTATTGACTATATTCTCTATGCTATACTTTACATCTCCAGGACTATTTTGTAACTACCAATTTGTGCTTTTTAGTTCCTTTACCCTTTTTATCAATCTCCCAAACCTCAATCCCTCTGGCAACTGTCAAAATGTTTTCTGTATCTATGCGTCTGCTTCTGTTTTGTTTATTTTGTTCTTTAGATTCCACATAATAATGAAATCATATGGTATTTGTCTTTCTTTGATTTATTTCACTCAGCACAATACTCTCTATGTTCACCCATGTTGTCACAAATGGCAAGATTTCATTATTTTTTTTATAGCTGAGTAATATTCCATTGTATATATGTACCACTTCTTTATCCATTTGTCTATTGTTGGGCACTTAGGTTGCTTCCATATCTTGGCTCTTGTAAATAATACTCCAATGAACATATGGGTGCATATATCTTTTTGAATTAGTGTTTTGGGTTTCTTTGAATAAATACCCAAAAGTGGAATTGCTGGGTCCTTGTCTCTTGTTATAGCCTTTGTTTTAAAGTCTGTTTGCCTGGTATAAATATTGGTACCCCAGCTTTTTTCCCATTTTCATGTGAAATATCCTTTTCCATCTCTTTATTTTTAGTCTCTGTGTGTGTCTCAATCTGAAGTGAGTCTATTGTAGACAGCATATGTAAGGGCCTTGTTTTGTTATTCATTCAGCCACCCTATGTCTTTTGATTGGAGTATTTAACTCATTTGCATTAATAGGAATTATTGCTAGATATGTATTTACTAGAGGCCCGGTGCACAAATTCATGCACCAGTGGGATCTCTTGGCCTGGCCTGTGGGATTGAGCCGGAACCGGCTCTCCGATATCCCCTGAGGGGTCCCAGATTATGAGAGGGCACAGGCCAGGCCTAGAGACCCCACCAGTGCACGATTGGGGCTGGGGAGGGACATGGGAGGTTGGCAAACCAGGGAGGGACTGTGGGAGGGCTCCAGGGCATGTCCGGCCCGTCTCACTCAGTCCCGATTGGCTGGACCCCAGCAGTAAGCTAACCATACTGGTCGCAGCGTCTGCTCCCTGGTGGTCAGTGCACGTCATAATGACTGGTCGACTGTCTCCGGTGGTCAGTGCATGTCATAGCAAGTGGTTGAGCAGCCTTAGCATATCATTAGCATATTACACTTTGATTGGTTGAACGGGTGACTGGACAACTGGACACTTAGCATATTAGGCTTTTATTATACAGGATTGCCATTTTAGTATTCATATTTTAGATCTTTTTTTTCTTCTTAAAGAAGACCCTTTAACATTTCTTGTAATAACTGGTTTGGTGGTGATGAACTCCTTTAGCTTTTTTTTTTCTGAGAAGATTTTTTTATCTGTAGCTTGGATTTTAAATGATAGCTTTGCTGGGTACTCTTGGTTATAGGTCTTTGCTTTTCATCACTTTGAATATTTTGTGCCAATCCCTGTGGTCTGCAAAGTTTCTGTTGAGAAATCAGCTGACAGTCTCATAGGAGCTCCCTAGTAGATAACTGTCTTTCTCTTACTGCCTTTAAGATTCTCTCTTTGTCTTTAACTTTTGGAATTTTAGTTATGATGTGTATTGGTGTGGGCCTCTTTGGGTTCATCTTATTTGGGACTCTCTGCACTTCCTGGACTTGTATGTCTATTTTCTTTGCCACATGAGGGAAGTTTTCTGACATTAATTTTTCAAATAGGTTTTAAAATTCTTGTTCTCTCTCTTCTCCCTCAGGCATTCCCATGATGTGAATATTGATACTCTTGATGTTGTTTGAGAGGCCCCTTAAACTATACTCATTTTTTGGGGATTTTTCTTCTTTTTTTACTGTTCTCATTGGGTGTTTTGTGCTACCTCATTTTTGAAATTGCTGATTTGCTCCTCTGCTACATTTACTCCACTGTGAATCTTTCTAGTGCAGTGGTTCTCAACCTGTGGGTCACGACCCCTTTGGCGGTCGAACGACCCTTTCACAGGGGTCATGGTAAGACCATCCTGCATATCAGATATTTACATTACGATTCATAACAGTAGCAACATTACAGTTATGAAGTAGCAACGAAAATAATTTTATGGTTGGGTCACAACATGAGGAACTGTATTTAAAGGGCCAGAAGGTTGAGAACCACTGTAATCTAGCGTATTCTTCATTTCTGACTGGTGCTTTTTAATGTTTTCTATCTCCATTTTTATGTTTATAATTTCTTTGTTGATGGTCTTACTGAGTTGTTTTATTTTTCTTCTAAATTTGTAGAGCATCCTTATACCCAGTGTTTTGAACTCTGCATCTGGTAGATTGCTTGTCTCCATTTTTTTTTTTACTTTTATTTTTTCTCGAGTTTTGTCTTGTTCTTTCTTTGGGACGTGTTTCTTTGTCTTCTCAATTTTGCTGCCTCCCCTGTGTTTGTTTCTTTGTACTAGGTAGACCTGTTAAGTCTCCTGGTCCTACATAAGAGTGGCCTTATGTAGTCGGTGTCCTGTGGGCCCCAGTGGCACAGCCTCCATGGTCACCTGAGCTCGTGCTCCAGGTGCTTCCCCCAGGTGTTCGGTGTGCACCCTCCTGTTGTAGGTGAGCCTTGATTGCTGTTGGCATGTCAATGGGCGGGATTGACCCTCAGGCCGATTGACTGTGAGGACTGGCTGAGACTACAGCAAAAGAGCTGCTATGTAGGAGTTCATTTCAGTGGTGCTCTAGTGCCTGCTGAGCCCCCCCCCCCCCCCCCCCCCCCGAGTGCGTCACTCTAGAGACGATTAGGCGGTACTCCAGTGTGGTCTGAAGCTATCCACTAGGTGTGCTGGCTCTGGGGCCTCCTGGGAGGTGCAGGCCAAGGTCAGCTGTTGCCTGTGCCCTGCCTGGGGCCACTCAGCATGAACTACAAAGTGATCTGCAGATGGTTGCCACTTTTGCCCAGGAGAGGTCAAGCTGGGCAACTGTCAAAAGTTTTATTTGTATATGAGTCAACCTGTCACAAGTTGCTTAGCACTAGTTGCTTGGGGTTGCTTAGTGAGTGGTATAGGGCATGCTGCTACCAGATTCTGCTTGGTTGGGCTTATGGACCTTTGAGAGATTTTGGAAAGTCCACAGCTTGAGCCAAGTCAGACTATTCATATAGAAACCACTGGAAGTGGCTTGGGTGGGCCCGAAAGTTAGGTGGGGAGGGGTCTCAGGGAGTCAACAGGTGGGGCAAATGGTGTTAGCCAGGTTGTTGGAGATTCAGATGGTGTCAGCCTGCACCTGCAGGAAGAGGTCTCAACCAAGGAACAATGGCCTCTGCAGCTCTTCTGCCTGGGAGAAAGCTATGCCTCCAGCCCTTGCCCTAAAGCCAGACAATTCAGTTCCTGTAAGTCCTTGGCACATCTTTTTTTTTTTTTTAAACTTATTTTTATTGATTTCAGAGAGGAAGGAAGAGGGAGAGAGAGATAGAAACATCAATGATGAGAGAGAATCATTGATTGGCTGCCTCCTGCACACCCCCCACTGGGAATCAAGCCTGCAACCCAGGCATGTGCCCTTGACCAGAATCGAACCTGGGACCCTTCAGTCTGCAGGCCATTGCTCTATCCACCGAGCCAAACCGCTAGTCCCCTGGCACATCTTGAGTTGCTGCCCCAGTGCTAGAGCTCAGAGCATGAGTCTAAGTAAGTCCGTGCGTGGGCCCTTTAATAGGAACTCTCAGGACTCCAGCAGCCCTTTGTTGCATTTTGCCACAATCCCCACTGGTTTTCACAGCCTGAAGTTAGGGGGCCCTCTCTTCACAGTAATAGAACCCTGGACTGGGGGGCCTAGTGTGGTGCTGGAACTCCTTGCTCCTCAGAGGGGACCTCTCCAGCCGAGATATCCCTCCTGATTTTTAACTGGCACATGTGTGTGTGTGTGTGTGTGTGTGTGTGTGTGTGTGGCCAGCCTGGTCTGCGTCTCCACCCCTCCTACCAGTCTAGTTGTGGCTTTTCTTTTATATCCTTAGTTATAGGACTTATGTTCAGCTAGACTTCAGGTGGTTCTCAATGATGGTTGTCCTGTAGTTTAGCAGTTATTTTATGTGGTTGTTGGAGGATGCAAGTACTAAGGAATATTTATGTTTTATGATTTGGCAAAAGCTTACTGAAGTTAGTTCTATGTGGATTCAGCACAAAGAACAAATAGATTTAATTATGTTTTAAATAGTTTGGGGACCCATAAAGGTAGACTCCTGTGTATAGTGTACCTATAATTATCTTTACCAGAAGCTTCCAATTTATTTCTGACAGTTCTGGAGGCTGGAAACCTGAGACATGGTCAGGTTCTGGTGAGGACCCTCTTCTGGTTTCTAGATAACCCTCTTCTTACTGTGTTCTCATAGCTTGCTATGTCCTAGGGCACTGGTCTCTAAGGGCACTAACCTCATTCATGAAGGCTCTAGCCTCCTGATCTAATCACCTACCAAATCTCCACCTCCACATGTTATGCATTGGGATTAAGGTTTCAATATATGAAACATGGCAGAGGGGCTATCTAAGGAGCTACCTGCAAGAGCTTCACAGAGGCGGTTAGTTGTGAATTCTCTTCAAATAAGAGTAGAGGTTTCATGGTAGACAGAGGTGTGTGCGTGTGTGTGTGTGTGTGTGTGTGCGTGTGTGTGTGTATGTGTGTAAAGTAACCACAAAAGAGATGTAAGATAAATGTAAAATTATTAATATGCAGATATAACCTGCTCTCATGGTGGCAATTGCTTCAATTTTGGACTCGTTGGTGCTGTAAATGAAAATCTTAATTTAAATACTCCTCCCAATAAAGATTCCTCTGCTCCTTCTTTTTCCCTGGAATGGCTTTATGTTTCTTTAAAAATCATCTCATTTGTGATTCGTAGCTGAGTTAACAAAATTTCTCTCCAGGAGGAGGCCCAAGTTTGTGTCTCTGTGCTGCTACAGATTTTTGGTGTGACTCTGGGTAAGTCCTCCACATCTGTAAAAGGGTGCCCTGTCTCATATTAATCCCAGATGAAATCTTTGCAAACTGTAAAGTCCTTATGTATTATTATTCCACATCATTCTATATATTTTTTCACATTATAGAGTGCGATCCGAAGCTACCCAAATACAGAAAGAAACTAGACCAAATCAAACAAAAATAAAGTCAAGGAAAAGTTGGGGGTCTTTTTGAAGCCACTATAACAAAAATACCATTGGCGAGGTAGCTTTAACTACAGTCATTTGTTCCCAGTTCTGGAGGCTGGGAAGTCCCAGGTCTGGAGGCTGGGAAGTCCAAGATCAAAGTGCCAATTGGTTACCTTTCTAGTGTGGACGACAGGGGCCACATGTTGACCTGACAAGCTCATGGGAGGCCTGCATGGCAGTCTTGCAAACTCAGAGACCTAAAGTAACCACAAAGGATGGTCTGAAATTAAACCTTAAAAGCAGTTGTGGTGGGCAGTTATGTCCTAGTCCAGTATCTTCACTGACAAGGTCAACCTTTACCTTAACTGAGCCTATCTGTCTTTTTGCATCTATGATAACATACCCTTGAAATGTCCGGGTAACTTTTTTTTAAAAAATTTTTTAAATTGTTTTATTGCTTAAAGTATTACAAAGAGTATTACATATGTGACTTGTAACACCTTTATTATCATGTTAATTGATCCTGTATCCACCTAAGTATGTGTCCATCATTTTACTTTTTATCCAATCCCAGGGGTTCCTGCCCCGGCCCCCCCCCCTTTGCTTTATCGACCTCCTTAATCTATCACCAATGAATTTCATATAACCCACCTACATCCCTCCTTTGATTGCAAATGTATAAATACAAATGTAACCTGCCATTCTCCAGAGCATTATCTCAATTTGTTGAGGTTCTGCTTCCCGGCATATGTTGACAGTTTTGCTCAAATAAACTCAAAATTCTTTACAGGTTTCAATGGTTTTTTTTATGTTAACACTAGTGAGAACCTTCTTTCTAGTTTGCAGATGAATGCCTTCTTGCTGTGTGCTCACTGGGATGGGGGGTGTTCTCATTTTTCTTCTCCACCCTCATGACCTAATTACCTCTCAAAGGCCCTATCTTCAAATATCATCACATTAGGGAATAGTGTTTTATCATATGAATTTTTTGTGGGGGGACACAAACATTCAGTCCATAGCATGAGGAATTGTAGAGATTGTAATTGTCATACCCCTAGGGCCCCAAAGCCTCAGGATAATAGCAGAAACTCTATTCAGGAGACCACAGGCCTGTATCAAAACAGAGGAAATGGTTTCTACTGAAATTTGCACCAATGCTACAGTACAGATGCCACTTTCCTCCCTCCCTCCCTCCCGACTCCCTCCTGACTCCTTCCCTTCCTTCATTCTCTATTTCTCTCCTGCCCTCTCTTATCTATTATGTGATAGCTATGATGCTAGGCACATGGGATCAAAAGCCTCCTATGAAAGTTCACAGTCCAAAGCAGACAGAGGCCCTTAAACCCACCCATACTGACGATGCAGAACTAGAATGGGAGTAGGATGTTTGAGGTGTAGTTGGACATCAAGGACATCCTATGACTGATGGTGGCAGTTAGGAGACTGTTACTTCTATTCTGGCCTGTTTATTAAGGCTTGAGTTTTATTTGTATATGAAAATTTACTTCTGTAGGTATTTACTGAATATTTGTAGTGTCAGAAACCGAATTTTTACTGTCATCCTGGTACACCACATCTGATCACCACCTGGGCTAGGCACACACTATAGTCTGACTTTTTGAGATATTTTCTAATTAAATTATACTTTTTCTTGATGTGAGTTGCAGGGAAGTTGTTTACCTTTGGTCTAAAATACACTGTGCTTTTGTGGGTTCAGGAGTAGGTCATCAAACCCTGGTCATTGTTCCAATATCACCCTGCCCATTTCATGCTCATTCAATTCACTTTACTTCACTCCAACTCAATTTCATTTAATTCAATTAAATTTGGTTCAAAACATTTATAGGCTCTGGGCATCGTCTTTGTGCTTCCTGGTCTTGACAATTTCCCTGGTGGCCACTGGGTGGCAGTGTGTCCCATGAAATGTTCATTTCGGTGCAGCTGGTGCCTGGTTCCTCCCCCAATTCTAAGGCTCACAGATTGTTGCTCCTCACTTGGGTTTGTTTAATGCACACTTCCAAATTGAACCGACAGCTTGTATTATAGCTGTGCGTGTGCAGTATATGTGCTTAATTATACTGTGGAATTAAATTCAAAAGGGTGAGAAAGTGGTTACATGTGTACATTTCCAAAGCCTGTTCTAGTTTGCAGCTTTTTCCTGGGGCTTAGGCAGGGATGATGAAACTGCAGAGGAAGCCTCAAACTCAACAGCAGGTGGCATCTACTTGGAACAAAGACACCTGTGCAAATTTTGCTTCCTGGATCCCAGACAGTACAGCTCTGAGGTCCCTGCCCTGCCCACCTGCTGCCCCAGGTTCAGATGCCCAGCCTCTGTGCTCTTTCTCTGCTCCCAGCTGATCTGCCTTATGAGAGCGGGCCTTCATGGGTCCAGCACCCTGCCCCACATCTCCTCCTCATCTCACAGCATCATCTACTTATTCCTATCCTCCACAGAGCTCTGCAAACTTTTCTTTACTATGTGGAATATCAGAGACTTTAGAATGACATTTAATGTCCAGAGATGTCTCTAATGGTGCAATTCCAGGCACTGAAAAGGTCAATGGAAACAATCACCAGAATGGAAAGGCCTCAAGGTTATCTTTGTAGCATCCCCAGCAAGTAGGTGGTCCATTGATGTTGAATACCTCCAGTGATGGGGATCTCCCTGCTTCATAAGCAGATCCTTTCCTTCCTGTAACTTTTAATCATTAAAAAATTTCTCATTGTCTTTGAGCTGAAATCTGGCCTGCTATAGCTTTCAACTAGTGGTCCTCATTCTTTCCTCTAGGACCATATAGGTAAGACTTGTGGATCTTGTTAAATTGCACATTTTGATCTGGTAGATTGGAGTTAGGAACAGAGATTCTGCATCTCTAACAAGCTCCCAGGTGATGCTGCCCCTGCTGAGGACCACACTGTGAGCAGTAACAAGGACTAGAGGAAAAACAGCATTTTGTTTTTTGCCTAGTTTTTCTCTCTTTATCTTTTTGTTTTACTTTCTATGAGATTTTTTTTGGCTTGATTGTTCATGTTCCTTGTTAAACCTTTTTTTTACTTGCTTTCTTCTTTCAGTAACTTACAACTCTTTCTTGTTCTTTAATTAAATTCCCTTTATAGCATCCTGTTTTATGTATAAAACTAGAGGCCTGGTGCAGGAAATTCATGCATGGGAGGAGGTGTCCCTTAGCCCGACATGCACCCTCTCCAATCTGGGACCCCTCGGGGGATGTCCGGGACTGCGGGCTCCTAACCACTTGCCTGCCTGCCTGCCTGATTGCTCCTAACTGCTTCTGTCTGCCAGCCTGATCGCCCACAACTGACCTCTGCTGCTGACCTAATCACTCCCAGCTGCCCTCCCCAGCCAGCCTGATCACCCACAACTGCCCTCCCCTGCTGTGACCCACCTTCTCTGCCAGGCCTCCGCTGTGCAAGTGGCCATCTTGTGACGATGTTAGGGTGTGATGCGTGAGGCCTCTACTGTGCACGTGGCCATCTTGTGATGATGTTAGGGTGTGATGCGTGAGGGCGTGACCACTTAGGCTATTATTAGTATAGATATTGCTCTGAGGATATATTTTTTGAGCCTTTCTTCTCTTTCCCATATTTTTTGTTGTCTCTGGGTTCTTTTTGTTTTGTTTTTAGTTCGCTTTACTGTCTCTTATGGTGCAATCTTGGCCCATATGTATGATGGCTCCTTATCTATCCACATTAAAGAGGCAGGTACTGAAAGCTGTTTGAAGCTCTGAGTGCACGGGCTGGGCTTATCGATGGAGGGGGGGAGGGACTTTATGGAGGATGACTGGAGCACAGGATAACCTTTGGATGAGATATCCTCAAAGTCAAAAGCCTTTATTCTAGGACCATTTTCAATTTGGTCTTGATAGGACCTACTAGTAGGTCTCTGTAACATCAGGTTTCTATAATGTTAACTTATTCATATTTCTTAAGATATCAAACTTCCTTAGGCCTCAGATAGAATTGGGCTAGGTGACCTCAAAGGACTCCTTCCATTCTATGGTTTTATAATATGATTCTGGGTAGAGATTAGTTAAGAGATGAAGGCATATTAGAGGGAATCAACTATGCTAAAATATAAAAATCCTTTGAAGCTGTCAGGAGATGGCTCCTAAAAATCTAATAAAAAATTTGACTCACTGGAGACATGATTCAGTGGGAGATAATTAGAAATAAACTTGGGAGGGAGGACTCAAGGAGGGATAATATTTAGTGGCAATGCCTTAATTAATTTTGCCTATGCCCTTGGGATGTTGAAGTCACTAAGTTTTGCAGATTACCTCTTGGAGCTGAATTGCACACATAAGCTGGACGTTGCTGATTGAACAAGGCATTATAGATCCAGAGAGAAGGATGAAGTATTTATTAGATTTTAATTTATAATAACCCATCCAAGACCCTGGGTCTTAGACTGACAGATCCCTATACAAAGGTCAACATCTTGGAGGATTTCTAAAAGTATATTCTTTTTTTGGAGAGTATTATGCTGAGCAAAATAAACCAGTCAGAGGAAGATAAGTATCATATGATCTCACTCATATGTGGAATCTAATGAACCAAATAAACTGATGATCAAAAATAGACCCAGAGTCATAGAAGCATGAACAGACTGTTGAACCTCAGAGGGAAGGCAGGGGAGGGTGGGTGGGAAGAAATCAACTAATGAACTTATATGCGTATATGCATAATCCATGGACACAGACAATGGGGTGGTGAGGGCCTTCGAGTGTGGAGGATGAGAGTGGGCTGGAAGAGGGTTATGGAGGAAAAAGGGGGACCTATGTAATACTTTCAACAATAAAGATTTTTTTTTAAAAAAGATTTTTTTAATTGATTTTTTTTTTTTTAGAGAGAGAGGAAATGAGAGGGAGAGAGAAATATCAACCAGCTCCCTCCTGCACACCCACTAGTGGGGATCAAGTCCACAAACTGGGCTTATACTCTGATAGGAAATCGAGGCAACCTTTCTGCGCACAAGATGACACCCAACCAATGGAGCCACACCAGCCATGGCTAAAAGTATATTCTTGTTTACTCCTAAACATGAAGCTGTGTTCTTCCCCCTGGGGCTGCATGAGGTTTAGGGACTCTGAGAGGTGGTAGGAAAAACATTACTTGGAGCTTTTACATTTCTGCACAGGAATTTTCTAGGCTCTGATGTGTGTGTTTAATTCAAATTAAAACAAAGTCTTTTTTTTTTTTTTTACTTAACCAACAGATTTAATTCTGTCCTCTAGATTTTTCATGAGGCAAATTAGAGTAAACTTTACTTTTTACTTTCAAGGAGCTCTGGAAAACCGCATTTGAGCCTTGCAAAACAGGTTCTGGCCTACCTGGTCTTTTCAGATGTAAATTGACCACATTCTTTCTTGGGAAGCCAGCCTTAACAACCTTAGTTAGCATTTAAAAACTGTTCATTATGGAAATGCCAATCTTTCTGCTAGAATCTAGCTAGCATCTTTTTTTTCTTTGGGTAAATGATCAGTCTTGGGCTCCATCCTGCACATCTGCAAAGAGACTCTAGCTCAAAACTCTATCCAAAATCGGACAGTGCGCACATTAGTTTTAAGCCAGCTTTTCTCTCTACACGTGCACAGAAATCCCAGA